>NW_027468640.1:21196475-21216475 GCF_046254945.1 Alosa pseudoharengus
TTTGTTCTCATATTTGTCAGTCACTCAGTGATACAAACACTCAATCCAATCACCCATCTTACCACACACACACACACGCTAACATTCACGCTAACCATCAACACACAACATTCAAAGAACACCTATGCTGACATTCTCATTAACACACAGAGCCAGTTCATCTTCACACATACATGCTCTTTCTCTCTCTCCTTCACACGCAGGCACACACACACACACAACACACACACACACACCACACCACACACACACACACCCCTCATTAAGAGGTGTCTCCCACTGGGTTAGCCATGTGGAGAGCCTCGGGTGCTGACCCACCTTGGTCTCCTCCCTCTCCTCCGCATGCATCCAGATGGGCTTGTTGTCATCTGCACAGGGGGATGGAGCCGTGATTAATCACACTCACATACAGGATACGATTATCGAACCATACACAGGTCACCATTAC
Organism: Alosa pseudoharengus; assembly: GCF_046254945.1. Lineage (NCBI taxonomy): Eukaryota > Metazoa > Chordata > Actinopteri > Clupeiformes > Clupeidae > Alosa > Alosa pseudoharengus. Next base: position 21,196,924 of record NW_027468640.1, read on the forward strand.
TGTAATTGAACTGTATAAGGAGTGAAATAATGCGTGCAATGTATGTGTATGTGTGTGTGTGTGTGTGTGTGTGTGTGTGTGTGTGTGTGTGTGTGTGTGTGGGGGGGGGGGTGGACGACAAAGAGCTTAAAAAAATTAATTAAGTTCTTCTTTTCTTTCAGACACACACACAGACACACACACAAGTTAAGCTGTCCCCGGTGTGACGCTAGCTAGGATAAACAGACACTATTCTCAGCACACTTATTGACGGTTGAGGCTGATTCAGCAACACTCAAGACAGATAAACAACCAACTTCCTCTCTCCTCTCTGTGTGTGTGTGTGTGTGTGTGTGTGTGTGTGAGTGAGTGAGTGTGTATGTGACGCTGAACTCACTGTTGACAGATCCAAACTCCTTCTCGTGGGCACGGGTCAGAATCTCCTTATACAGACATTCGGCGTCCTTAAACTTGCTCTGTTTCAGATAGCAGGTGGCCTGGAGAAAGAACAAACAGCACACACGGGGGTGAACAACAAACCTTGGCGGCTAGACAAGCAGGGGATTAAGAGATTACTTTTAGACTCATCAAAATTGGCAAATGTCCTGCCAGATTGTGACACATCAAAAGTGACGGTCTCCTACTAAAACGATGAATGATCACATGCTTATGATGTAATATAATAAGTTCATTGGAGTTACCACAAAAAGTGCAATGACACTTTACTTAGTCGATCAGCACCACAGAAGCGAAGTAGGCTCTTACCCCTATTATTTGGCCCATTAAAAATAGCATGCGTTTAAAAACAGTGGCAGTGGTAGATACTGAGAGCATAAGACTACAAAGGAAAAACAAGAGATCAGCACGGAGACAGTGAGTCTTCTAGAGGTGAGACCTGCCCGCCAGGGTTCTGAACTGTAGCTGAACTCAGACCACCACCATAAACAGCTGCTGACAGCATATGTGAGTGTGTGAATACAGTATGTGTGTGTCTGTGTTTGTTTGAGTGTGTGAAAGAAAATTTCAACACGTTCATTTTCAGACATTCTAAATACATTGTTAGAACAAATTACATAAGTCATTTAATTATATATTATAAAAATGTGTGTTATCATAGCTTACTTAGTCAAAGTCAAAGACAAAAAGGCAATGGTTTTAATCTTTGGTTACTCCTGGCTGTATCTTCATAGACAGATCTCTAATAACTGTGGACGTGCTAACCAGATTACTCTTCTATTTATACAGACAGATCTCTGATGAGCGTTCTGGAGGTGTTCACTGCTCACCAGGTTGTTCTGTTATTACTCTTAAGGGTCGTTCACACCAGGAATGAAAGAGAAAGTGGAATAGATCGTTATGTCCAATATTTCAATATGTGGTTTAATGTTCTACATTATGTCCAATATTTCAATAATATGTGGTTTAATGCTCTACTGTACATTTCTCACTAGTTGGTCACTTTGATACTAAAGGCCGTCACACACGGCCAGCGATGCGATAGTCGAACGCGACGGTGGAATTCTGTTAATGGCTTTAATACACACACTACTGTCGACGTGATCGCCCATCAATTCAGTGGAGATACACTGACCAGAAAGCTGTTTTCTATTGTAACGTATCAAAATCGCCCTGAAAAATAGAAAGAGGCTGATTAGAGTTAGGACCCCGTGACGGTTGCCTTGTAATTTAATTTGCCGTGTGTGTTTCCCCATTCACTTCATTAGATTCTATTAAATTTTGCCGGTTGCCTGCCATAAATTGCCATCGCATTGCCGGCCGTGTGTGTAATGGGGTGATGGAATGGATGAACAGAGCATTTTACCTTGTTCTGTGATGTTAACACAGAAGGTATAAAACTTAGGTCAGTCCAAGAAATGCTCAGATGTTATTTCACAAGACCAGTAAGCCTATAATTAGGCTGGAGAATAAAATGGTTCGTTTTGGCAGATATACTACCCCCCGTGGTTTTTCTGGTGGATTCTGATTGCTATTCATTACCGTTATAGTTTATGCGTGGACGTCGTGATTCATATGAACTAGAACGATATTTTTGTGCTGTTAATGTTATAGTTATCGTTCTCGGTGTGAACAGCCCTTTATACAGACAGATCTCTGATGCGGGTTATGGAGGTGGTCACCACTCACCAGTGGTGGACATTACTTGAGTACATTTACTCAATTACTGTACTTAAGTCGCTTTTTCATGTATCTGTACTTTACTTCAGTATTTAAATTTTGTTAAACTTTTTACTTTTACTCCAGTACATTTCAAGGCCAAATATCTTACTTTTTACTTCACTACATTTTGTGACAGCTGAAGTACAGCTGAAGTTCCTTTTGGAAAAAAGACTGTCCAAATACATGTGTACTTACTGTACATGTATATTTTCTATTAAGAGAGCTAGGCTTTAAATAATGGTCTTGCCTAACCTATGTTATTGCCATATCCACTATTTACTGTACCTTGTTGCCCCCTTTTTTACAATATTGATGTTACCACAACTAGCCTCTTGACGCCATAGAGCAAATGATAGACAATCTGACACTATCAAACACAAAAGGGAACATCTTGATTTGGTCCGAAAGTATAAAGCATTCAACAAAGAAAAATGTGGTTACTTTGAAGTATCTACGATAAGATATCACTTTAGTTTGTTTTTAGTTCTTTCTACATACAGCAATTATTAGCTGATTTTGTCCTGAATGGAGGAGAAAGGTAGCCTAGAAATCTAGACGCACCCTAGCGGCAGCAAATTACATTTGCTTCCAGGGCTAGTCTAGCAACTCTCCGTTGGCTTGTGAGCTCGAAAAATTTAACTTCTATCAGGCCAATCAAATCGTGTATAGAGTCGTTAGGCGGGCTTAACATAATGATTGATGGCAGAGTTGCAACGGTTTGGCTTGAATTACCTGCTACTTGAAAACAAAGAAGATGGATGTTGCTGTTGGCGAACAGTGTGACACGAGTTAAGCTTTTATTATGTTGGCAAACGTTTGAACTAGCCAACTAGCTCTGCTGGTGGGAAAACGCATGGGACTCATAGCGCTGCCGCTGTCCTATTGCGTGCAGAGGGAATTTGAAAGACAACCGATTATCCCGCCCCTCGGACTGAGCACTGCAAACGGTGAGTGCCCAGACCCTACATTTTAATGTGGGTCTGGCTCGTAAGGCTAGGAGAAAGGCTCAATGACTGCATGTCTGTGCCGAATCATTTCAACAATAGTAAATGCAACCGTATTAATAATCATAATACATTTCAGGACTTTTACTTTCGATACTTAAGTACATTTGAAGGCAAGTACTTTTGTACTTCCACTCAAGTAGAAATGTAAAAGGAGGACTTTTACTTTTACTGGAGTAACATTTGACCATGTGTATCTCTACTTTTACTCAAGTACAGGATTTGTGTACTTTGTCCACCACTGCCACTCACCAGGTTGTTCTTGGTCTTGGCCACGTTCGGGTCGTCAGCGCCCAGCTTGCTCTCATAGATCTCCAGGGCACGGCGGTAGTAGTACTCCACCTCCTCATACTTGCCCTGGTTCTGACACAGGAGCGCCAGGTTGTTCAGCTGTTTGGCCACGTCAGGGTGGAACTTCCCCAACACCTGAGCACGCGCACGCGCACATGCACACGCACACACACACACACACAAAGGACATATGTACAGATAAGCGTGACAGCAGACCTGAACAGATGCAAAATAAATATGAATATGTCTTTCATTTCTTTTTCTGTCTGCTGCTGTTGATGCACCACAAACTGTGTAATGGTCCTAGAGCTGATTTTCTTACTTTATATTAAAAAAAAACATTTATACTCGTATTTGCCTAAATGGTTCAATATGTGGTTTAATGCTCTACATTTCTCACTAGTTGGTCACTTTGACACTAAAGGCTGTTTTCTATTATAACGTATCAAAATTGCCCTGAAAAATAGAAAGGGGCTGATTAGAGTTATGAGCCTGCGACGGTTGCCTTGTCGTTTCACTTGCCGTGTGTGTGTCCCTATTTACTTCTTTAGATTCTATTCAATATTTGCCTAAATTTTGCCTCCATAACACCTCCATTTAGGCCCTAACACCTCCATTTGCCTCCATAACACCCATAACACCTCCATTTAGGCCCTAACACCTCCATTTGCCTCCATAACACCTCCATTTAGGCCCTAAATGGTTCAGAGCAGTCTGCGGTACCTTCTCGCGGATCTCCAGGGCCCTCTTACAGAGCGGCTCGGCCTCCTTGTACTTGCCCCTCTTGCCGTAGAGCACGGCCAGGTTATTGAGCGTGGCGGCCACTGCGGGGTGGTCTCTGCCCAGGGTCTTCTCTCGGATGGCCAGCGCATCGTTGAGCAGGTGCGCCGCCTCTTTGTACTTGTTCTGGTCTCTGAATGTAGAGAGAAAAGGAAGACACTTAGATATGGGCAACTAGTCATAGTCATAACACATGACAAGGTCTCCAGGAAGCTGTGCGCTAACTGTGCAAAAGCAAAGTTTGAAGGACACGGCTATTATTTCAATGTAAAAAAAAAAAATCATTATTCCCAACCTTGTCAATGACTAACTATTGTTCCTATTAATTCAGCTACATTTCCTCTAGTGTATAAAGTAACACGGAAGGAATGTGTTGTTGAAGTGTTACAAATGTTTCACAGGCTACAGTAAGTGAAGGACATCTGAATGACTTATTCTGGTCCCTGACAGAGCATATGAAGCCATTAATCGACATTTTATTTCACTAAAAGCTATGGACAATTACCTGTATGAAGACACAAAGCAACGTATTCAGCTTTAAATGTACATTGCACATTTGACATTGAGTATTAGCCCAGCATTGCTTTACAGAGTCACTAGACTAAACTCAAATGATAAGAGAGGTTCAGCTGATGGATGTTATTACACATGCAAGAACGTCCCTTGTTCCTCAGGCTGGTTAGAACCAGAGGCGTGCCGTTACTCATTTCAGCTGTGGCATGAACATACACGGGATGTGTCGTGTTCACAGAATCAAAACAAATCCAGGCCTGTATCTAACCTCAGTGGGGTTGACGACCCGACTACAAATATCCTTTTGACGACAATTATCTTTTCAACTTATTCTGATCTCTAGAGTCTAGAAATGTGGATATTTCAGACATCCAGACAGGCCATTACTTGCTCCTAGTTCCGGCCAGGCAGCCCCAGATAGAACACTGTAAACAAGAGTCTGACTCCATAGATCTGCAGACACTGCATAGCTATGGTCTACCCCGACTGTCAGGTCAAATGACATGGGGAGTTAAGTCTCTGCAGTCGCCCAGAAGCACTTCCAAGTACAAACAAACCGGGAGGACACTGGATAATTTGTACTGTCTGTGATGCTCAGAAGAACAAACCAAGCTCCTCAAATAAGCCTTTACAACTTTTTACATCTACAGAGAGAAAATATTGTAGCAGAAGCCTTGAACTGTTGCCATTACATACATTATGGAATTCTGTGTTTTTTGTTAATGGGTACATTTAGTCTTTTTAAGCCAAACATGGCATTTCAAGTGGGTGTCTGGGTCAACTATGTGAGTTTCTCATAACAGATTAAATTGCAGTGTCTCTAAACTAACAATCCCAGTGCAAGAGCCCTTGTTAGCGATGCTATAGGAAGGTTCCCCCGTCATGCAGAACTGAGATGGCTGAAGTAAGACGAACCACGACATCGCATCAAAGGTTTGTGGACGCAGCACTTCACCATAATCTCTCATTCTGATATCTGAGGCTGTTGCAACAGTAAGTCCAGGACGCAGTCTGGCCTCTGATTAGAAATGTTGAGCCCCTCTCCCCTCTCCATAAATCAGAGTGGGACGGGCTCAGGAACGCCCGAGTGCAGTGGTGGAGTCTGTACTCTGTACCACATAAGAGCCCAGTGCCCACGGGGATCCACGGTTGAGTCTTACTAATGGAGCTGTATGTAAGTATGTAATGTAAGTATAAAGCAATTTCCTGAATGTGCGCCCCAATTCTACCTCCCACTCACTTCCTGTCTTCTCTCTGTCCTCTCAAGTAAAAGCTAGACAAAAGCTACAATATACAGTGGAAAGAAAAAGTAAGTGGAACTAGTCTTAGCCTTAGAATTACCTGCAAATTACCTAATAATTTGTCCAAAAATATGGTCTGTTATTCAGCTGAACACAATCTGTTTTCACTAACAAACACATAAGTTATAGCCTTGTCCCTGTCCACTATTCACTGTTCTACCAGATAAAGTCTAAAAAAAAAAAACACCCCAAAAAATAGAGCCAAAGCCAGGTGGCTCACCTGTAGACCAGGGCGAGGATGTTGAGCATGGTGGCCACGTCGGGGTGGTCGTGGCCGGACGTCTTCTCCAGGTCCTCCAGGGCCTGCTTGCACAGGGGCACGGCCACCTCGTAGCGGCCCTGCGAGGCGTACTGGATCACCAGGTTGTGCAGCGTCCGCAGACGCGCCGGGATCTCGTAGCCACCCTGCTGAGCTGCCACCTCACCGCTCGGTTGGTCTAGAGGACACACAGAGGTCAAAGGTTATCGGGGATTTTGAGACTCCCGTTTCGAGCAGCAGTCTGTCATATGAGACTTTGTGAAACTTCAAATCATATTGTGGTACATAATGGTCATTCATATTCAGGGGCAAAAACATTGAAATTATTTTATATGGCAAATGCATCCCAATGTCTTTAGTGGTACTCTCAATCAATTTATCTGCTATTAATCTCTGTTGGTTAATGGTTATGAGTGGAATGGATATAAAAGAAAAGCAGAAATATACGGTAAAATAAAAGAGAGAAAGAAACTGAAAGAAATGAATACACAAGGACAACAGAAAGAATAAATAAAGAAAGAAAGACAAAAAAACCAAAAGAAAGGAAAGAAGAAAGAAAGAAAGCAGACAGTAAAACAGAAAGGCCGACATGAGGGAATGTTGTGAAATGAGGGAATGTGAACGCACTGGGCCCCTGCTCGTCGTCGTTGGGGAAGAGGTCGTCCAGGTTGTCCTTGCTGTTCTCGCTGGCCTTCTCCTCGCAGCAGGGCGACGCGTCCTCGTCCAGCTTCTTGATCTGGTTCATGAACTCCAGGTGCTTCTTCTCCTCCTCCAGCTGGGCCACGCTCTGCTCGCTGCGCTGCAGCTTCTGCTGTGTGCCCGCCAGCTCGTCACGCAGCCACTGGTTCTCCTGGCACAGGCGCCGCACCTGCGCCCGCAGCTTCTGCTTCTCCGACTCCACCGCGCTCAGGTGGCTGGACAGCGCGATGATCACCTGGACCAGGAGGAGGAGGAGGAGGGCGAGAGATGAGAGGGGAGACCTGTGTTATTACCTGCATTGTCACCTGAGGGGTTATGGGGAGGGTAAGGAGAGGGGATATCTGTGTTTACATGTACGCAAGAAGAGAAAGGAGAGGTGTTATGTTATCCAATAAAATTGGTGTTGGTAGTGTTCTTATTGGTGTTATTATTTTGTTATTATTATGTTATATTACTGAAATATAATTGCTTATTTTTTATGTAAAAAGACATGGAGACAGCAATGGGTAGGAAAAGTGTTATTAGAGAGGACAGTGAGACCAATGCTATTACAGGTATGGTACTTGAGAAGCAAGAAGGGTGGAAGACTAGGTGTTATCATTCTATGGTTATTTAAAGTCATTCAAACATAAAACATTGGCTATTTTATTTTATCTTACTTGTTAAAAGAGAGATGAGAAAGGATCAAGGAGGAAGTTTGTTTTTATTTAAAGTTATAAAATGGATTATTTATTATTCCATTATCCAACAGAAAGTGGAGAGGGAAGTGCAAGGAAATCAGTTTAATTATTATCACTGTATTGGTGAATTATTACTAAAAGTATGTCAGAATGGAAGGGATGTTTTTTCATTTTATGTTCCTCATTCTTTACTACAAATGTTTTATGAATTTCATAGGTTTGATTTTGACCATTTTGAACTGTATTGATGACTTATTACTATTAAGCGAGTCAGAATGGGTCGGCTATTTCATCCTATTTCTTCATTTAATGTTCCTCATACCTTACTGCAAATTTCTATGAATTTCATTAGTTTTGTTTGGACTTTTTAGTCCTTTCAGATAAATTATCCACAAATGCTTTTATGCTTTTGTATTTGGCTTGCTGGTAAAGAGGACTATGTATTTCAAAATGACAAGCTATTCCAATTCTTATCATGAGTCATCATGAGTGGTAATATCTCACAATATTTTCACTTGTCTCTTTACAGCTCGGCCTCTGGCCTTGTGCCATTGGCCAAATCCCAGCTCTGGGTATATCCTTTACTCCACTCTGACTCGTGTCATGCATATTCATCCCTTTTCTCTTTCATCTGGCTTATCAGTGCCTTGCACCCACAGCTGAGCGGCCCTGCCATCATCTAGTTCCCCAAGGTCAAGCCCGGCATGTCCTCACACCCTTGGACCCTTGACCAATCTTACGGCTCCCTGGTGCCCTGGTCATCTCTCTTCACCCCCCCCTCCTCCCTCTCTCCCTCTCTCCCAGACCTGCACTCCCTCTGAGTAGACCCTTCTCCCAGACCTTCAACACCCTGAGTAGACCCTTTTCCCATACTTCCATATCCCCCTGAATAGACCCCTCTCCCAGCGTCTAATCATCCCCGCTGGGATGTGTGTGTGCTAGGGTGTCCAGCCTGTTGAGAACCGTGGGGGAGACAGTCTGGGCTCATCACCCTGACATCATCCCAATGGTCCCCCTGGTAACCTGCATCAGAACCACCGTCCTTTGATTCCTCACCACTGAACTCCATTTAATATATTAAATCAGGGGATTTAGTATGTACTGTGATAAACCAGGGATGTTTTCAAAGTCGTTCTGACTTGATCACCAGTTTGAGATTTTATAAAACTTGCATGAGGGAAAAATGATGAAAATAAGCATCCAAACTTATATATAAAATCTTTGCAGCTTGTCTCTTTTACCTTCTTGTAGTATCTTGTCTATGAACCTGCATACTTAATTATTAGACCATGTTTCCTTTCCTGTAACATGAACCTCTTCCTCCCATGGGTTCTTCCCCTAGCTAACCACACCTTGACCACCACCTCAACCCCACACTCGCTAACCCTCTCTCAGTGACTTTTGCCTCTCCCAAGCCCATCTAGGTGGCCTCCAGCTTATTACATCAATCTCTTGCCCCTTCACCCAGCTATTCCATCACCCTTCTTTCACTTTACTTGCATCACTCTAAGGCTTAGCTCAATAGCCTCCAGGTTACAACCTCCACCACCTCATCAACCACCATCATCATCATCATCATCATCTTCAATGCTCTTCCTTACCCAACCGTTTCCCTTCCAGTTAACTGTGCCTCTCCAAGGCTCTAATTTGTTGTTCCAGGAACATCACAAGAATGTTAATCCAAGGAACTGTTACTTGATGAAATCATGGTAATTTCCAGGTGACCAACACCACCACCGCCATCTTCTATCTCCTTCACCCAGCTGTTTCCCTCCCTACCTTTCTCAATGGCCTCCAGCCAGGTAGCCACCCCCACCAGTTATTCTCTACCCATCATTCACCCAGCCATTTCCTCCCCCTCTCTCTCGCCACGTACCTGTGCCTCTCCGAGGCCCAGCTCGATGGCCTCCAGGCTCTTGCGCAGCAGGCCGGACTTCTCCTGGGTGGCGGCGGGCAGCTGGGCGCAGTCCAGCATGGAGCCCAGCAGCTGATTGTGCTCGCCGCGCAGCGTCTCCAGGCCCTGCATCACCGCCTTGGTGTTGAGCACGATCTCATCCTGACTCAGGCGCTCCAGGGACTCCTCGCGTGGGTAGACCATGGTGGACATCGCCCGGGGGGGGGGGAGGGGGGTTGGGGACTTAGGGCTCCTCGGTCAGATGGGCTGGTGGAGATGGGGCAGAGAGAGAGAGAGAGAGACGGGGTTGAGCGGGCATGCAAGGAGAGGGATCAAAAAAGACCAATAGATGAACAAGTAGAAAAGTTGATTTTGGATTGTTGTCAATTATTTGTTCAGGAAAAAGAAAGGACCATAAAGAGAAGAGAAGAGAAGAGAAGAGAAGAGTGAAAAGGCTAAAAAGCCTGGTAACATTGATTTGAATCACTCCAGAGAGGCTGGCTGCAGTGTAAACAGTCGGATGACAGACATCTTTAGCAACCAGCTTTCTCTATATTTAAGAAAACATTAATCTGCTGCTATGATTCAGATATGCGTGGCGCCATATGAGGCATGACGAATAGCTCCTCTGCCACCAATACATTAGCAGCCAATCGGCTATTTTAAATATTTCATGACTAAATTGCAGGCGTCACAATTATTCACTTCCTGAAACACTTCCCACCAGCTCGGGCACCATAGCGCGAGAACATCCCTGTGCAGACGCTGCAAAACGCACCCGGACTGACCGGTACACCAGTTTGATGATCAGTCAAACGGAAATGGACAAAACCAAAAGGGCTGGAAGGAATCGGCGGCACAAAGTGTTGCAGTTGCTATTGACATATCTGACAGCCAACCCCCGAGCCCACTCCAGCGTCCACACATAGAGAATTCGTAGCTTTTGAATATTACAGTCTCTGTTTGCAAAAAAACAACAACACATAGCCTAATGGCAATTTACTTATGGCCTTACAATTACTCTGCGACACCAGCGCAACCACTCAGCTATTTGAGGTCCCATCCAAGTGATCTGGTAATAAGTAGGTTAACTGTAAACAAAGCTGGGGTGATGGCTTCCATACTGACTATGCAGATGGCACCGAGGCTATGGGAATAGACTACGCGCCACAAACACTCTTCCGAGGTGGAAAATAAACTCACGTGGATCTTCTAACAGAAGAAGAATGGTGCGGTTACTTGGCGTCGTCTATTCTTGTCTCGAAACCACATTCAAAACTTAGCCCGCACTCAGATGTAAACAAACCGGCTGTCTGTCTGCTGCAGCGGATGCTAGCCTATACTGACTGCGCAACTCGGCTCCGAGCTCTCACCTAGTGGTGGCCGAGTACCTGAGATTTTATTCTCTCGCCACCAGGAGGCCCTCGCCCACACCCTCCCTCCCTCTCCCTCAGTCTATTGACTGCAATGCACCAAGAGAGGGTGCCCGTTTCATCCGGGTGGAGAGAGATAAGATGTCTGGAATACCGGTTTGGATAACGGGCATAATATAAAACAAAGTATTCCTTCAGTTACATATTTCTAAGTCAATCACAAAAAGCCGAAATATCCTGCATTACGCATAATAAACCGAAGGGTCTGTGTAAAGTAACCAAACTTGATGGGATGACGCGCATCAAGGTGACCGACATCGGACGACTTCCACTTCCAGTCTCTCAAATTCAAGTCTGCATGTTCACATTGCACTGTCTAGTTATGTGTCCTCCAACAGACCATTCGTGTTAATGCACGAGCGAGCTTCGCCATCCTATTGTATTTGTAAACACGTCGTGCCAATTCGCAGGCTAAGATCATCTCCATGTAAGACTGATTGTGCAACACAACCTAATGTGCGAATGAGGGCGATAATGTGCTTTAGGGTACTGTGTATTTTATGGCGTGTTATTTAAAACTCCAAGAATAAATACGCACAGGCCTATAACAAGGCTGTCTTTCAAACCTACGCAAGAGTCTGCTCACTTGTGACATTGTGTCAAGTTGGTGATACATTTCACCTGACCGAGGGCAATGTCAACACCATGTGTAAAGGAGGCTAGTCTAGAATTAACTATTCCCATCTCACAAATATAACTTTAGGCTATTTGAATTATAAACCCAATAACAAATGTGATGTAGTGCAACTATCGTGTTAAAAATAATCGTGCCTGCGTTGTTACCATGTAGCCTAGGGGAGATGAGCGCATCTCGTGTTTTTAGCCGGTAGGCTACCGTCCTACTGGTCCCTGGAACAAAGCCTGACCTAGTGATGAGATGCCCGCCTTGCATCATCGCTCAGTCCATACTGACACGGCACCAAAAACGCTCGGCCTTTGACATTTCAGATATGACCCAGACATAGGCTACACTACAGGCCTACAGGACAGCGAAAGTGCTAAATAATCCAATAACAATTCAGTACACTTGAATCAATGGCCGAGGCTGCTTACCTTTATCTGCACGTTATTAACGCCAGGGATACGTTTAGATCCTCTGAAAGTCGTTGAAGAGTCGATAAGACCTGTTTTCAAAGAGAGTGCAAGTTGCAGTGATGTTAAATAATGTAACGCCGGCTCGTATATCACTCGAATTCGTGGAGATACATTGTAACCAGTTACGCTAGCGTGGCTAGCTAATGCAAGCAAGCCCGTTAGGAATTAGTCAGCCAAGTAGTTTTCAATCGGCCTGTTGACGAACCTAGAATTCAGTTGCGCTCACTAGGCAGTAACGAAGCTCACAGAACGGGGCGTTTTTAATTCATCCATTCTGGTCCTTTAGCCGCTAATGGATCCACGTAAAAGAAGGCAAGTCTCAGTTGTTTTCTTTATTCCTGCGCTCGCTGCGTGGAGGCAAGGATGACAGCAGGAAGCTGAAAATGGCTGGTGCGTAAACGCTCCCAGAATCCACAGGCTTTTCTGACCGGCGCGCTGACATCATCCCTGTCCCAGCCCACTACCCAACAACCACCTAACCCCGCCCCGCCCTGGATGCGGATGAGCTTGCGCCCCTTGTTGCCCTAGGCGGGGGTTGGGCCAATCACCAATTGTATACTGCTATTGTATATTACAGTAACAGAATAACTAGGCTAGCCTAGGCTACAGCATCCTACCTAGTCAAGTGCTCTACTCGAGACAAGACATGATGCCAGTTCAAAACATAAACCATCCTGGCTGAACCAATTATTTTTAACCTAGTTCTCATGCCTTGGTATACAATTTATAAATTATGTGATATGTCATGTGTAATGACATGTAAGACAATTGGCTACAGGACTAGAGATTAAGTGCAAATAAATTCTACCCCAAGGCCTAATGTCAGCACCAGACACAATAAATAAATACAGTGGAATTCCACTCTCCTTATAGGACAGCAGAATGATTGTCTTTTACACATTCTAATGCATTTGTTTACAGATCTCTCTTTGGGAAAAGTATAAACAAATAAAACACCTGATACTCAGAATTATTGGTCAATGTTATATTTTAATCCTCTCTGCCATAAGATGCATTTGGTCTAGAGGTATTTTTATTTTTACCAACAAAAAAATACATACGGCAACTTTAAATGTGCCTCCTGCATTTATTATGTGTGTGATAGTTCTCGTTCTTTAAAGGGACACTGATCTAATCGCACAGTCAAACATCGTACACAAAACAGACTGTGACCTGCACTCAACAATAACTTACAAATGAAGAGAATGTTTTTTTTTTTTTATTATTCTTAAAAACACAGTAAACATGTCCACATGTCATCATCCCACATCGTTTTTCGTATTGACAACTCAATTATGAAAAAAGCATTACTACAAAAAATGTTAAATAAAAAATAAAACACATTGAAAAGAAAACAGGTAATATTACAAGCACTTCTTCATGATATGTACAAGCATTGTCGCTTATAGGCAAAGAGGCAGATGGCTAAGACTTGCAGAAGAATACAACAGTGTGCACTAAATTTAACTCGTCACGTCCACAAGCTTGGCTCATGTCTCTCGTAATGTTTATTTTCCAAATGGTGAATTTCATAGTTCAACATTATGCTGATCAAACGACTGCATTAGATATTGTATTGATGCATTATGCTGCAAGAAGACATCTTCTGGAGGCCATATTCTGGAACATTTCTTAAGAGAGAGTTCAAAGCTTGGGAGCATGTGACGAATAGCCTTGTGAACGTAACCTTTGTATGTGTGTGGCAATGCTACTACCGCAAATATAAGAGCAGCCAAGGACCAAATGCAATGTGATGTGGTTAAAACTGGGCTACTACAACTCAGCTTGTGTGCTTTCTAGTCTGTGCACATCTCAATCATTTGGAGAGATCACACCATTAAATCCACAACAACAGACACAGATACGGGTAGATCAGGAAGAACTACAATAAAAAAACGGACGACTTTTAAAAAAAACGATGGAGATATTTTTTATGAGACAGAGAAAGAGAGAGACAAAAGGAAACAAAGAAACATAAACATCCCACATTATTCAATCACACGTCACATTGAAAACACTGAACATCAACACTTAACGCCACCTAGCTCCGACACAAGTGATGATGTTAATGTAACTGATGTACTGGCAGTGATTCCTTCTCAGAAATTACCCACAATCCTTGTTTTTTTTTTTTTAAAGACATGAGAAAGCTTGACTCTGTCACCGATTTCCTATTTAAAACAACCCTTTCATGGAAAACCATCCGCTACTGCTGAATCTCTGTACAGAAATGACCTCGGGCCTAGCCTAGCCTGGGTCTCTTTCTAGCCCTTGTCTGGTTACCCATGTGGGTGATATCTGACAGCAGAGTAAGATGGCTCCTTTGTACAGAGGCTGTGTATAGGGTCTAAAGGTTTTACTACTACAGTGTCAACGGGCAGGGAAGGGACACTGTAGTAAAACAGGGACTTCTTAGTTTAGTTTTAGTTCATGCACAAAGATCCGTGGATCACCTGGTTATAGTTTTGAATTACAGGGGGACAGATTTACATAAAAGCCTTCTGCCACACACCCTGTGGCAGAGAAAGCTAGACAACAGTGGCAACAAGAGAGACAGAAAGACAGCGAAACAGAAAGAGAAGGTGGGAGGGGAGGAGTAACAGAGAGAGTGTGGTAGTTACTTGTACCACAATCAGACAATTCTGCCACTGAATCCTCAGACTTGGCAAAGAGGTGGAGTAATTAAGTAAAGGCTGTTGGCTGTAATGTTCCCTGGTGGGGAACTGATCCTTCACATTATAACATTAACAACAGTAATGTCTCCACTCCACTCTCATTCTACACCCTGGTAGGAGGGGAAGAATCAGCCAAACATAATGATTAACATGGTGGACTAATTGAAGCAGTTAATATCCTAAGAGTCTTTCCATTATAGGGCAAGGGCTAGTTTGGGCCCCTGTGTTTGCTTCCCCCCCTTGAAGAACATGGATTTGTGGGCTTTTAAATTAGATAACGGAAACCCACCATCCATGTCAGGCCTCCTATTGAGAAGGAGCACACATCTTCAGGAGCACCATGGCAAACAGTACAAAGAAAGAAAGAAAGAAAGAAAGAATGAAAGAAAGAAAGAGAATGTGAATGGACATACTCAGTGTCTGGTGAGCTCCAAGTGTCTTTGTGCGAGAACTACATGATAGTGTGACATTAAGTAACAGACAGAGGGTAAAGGGAAGGAGAGTGTCTCC
Organism: Alosa pseudoharengus; assembly: GCF_046254945.1. Lineage (NCBI taxonomy): Eukaryota > Metazoa > Chordata > Actinopteri > Clupeiformes > Clupeidae > Alosa > Alosa pseudoharengus. The sequence goes on from NW_027468640.1 coordinate 21,212,215, forward strand.
ATTCCGCCGCAATACTACAGAGGCTGTAACTCTACACCACTCTCCCTTCCGGACACTGACGGAACATATTGACCCATTAGAAGATTAATACTTTCATTTTTTTCTCTCTCGTATTTTCTTTCCCTCAAATAATACTTTATCATGTGCCACATGGGAGAGACTGGGTTGCCCTGGAGACGACCCCTGGTCAAGCCATCACTGTCACCGGAGTGTGTCGTTTTTAAAGGTCACATCTGTGTGTGTGTGTGTGTGTGTGTGTGTGTGTGTGTGTGTGTGTGTGTGTGTGTGTGTGTGTGTGGGTGCGTAAGAGAGGCCTGTGCATTCTATTGCAGGCAAGCTGTTAGACAAACACAAACGCACAGACACACACACACACACATACATAAATAGGAGAAGTACATTCAGGTCATGCCCATCTCTATGATGGGCAAGTTGTGTTATTTGGACATTGTTGATTAAAGGGAGAGGTCAAATTCTTTCGACACGTACAAGGTCGTGGTGGCTTGCCTGCTGTAATCCGTTGCTAAGGGTTACCACAGGGTACCAGGGAGTCACATACCAGGGCACACCAAAGGCTAAAATTTCACATCTTAAAAACTAAACAAAATACACACATACACACGTAATAAACCTCACAACACACACACACACACACACACACACACACACACACAAACACACACACATACACACACACACACACACATGTACACTGTATCTTAGTTGGCACAACGTGTCCATAGATATTCGTCTTTTGTTTCACAACTACAATTTTAACGACTAAACATTTTGTTTCCACACTTTTATGTCCACACTAGTCACTGAACATGGACAGAACGGATCACAATATCCCCACATACAACGGCCACATGGACATGTCTAGAGCTGCCAAACAATGTTCCCGCGCCCTTGCTGATGTGTAAGTGTGTGTATGGGTGGGGGACAGTGTGTGTGGGTGTGTGTGTGGGTGTTGGAGGGAGGGGGTTAAAGTTGCTACAGCAACATATGTTGTGCTTTGGGTGGTTCACATAACCTATAGATACACAAGGGAAAAGCTGTGATTGGATTAAGTGCATAGCGAAACAACCAATAGGGTGCCAGCCCCAGTTCACCTGTGCAAAACCCTAAGCCAAAGGCCCGCCTACGAAAAAAAAGCCGACAAACAAAATCTCATAATAAACATTATACAAATAAAAAGTTTTAACACTACATAAACAAAAGCATGAAAAATACCGACTTTATGTGTGAACTAACACTTGGTCTCCTATGGGTGTTCCTTGTGAAGGACACCCATAATAGGGAGTCACGTCATGTGTCATCCACCAGCCTCAGCCCTTGCTACCCATCTTTGAGTGACAGGTCTCTTTCTTAGAGAGGGCAGCCATTTTGTTTGATGTCCCCATCAACACCAACTGCCCAACTACACAAGTACTGTCAACTGTTTTAGTCTACATTCGCATAAACTGTGATCTTTGGAGTAGTTAAACAAGGGAAAAAATGACTTAAAGGATCTTGTTTTGTTTTTTTTTTCTTTAAAAAAGGCCACTTTTAAAAACTTACTTCGGAAAAAACATACAGACAGATTCACTGGTTAAACTCCACCAACAGACAGGGGCCTTGGAAAAAACAAATGACAAATCTGAGAAGATGAGAATGTGGCCATAAGGGACTCCAACAAGTGAGTGAGTCCCAGACATGCAGTAAATGGTGGTCATATTTAAAAACCACATCCGAGAAAGTTCCCAGTAGGATATACTGCTGCTCAGAGATAACGGTCATAGGGGACAACATGCAGGTCTTGGACACAAAGCAGGAGATAGAGAGAGAGTGAGAGATAGAGTGAGAGAGCATGAGAGAGAGAGAAAGAAAGAAAGAAAGAAAGAAAGAGAGAGAGAGAGAGAGAGAGAGAGAGAGAGAGAGAGAGACAAAGAAATAGAGAGGCTCTTGCTGTTGGAGCTCAGTTGTAGTATATGACTGTGAGTAATCTGCCATTAAGGGCTTGCTGTTGGGAAGCTTTTGCTGCTTTTAGGTCATGCTGCATTATGAGGGATTGGCATTTGGCTGATCGGCAGTATTGTTCTTTTCTTGTGCTCTGTTCCCTCCCATTGCCCCATAAAGGTACGCTCAGTACGAGCATCATAGAGGACTGGGGGTGTGGGGGGGGGTCTTTTTAAAATAAATTAAAGTGACAAAGCGCTATATATCCACCTCACACTTAATTCAGACAAACACACACACACACACACACACACACACACACACACACACACACACACACAGACACAAACAATCGGGATCTATATGCCCCATCCCATAGCCAAATAAAAACTCCACAGAATTCCAAGGAGCAACGATTCAACGGGACACAAATAAAAACAAAAACAATACACAAGGCCCGCCCTTGCAGTTCTGCTATGATTGGCTGACAGGCATTCCGGTTGGCAGGGGGGGATTTGGCGGGCGGGAAGAAGAGGCCGGCCTTAAGAGGGTGGCTTGCTATAGCCGAAGAGGCCGACGGGAAGGTACTTGACGTGTGTGGGCCACTGAGCAGCCAGCTGGAAGAACTTGACGTCGTTCCACTCCACGCCGTCTATGGACACTGAGGAGGAGAGGAGAGGAGAGGAGGAAAATGGGAGAGGAGGAGAGGAGAGGAGGACAGGAGAATTGGAGAGGAGAGGAGGAAAGGAGAGTGGGAGAGGAGAGAAGGAGAGGAGAGGACAGGAGGAGAGGACAGGAGCAGAGGAGGAAAGGAGAATGGGAGAGGAGAGGAGGAGAGGAGAAGAGAGGAGGAAAGGAGAATGGGAGAGGAGAGGAGGAGAGGAGGAGGAAAGGAGAAGAGAATGGGAGAGGAGAGGAGGAGAGGAGGAGGAAAGGAGAAGAGAATGGGAGAGGAGAGGGAGAAGTAAGATAGAGGACAGGAAATTAGACAATGGACAACATTGGCACAACTCAGCTGGCCAAACTGCATCATAGTTCTGTTCACAGTTTTGTCTACACAGAATTCTGTTGGCATTAACATGTTCTTGGACAAAGCCAAGGACAGAACGTTTATTTTCCAGGACTAAAAATGCATTATTGTTTTTCTTTACTGACCACAATTGAATTAGCATAACATGCTTTGGAGAAACGGACCCGGTCTCTCCATCATATTTTAGTCATACATTCATCACGTGTGTGTGTGTGTGTGTGTGTGTGTGTGTGTGTGTACACGTGTGTGTGTGTACACGTGTGTGTGTGTACACGTGTGTGTGTGTGTGTGTGTGTGTACACGTGTGTGTGTGTACACGTGTGTGTGTGTGTGTGTGTGTGTGTGTGTGTGTGTGTGTACACGTGTGTGTGTGTACACGTGTGTGTGTGTGTGTGTGTGTGTGTGTGTGTGTGTGTGTGTGTGTGTGTGTGTACACGTGTGTGTGTGTGTGTGTGTGTGTGTGTGTGTGTGTGTGTGTGTGTGTGTGTATGTACACGTGTGTGTGTGTGTGTGTGTGTGTGTGTGTGTGTGTGTGTGTGTGTGTGTGTACACGTGTGTGTGTGTACACGTGTGTGTGTGTACACGTGTGTGTGTGTGTGTGTGTGTGTGTACACGTGTGTGTGTGTACACGTGTGTGTGTGTGTACGTGTGTGTGTGTGTGTGTGTGTGTGTGTGTGTGTGTGTGTGTGTGTGTGTGTGTGTGTGTGTGTGTGTGTGTGTGTTACCTCTGAGGATGGTTGGCTGCTGTTTTGCAGAGCAGATGAGACGGCTGATGCCCTCGATCATCTGGCTCTTGGAGTCCATCTCCTTCTCACGCGGCTTCTTGCCCAGGAAGATCTGCGGGACTGTGGAATGAAGGGTTCATAGCTTACACTCAATGTGTGAATGTGAAGAAAGTGACTCAGAGTTTGGTTAACTGATAACTGATGTTGATGTGGTGCCAATACATCAAGCAAGCCAGACCCCAAAGCATCGATTATGGTATGTTTGCTTATTAAGAAATGTTCAGATCAAATTGGTCAGGTATTAGCACATTCAGTGATGATATTATCCAGTTAGACCGATCAGCAATATCAAGCAAGTGTTGTATAGACCCTTTCAACAAGAAAAACAAAAACAATGCTTGAACATTCTATTTTGTTCCCAATCTACTTCCGCTTCATTAAGATAAAAAATTAAATTTTTAAAAACGAAAGCCTTGTGGGAACAACTATGATGCTGTTAATGGAACTCCCTTGAAACGGCGAATATGGGTGTATCTGTCTGTCTGTCTGTGTGTAAAGTCATACAGTA
>NW_027468640.1:21223975-21228975 GCF_046254945.1 Alosa pseudoharengus
ACCCACCAAGACATACAGAATCGGTTACATATGTAAAGTCTACACGGCCATGTTCGATATGAACATGTTAGCCAACAGCCCAGGGGCTCTGGGTGTGTTCGGGGCGCTCACCAGGGCGTCACCCTCAGACAGTGTCTCCTCCAGGTTGCGCGTGCGTGACTGCGAATGCTTCATCCTGTCCGACGGAGGCTGCTCCCCCTGCAGGACATGAGAAGAACAACACTTAATCTTTAACCTTCTGCTGTCTCCCACCCCCACTAAGACATCCACATTGGTTTACATTTCACCACAACTAGGATACTGTTACAGGCCTGGCATTTGAGGCTTTGTGCTACTGTTTGTTTGCCTCTGTTTGTTTCAGCTACCTTTGGTCTCACCTGTAATCACCTGTAATTACCTACAGGTGTCAGATGCCTTTTTAGGGCCTTACCACACCCGTCTTACACACACTGTGCTGCGGTTTACCTGGCTGTTTACAAGGCATGCAGTTTGCAATACACTCAGCCCTTTCTCTTTTATACTAATGAAATCAAATCAACTCTACGTTTTTGTGTTCTCACGGTGCAGCTGTCTCTTGAGACAGGGCTGGCATGAGCTACAGATCAACGAGCTCTTGATCCCAGTTATTGTTACAGACTGTTTTGTCTCTCATGAATCTCTCTTTCCATCTCTTTCTCTTCCCCTTTTTCTCCTTCACTGTTTTGTCCTCTTCCTCCTCTTCTCACAGCAATACCTTCATATATACACTCTCTTATCACCATCTCTCTCTCTCTCTCTCTTTTCTTTCTCTCTCTCTTACCGGGCTGAAGGGGTCTCTCGGTAGACTTCCTTTGCTGTTCAGGCTGCCGATCTCCGTCTGGGAACTGGACTGCGACATGCCCTCAAAGAAAGGTCTAAAGACACACACGCACACAGATAACATTGCAATGACTTCATGTGTAGTATGGTGGCCATTAACACACCTAGGGCTGCAACTAATGATTCTTGTCATAGTATAGTCAATTCATCTGCCGGTTATATTCTCGGCCAACTGAAATAGTCGGCGATAAATGTAATAGTTGACAACAAATCGCTAAAATTGATTAATTGTTACAACTCTAACAACCACACACACACATACGCACACAAGCAGGAATGCATACTCACTTGCTCTCTCACACACACACACACACTGAAGTATGCACAGCACACATAAATGGATACACACACACACACCACTGCTTCCAATATCATCAGCACCAGCAGCATGTTTGTATGTCCAGAGTGTATGTCTTACGTTACATAAACACAGATTAATCAAATTAACCTGCTATCCATTCATGGTAATCCCAGCAGCATATGGGTGGCACCATGCCCGTGAAAAAACACTGCCCCCCATCCCAACCCTTAGTGCCAACCAACGCTAACCCCATGCCATGTCCATACCCAGCCAAGGGAAGATTAGAGTGCACTCCCACATTGGGGCATAATCTTATGAGAATGGCATGGGGAACAGATGTGGGAAATGCGGGATTGTTCTGCCGGGATTGAGATTAGGATTAGACACTTGGAGTAATGATGGTAAATCCATAATGGCCATAATGGCTGCTCAGATGGAGTGGCCCTCATATCTTACTGTCTTACAGGGAAGCTACACCGGGCACATAACTGAAGCGTTCTGTTCGCGTCACGTCTGACGTAACAATTAGCTCCCTTCCACTATAAATCAAGGGAACTGGCTATACACCAGATGTGATTGTGGGCGCGGGCATTCGAAGAAATTAGACCATTCTTCTAAAACTATTTTTGAAACCGAGCATTTCAGTTGCCCAGGTGTTAGAGTTCAAAAGATGGAAAGCTGCCTCCTCATTTTCAATGTGTTCACTGATAGATCATCTTCCACTTAAAATTACAAAAAAGAAGAAAGTAATGAGGGAGCTAAGGAAGGAAACTAAGAAATGATAAATATATGACATGAAATGGGGATGATATTAGACAGAGAACAATGTCACAGCGAAAAGAAAAAAAAAACCCTCTCAGCTTCCTCATTCTGTCCAATCATCTCAAATCTGGCAAATTTGTAATATCCTTTTAAACGTCTATTCACAGAGGACACAACTAAGGTCAGAGAGGCAACTGGATTGGCACAAAGCAATTTAGTGAATCCCTGTATTACACAACTGTGTGTGTGTGTGTGTGTATGTGTGTGAGAGAGAGAGAGAGAGTGTGTGTGTGTGTGAGAGTGTGTGTGTGTGAGAGAGTGTGTGAGTGTGTGTATGTGTGTCTAAATGTGTCATCAGTTAGGTGAGGACGACCAGCAGAAAAACAAAACAATACACTTGTCCCTGGCCTGGCTGTGGCCCGTTATTACTGTCATTATCATTAGAACGAGAGAGAGAGAGAGAGAGAGAGAGAGAGAGAGAGAGAGAGAGAGAGAGAGAGAGATAGAGATAGAGATAGAGATAGAGAGAGAGAGATTTTCTCCCTATCTGTGTGGTCATGGTTACCATAAAGGGAGTATTATTGCTGTGATCTTAAAACCATTCACGCCTGAAAATCTCTATTTCTTGAAAACCAATAGGATGTCTTTGCAATCTAAGCCATCCAAAACAGGCCCTTATTTAAAAAAAAAAGCCATTTCAGACACACATGCTATATATAATATATGACAGACATAAACCCACGCTGCAGGTGAAACAAACAGCATATAAGCATAGCTGTGTGTACAGACACATAAACTCTAAATCTGCACTATAACAACTCTGCACAATCAGACTTTATGATTCCGGAACAAGAACTCAGCCTTTAAAATGCCTGTAAGCCGCATCACTTAACAACCGCAACTGATAAGATACGAGATCGTTATCTACCTTAATGGAAAAGGCTAAGTTGTCCTGATACACTAAGGGCATAGTAATCATTACCAATGCCACAATCCGACTTCACACTGACGTAATTCATACTGATTAGATCAGGGTTTTCGGCTGACACCTTTTATACCCTGTATTTTGACAGCCTCAGTGCATTACTGGCCACTATGCACTGAAGTCATGTGTAGAGGTGGGATTTGTTGATGGTTAGTCTGTCCTGCCCAATGTTTTCCTGTGTCATTGTCTTATGGGGGAATGTGTAATGCTAATGTGATTGGGGTCTGTGAGTGTTTGTTTCCTGTTACCTTGTCTGGTTATGTCAAAACAGAGGCAGATAACAACATGTCCTATGCTTTCATGCTTCACTTACTGAGAAACAAATTCCCCAAGGGGATAATAACGTTTTTAACTAGCTGATTGTGACCCAGGGACTCCCATTCTGACAAACGAAGCAACCTGAATAGAAAAATAGCGATTCCAATGACTGGTCGGAGACCACCAGCAATGTCTCCACGGACCACCAACAGGCCACAGATCACTGGGTGAAAACGCCTGGACTAGATCAGCAGAGTTTAAACGGGTTGACATGGGTTTAATACAGAATCTTCAATTCTTGAAATAATTTTAACTGCAATACCAATGCTGACCAGCAGATGGTGGAGTCTGTCTCTCGCTCCTCTCTCTCTCTCACTCTCTCTCTCCCTCCCTCTCTCTTTCTCTCTCTCCCTCTCTCTTTCTCTACTCTGTCGCTCCTCTCTCTCTCTCCATCTTCCTACTCTGTATTCATTCTCTGTCCTCTCGCAGCACTCGCTCATCAGACTCTTTCATTTTCTCCTGGACAATTGGTCCCCCGGCAGCAGCTGGGACCACTCCATCCTCTCTCTGGCCGCTGACGCACATGAAGACACACACACACACACACGCACACGCACACGCACACGCACACGCACACGCACACGCACACGCACACACACACACAGACATGAAGACACAGACACACACACATGCGCACACGCACACATAGACACGAAGACACACACACACACACACACACACACACACACACACAGACACAGACACAGACACGAAGACACAGACACACACACATGCGCACACGCACACATAGACACGAAGACACACACACACACACACACACACACACACACAGACAGACACAGACACAGACACGAAGACACATACACACACACATGCACACACACACACAGGCGACAAGCGTGCACGCACACACATAACAAGCACGCATGCACGCGCACACACACACAAGCACGCACACACATACACACACACACTCGTACACACCATCATAATCACAATCGCAGAGCTACAAAGACAATCTGACATGAGGTATGTCTCAGACACAATTTCTTATTCTCATACACACACACACACACACACACACACACACTGGCTTACACACACACCTACCGACTCACACTCATCACACGCACTAGCCTCTATTAGGGACAGTCTCTCTGTCGCCTTCACATATAATGACAAAGCTGTAAATAGAATCTCTCTCTCTTTCTGACACACACACACGTTTAAAGACATGCACCATCATCGCCATGTAGAGACAGGAGTTCAACAGATGCTCTAGAATACTGAATCAGAGGAAATGGATGGAAACACACACACACATGCTCACACACACACACATGCACACACACGTACACACGCACGCATACGCACACACCAACGCGCACACACATTTCATCTCTTTCACACTTGTTCCTGACAGGCTGCTGTTTGATCTGCCTGTGAGGCAACACCACCTTGGGGGAATGTCTGACACCACAAGACTCCCAAAGAAGTGACAAGAAGGTGTGTGTGTGCGCGTGTGTGTGCGCGTGTGTGTGTGTGTGTTGTGTGGTGTGTGTGGTTGTCTGGGTGTGGGGGAATGTCTGACACCACAAGACTCCCAAAGAAGTGACAAGAAGGTGTGTGTGTGCGCATGTGTGTGTGTGTGTGTTGCACGCATGTGGTGTGTGTGTGTGTGTGTGTGTTTCACGCATGTGGTGTGTGTGTGTGTGTTGCACGCATGTGGGGTGTGTGTGTGTGTGTGTGTGTGTGTGTGTGTGTGTACCTGAGTTTGGGTTTGGGGGTGCTGAGGATGCTGTCGGTCTCCTCCAT
>NW_027468640.1:21233975-21243975 GCF_046254945.1 Alosa pseudoharengus
GAGAAGAAGAGAAACAAAAGATAAAGAGGAATGAAATGGATAGAAGGAGGGAGAGAGACAGAAAGATGAGAGAGGAAGAAGAGAGAGGGAGTGAGAGATAAAGAATGCAGGGGATGAAATATGAAATTTTAAAAACGCAGTTCACTCCTCATTCCTCTTGAAGCGATGAATGAAAATGACTGCCTTACAACTCCCATGCAAGAGACAAACAGCACATCAACGCTCCACACAGAAAATATGACGGCTCAGATGCTGTGAGAAGCCTCATTAATAACAAAGAATGAAGCACAATAGCATACTGCCTCAGAGCCTTCCGGAAAATATTTCACACTTCTCCTACATATTTCAACAAACACACAAACACATTTCTCTCGCCACTTCTGCAAAACAACTTTGTTGTTGGTGTTGGTGTGTGTCTTGGGGTGTGTGTGTGTGTTTGTTTATGTGTGTGTGTGTGTGTGTGTGTGTAAGTGAGTGAGTGAGTGAGAAGGAAGTGAAACAAAGAGAGAGGCAATGATGAGGCATTTTTCATTTGATTCATTTGAGTGAATAACTGGATTTGTTTTCCAGCTACGGTTTCATTACAGTTATCTAGAACAAATTGTCCTCCCGTTGCTGAATGGCATATCTGCAAACCCTGGGCAAATGTGTACAGACGGAGAAAAGGAGGGGAAACATGAGAGAAGGAAAGATAGAAAGAGACAGACACAGACAGAGAGAGAGAGAGAGAGAGAGAGAGAGAGAAAGAGAGAGAGAGAGAAAGATGAAAACTAAGACTGAAAATAATAGCCTGGAAGCAAGAGGCAGTCATGCTTTTTAGCTGTACTAACAGAATTATAACAACTCTGTGCTTCTGAGAAAATGCAGAAATTCCAGATTTAAATTGAATTCTTAAATAATGTGATCCAATAGCCAACAGTACATTCCTATTCTTAGTGCTTTTTCGATCCATTTTCTAGCGAGACTGGCAAAGGAAACATTTTCTTATGAGGATGATAATGATGATGATGATGATGATGGCAATGGAGGAAGGTGAAGATGTAGACAATGAGAATGAAGAGTGATCTTTGCATCTGACAGTATGCAGCATGAATGCCAAGCTACTTTGATTCTCCTACATAAATGCATGTCGATGCTCCAAACCTATTAGGAAGAATAAACAGGCAGACCAATAGATATGTACAGAGGTACACAATCACACACAAACACACACACACACACACACACACACACACACACACACACACACACACACACACACAAACACACACACACGTCATGTGTACAGAGTGAGTATGACAGACCTCGGCCATGTTGATGAGGCCCAGTGCTAATGTCTTGTAGCCCAGGATGGTGCGGTTCTTGTATCGCTTGCGGCGCTGCAGCATGATCTGCAGCTTGTTAGCGTCGCGCTTCAGGAAGTGGGGGTACTGCAGGGGGAGACACACAGTCAAACCATTAGCAAGATAGCTAGATAGCAAGATCACCTCATTACAAATGACAGGATGAGCGTGTTAGCATGCTAACACATCACGCCATTAGAGCACATTTGGTGAGCGTGCTTCCATGCCAACACACAAGATGAGTGTCCAGAGAACACACAGTGTCGGACATCAGACTCATTATTATTTGCTATTTGCCATTTTTGTCATGTCCCTGTATGATACACAGCAGTTCACAATTACCTACAATGAAGGACTCCTCTATACAATCCATGCGCATTAATATTATCATATTTGTGCCTTCCTGTTTTTATGTGTAAAGCCATATTTGAACCTCTGTGCGTTTATATGTGTGCGGGCATGTGTGAATATGTTTGTGAGTAGTGCAGAGGTAGAGGTGGAGTGGAGTATGTAGATGTCAGGGGACATGCTGTCATGGATCAGTCAATAGTGTAGCATGTGTGAAAATGTGTGTGGAGGCTCAGCGCGGGAAGGAAGGAGAGCTGGAGGTCATCCATGTAATGAGGTGTAAAGTAGATGTGCGAGTGAGGGAGAGGGAGTGTGTGTGTGTGTGTGTGTGTGTGTGTGTGTGTGTGTGTGTACCTGCAAAGAGAAAGTGAGCTGCAGGTCTGTCTCGGTAAGCCCAGCCGAAGACAGCAGGATCTCATTGGAGCGTAAAATGCGTTTCGATCCCTGAGAGAGAGAGAGAAAGACAAGAAAGAGAGAGAAGGAACGACAGAAACAAAGAGGAGGAAGATAATTTAGCTGTAAGTCATTTGTAAAAATCATGCCTCACCTATTAATTATTCACACTATGAGACAATCTGAAAATGAAAACACATTAACTAGAAGAACATTTAGCTTTTATAGTGGCATATTAAAAATGCATTTCTGTTTTCATTTAAGTGACATTACTATTTAAATGTTAGTGCTGTAAGTAATATAAATGGAACATCGTTACATGTTGCCTGTTTGGTCTGTCGATCAGCTTAGTCCAGCAGACCGCAGCGATAGAAGTCACCTGACTAGTGTTGCATCCTGACTGAATTGCATTATCCTTATGGGTTAAATATAGAGCTGGGTTTCTGTCAGTGGAATGGCGAGATACTGTTGCCTCTTTAGAACGAAGATGAGCAGAATAGGCAAACTTGGGCAAAGCGCGTGCCCATTCAAGATACATTTATATTTATTAATTTATTAGACGCTTTTATCCAAAGCTACTTATAAAAATGAGAAGTAACATTCAAGCTACACAAGGTGGTGCAGGACAAGAGGAACAGGACAAAAAAACAGTTATTGAAGGAAAAGTGTGTGGACTCTTTCATCGAGAATATGGGAACTGAAAATAGTCTGTATGTTTGGTAGAGTTGGTCTGGATAGACCCAGATAGTTATGGAATGAAGGAGAGATGGAGAGAATACAGAAATGATTGTGTCATGGCCTTTAGAATGAAAGAAAGATGAACTGAGAGGGAGAGGTGGGCAGACTTTCGGAATCGTCCAGAATCACATATGGGGAAATCCCCGTCACCATCTTGGTGAGTATTGTAAAGGGCATGGAGTGTGAGCTCCTGACACACGCACGCACGCACAGAGAGAATAACATGCAGACAGACAGAGACAGAGATAGAGAGACAGTGTGTGTGTATGTGTGTGTGTATGTGTGTGTTTGTGTGTGTGTGTGTTAGCGTTAGTGTATGTGAAGAGAAGGCTGTAGGCTCTGGGGATTGAAAGGAAATAAAAAGTTAAAGTGTGATTCCTGTTGACATGCCAACGCCTCCAACTGCTTTGACATGACACACTTATCCTCTCAAGAGTCCTCTCTCACACACACACACACACACACACACACACACACAAACACACACACACACACACACACACACACACAGAAGTAAAATATACGTTGAGGGTGGTGAGAGGGGGAAAAGCAGAAGAGCAAGTCAAGGCAGAGGACTAAGGGTGCATTCTCACTGGGTCCCGGCCGGATATAACTGGATGGGTACCCGAGTGTGATTACTCCCCCCCTAGTCCTGATCCAGCTGCTCTCTGTTCACACTGCATTTTTGTTTGTGGACCTGGGTCTGTTTATGTCATAAACACTAGCTTCTTTTTACCAATATCGCTTGGCAACATCGAGAGAGAGGGAGAGAGAGAGTGTGTGTGTGTGTGTGTGTGTGTGTGTGTGTGTGTGTGTGTGTGTGTGTATGTGTTTGTGTGTGAGTGAGTGAGTGTGTGTATAGTGGAGAAATTGTACAGAAAAAAGAGAAGTGACAGGGAGGAAGAGAAGAGAAAGGAAGGAAGAAACAGACGGAGAGACAGAAACAGAGAAAGGGATAGAGAGAGATAGAGGAAGTGATGGAGAGAGAGAGACAGAGAAAGAGTGTGTGACGTCTGTCTGTACCTGGAGTTTGACAGCGATGACCACAGACGTCAGGTCCTTGTCCAACTCCTTCAGCATCACCAGCTTCTTCAGAGTCAGGTTGAACAACCTGTTCACAGACAGACAGACAGACACACACACACACACACATATATGTTATTAGTCAAATTCATATAAAGCTCCTTCGAAGATTAAAAGGACATACCTCTCAAATTATACAGGCAATATCTTTCAACAGAGGATTATTAATCATCAAAATGACAAACAGTTCTGCATATATGAACCAGCCATTACCTCCTACACTAAAATGAGTCGTAGTTTGCATTTGATAAACGTTTGTTTAGTGAATTCTTCTATTGGCTATAGAAGCTAACGAACACATACAGTCATCACACCAACACTTTCAATAAAAAAAAGACTAAATTAAAAGACTAAAAAATTGCTAAATGTGTGTGTTTTCTTCATGTGTGACTATGGTAAATGAAAAACAATCATTAATAATTATTGCAACAGTTATCTAAGTCCTCCACTGATTGCTTTCTGAGAGGCACCCAATTATACAGTGTTCCAAATTATTATGCAAATTGGATTTAAGTGTCCTAAACATTAGTTTTTTTGTTTTTCAATTAAACGTATGGATGGTATTGTGTCTCAGGGCTCTTTGGATCATTAATGTTCCACATTATTAAGCAAGCCACAGGTTTCAAGCAATATGGGAAAGAAAAAGGATCTCTCCTGCTGAAAAGCGTGAAATTGTGCAGTGTTGCTAAGTCCGCTTATTATAAGCGACTTTGGGCTTGATTTTTTGTGAAGTCGCTAGAAAGTAGTTGTAGTAGTCGCGGATGGGCGTGTTTTTCGGTGCAGTCGCTTCTTTTGGGCTTGCTTCATATCTGCTGTTTCCAACAGTTTTGTTTACGGATGAGTGCCGTGCAACCCTAGATGGTCCAGATGGATAGAGTAATAGAGTAATGGATGGTTGGTCAATGGCCACCATGTCCCAACAAGGCTGGGACGTCAGCAAGGCGGAGTCATGTTTTGGGCGGGAATCATTGGGAGAGAGCTCGTAGGCCCCTTTACCCAGATTGCAAAATCAGATTGGCAGATAGCGGGCTGCTGGTGGTACATGTATTCCGTTGGTGGCGTGCCACTTGTGGTCCGCCGTTGGACCACCATCTCTTTAAATTTAACTTGTCATGAATATTAAGAAAAGTTAATAAAATGATATATGGAGTATACCTGAACAAATTAAAAAGATTTTAGACCAATAGTGGCTAAATATTGGGCAATTTGTCTGCAACCCGCCAGCAGACCGCCAGAGAACCGATGAGCAAAATGCCAGCAGACCGCCAGCTATGCCCCCAATGGACCGACAGTGGTCCACCAGCCTCTTGCTATCTGGGTAGGGTCCCTGACGGTGTGAAAATGACCTCGGCAAAGTATGTAGAGTTTCTGACTGACCACTTTCTTCCGTGGTACAAAAAGAAGTACCGTGCCTTCTGTAGCAAAATCATCTTTATGGATGACAATGCACCATCTCATGCTGCAAAGAATACCTCTGGGTCATTGGCTGCTATGGACATAAAAGGAGAGAAACTCATGGTGTGGCCCCCATCTTCCCCTGACCTCAACCCTATTGAGAACCTTTGGACCATCATCAAGCAAAAGATCTATGAGGGTGGGAGGCAGTTCACATCCAAGCAGCAGCTCTGGAAGGCTATTCTGACATCCTGCAAAGACATTAAAGCAGAATCTCTCCAAGAACTCACAAGTTCAATGGATGCAAGAATTGTGAAGGTGATATCAATGAAGGGGTCCTATGTTATTGTACATGTTACATGTAACTTGGCCTGTTAAGATGTTTTTGATTGAAATTACTTTTGATTTCATTTATGTGACCTCCTAAAGCTGCAAATTCAACAAATGACCATTATTAGTTCTTTACAACCTATCAAATGTCTTGAAACTCTGTTATGCATAATAATTTGGAACAGTGCATTTTGAGTTTTTTATTTTTGAAAAAAAAAACTGTTTTAATGTTTGTTCAATAAAATTTGAATTAACGGTTGATGACTTGAAAATTATACTGACTGTCATTTGCAGCAACTATTTAGGAAAATGTTGTAAGAAATTTCTAGCCTTAAAACATTTCCATATATGTGTGTGCCGTATATGTTACTAGAGTGTCCTTTTTAACTGTCTGAGTGGACAGAAATTGGGTTGATGAAAGATGTTTTGCATCAGTGGCATTTTCCTCAAGGTGATTGGGCCTAAGTGCTTGTTTGTTGAGATAGAAGAGGCCCCGAGTTGGCGTCGTCATCTCCTTCTAGGGGGACTGACGCCTTTGTGTGTGTTAGGTCGGCCTTTGGGTAAATGTCACTGATGTCGGTTGTAAGGGGGTTACATCCTTGTATACAATGTTGTGCAGAACAGGTGATGTGCTCATCTTGATGGAGGTGTAATCTGTATGATTGTTCTAGAAGATGTGTGTCTTGTGCGGAGCCTCAGACTGCGTCTGGTAGCAACACGATGTAGGTCTCCAGTGCCATGAATAAAGCTCTCTGAGATTTCTGACTTGACCAATGACCGGCTGAGACTTTGTTCAACTGATTGTTAAAACCCTAGACCAATAAAAATCTGAGAAAAATGTATTTTGCATAATAATTTGGAACGCAGTGTAATGATTATTCAGTATAATTGTTAATGTGAATGACCATTTGGTTCCTTTCTTGATTATATTAGCTTGATTGGATGGTTTGTTTTGTGTATATCATTGCTTATTGAATTTCGTTGTTTCTATTTGTTTGTTTGTCTCTGTGAATAGAGGCTGCACAGTGAGTAGTAGGCAACTGGGATCGATCAAAGCAGTGTTCCTGACTTCAGCTGACGTCAGTCGGAGACCTCTGCTCAAGAGGCACGCATGCACCCACGCACCCACACACACACACACACACACACACACACATACACACACACACACACAATCACATGCGTGTGTGCATGCATACACACACTTTTACTCAGCTGTTGTTATTTTCTTTGCATCACTGAACAGCTTCATACAATATATACACATCCCCGACCTCACACACACCCACACACAATATATACACATCCCTGACATCACACATACCCTCACACACACACAAACACCATCTTCACACACTCACACTGACAATAAAATACCTTTAAAATGCTTACACAGTACACACATAAGAGGACGCTAGCAAGAGTGCACATGTTCACCCACCCACACATCCACCCACCCAACCCCCCACATCTCACACACACACACACACACACACACACACACACAGACACCCACACACCCCCCCACACACACACACACACACACCACTGTTCCAGGTGGTGTGAAATGTCAGAGGGCCACGTGTGAACCCAGGAGAAGGTCACAATCACTCACTCAATAATTCACCACATGTCCACTCCACTCCTCACAGAGAGATGGACACAAAGAGGAAAGGGGAGGGCAAGAGAGGCAGAGACAGAGAGTGAGAGAGAAGTCGCACCAGTACCTAACCCCCCCCCCCCCCCCACACACACACACACACACACACACACACACACACCACCACCACACACAGATCAAATACTTGTGTTACACAAGCCCATATCCTCCCATCTGCACATAACATACAGTGGTCAGCGTTCTTATGTTGATCAATGCATAATGAAAGCATATGTACATATGTACACCTCCCTCACACACACGTGTACACACACACACACAAACGCGCACACATACCTGTGATGAATTGGGGTACGAGCTGCTGTGTGTTGTGCAAGGTGCAAGAGTGAATAGGCGCAAGTCCACAGGCAATAATGCACATGACTGCAGCTCACACACTGGCACTAACAACCCACATCAAAGAGCTTAAAAGACTCCTCTGGACCACATCACACGGGGCCCTTTCGTCCATTAACGCTCAGACACACACACAGACACACACACACACACACACACACACACACACACACACGCAGACACATACACACGCACAGATACATACACACACACACACGCGCACACGCACGCGTACAGATACACACAGAGCAAGCATGTTAAGAGCAGCTTTACTGAGGCGTGTGCATGTATCACCTTGTGACTTCATTTTAAAAAGTTAATGCCTCTATAATTTCAGATACAAACGGCTTCTTCTATAAAGTTGGACAGTGCCCATGTAGCACATTTTTATGGATGAATAAAAACATCCTTTTGACGTTACCTTCATCATTAATATTTAGCCCATCAGCTACAATAACTACGTTCACAAAGTGACTACTGCGGAATACATTGTAATTAATAATGGATTAGTCTACAGAAGAGCATTTTACAACAGACAAAACTGGTTACCTCAGGCCCTCTGTTACTGACTAAGAATGAATAATGACTCAGGTTATGTCGCCAGGGAATGGATGGTCTCACTCACACACACACACACACACACACACACACACACTCTCTCTCTCACACACACTCTCTCACACATACACACACACACACACACACACGACAAGATGGTCTCAGCATCATCAGTGTGATCTCACATCTCCCCGTCCCTGAGGTCCTTCTAAAGCAATTACTCAGCATACAGCTAGCCATAACCCCCACCACAACCACCACCACCACCACCACCCCACTTCCAAACTGACCATCACCACAGACGAGCTGTCACCTCCTGGGGCTCATAAACGACTCTAGCCCCCGGCTTCGCTGCGGGCCTGCAGGGTGTGTGGGGAGAGCAGTGGAGGAAAGAGGGCCAGAGGCAGTCCATCACCCCCAGAGTGTGGCCGCTCTCTCAGGCAGAGATGTCACAGCAGGAACACTTAGCTGGTGCTTATAAATCAACACACATACCCACAAAAGCACACGAACACACACACACACACACACACACTATTCCTTTTTTAAGCACTCCCCCTCATCCGTACAGATAAAAAAACGATCTCTCATTACCACACATTCAAACAAAGTTGCACACACACACAGCATCTCGTTTTAAAAATAGCTGCAGGTAACACACACACACACACACACACACACACACACAAATAGGCATAAACAAAAGCAAATGTGTGTGTGTGTTTGTTTATTGTTGGGCGGGAGCAGATGGCTGTTTATGCTGCTGATAACGTCCCGTAATGCTGAGGGACGTGACCTCTGAACCCCACCCCTTTGGAACAGATGCCCGCCTGTCAAACAAATCACAGCTCCAAACAGCCTGAGGGTAGAGCCTGAGCACACACACACAGCCCCGCAACACACACATGCAGCACACACACACACACACACAGCCCCGCAACACACACATGCAGCACACACACACACACACAGCCCCGCAACACACACATGCAACACACACACACACACACAGCCCCGCAACACACACATGCAACACACACACACACACACACACACAGCCCCGCAACACACACATGCAACACACACACACACACACACACAGCTCCGCAACACACACATGCAACACACACACACACACACACAGCCCCGCAACACACACACACACACACAGCCCCGCAACACACACATGCAACACACACACACACACACACACACACAAACACACACACACACAGCCCCGCAACACACACACACACACACACACACACACACACAGCCCCGCAACACACACATGCAACACACACACACACACACAGCCCCGCAACACACACATGCAACACACACACACACACACAGCCCCGCAACACACACATGCAACACACACACACACACACACACAAACACACACACACACAGCCCCGCAACACACACACACACACACACACACACACACACACACACACACACAGCCCGCAACACACACATGCAACACACACACACACACACAGCCCCGCAACAAACACATGCAACACACACACACACACACACACAGCCCCGCAACACACACATGCAACACACACACACACACACACAAACAGAGGGACAGACAGACACACTCAAACACAGACAGACGCCCTCATGAACAGACCTCACTATCCTTCACACCCTTATTTGTGAAATCCCCTCAGTCTGCCGCCAAATAACACACACACACACACACACACACACACACACACACACACACACACACACACACACACACACACACACACACACACACACACACACACACCAA
>NW_027468640.1:21246518-21256518 GCF_046254945.1 Alosa pseudoharengus
ACATTCTCTTTGTGTCATTATTTTCCCTCACACTTAGGTCACTACAAAGAAAAGGGGAGAGAGAGAGAGAGAGAGAGAGAGAGAGAGAGAGAGATTGTTTGTGCCCTAATCTCGCGGGATAACCTGAAGCCATTGCGGTTTCATTTTAATTTGGCACGGGGTGTGTTCGTCGAACTAGTTTTATAGCGGACCGCGGCCCTTCTAAATGAGGCGTCCAAAAAAGCAACACTGAATTATTTAAAACGGCGCGAGGCCAGGAGACCTGTGCAGCCAAGTGAGACGCGCAGTGCTGGTAATGAGAAGCTGTTACACTTACACCCCGACAAATCACCTCGAACCATATGCATCCTCACATTGCACAGGAGAGGGTTTGGAGAAGTAGATAGGTTGAGTCCATCACAGCTTAAATAAACAATCTGTGAAAATTGGCGTGTGAATGTGCGCACTTTTTTTCAAGCACAGACGTGTAAGCGATTATGGCGCATTGAGATAAATCAATAATGTGCAGGTAGCTTGTGCAGGTAGGCCCTCCCCACCCCAGTCTTTAACAAACGGCACGGGTGCACGCGTTCAATCCACCTGTCAAAACACATGCAACGCGGTTTTGACCTCTTTGAGTCGCAAGTGTCTCTACTTTGAGTCAGTCTGAACTGAACTGTAGCCTAAGTCGCAGGCATCTATTCTGTCTGGTGAGGACAATAGTGGACTACGGTCAGGCAGCATGGACCAGGCGATCAGTCAGCTGCAAAGCGACTCTTTTGTTGTGCAACTTGTGCAAGAACGTGCACTGCCTACAGAAAGGCAGAAACGACGTCTACTGAGACACAGTCGTGCGGTTTCCGTCCTTCTACGCAATTGAGGAATTAGGCAACAACGACTTCAATGTCATGACAAGCCATATAATAACAAGTCTATACTTGTGATCAACATTTCGAGCTAGTTTAACTCGTTGAGGGTCAACTTATACACCGGCATAATCACAACAATATCTTTGCGACTCCCAACTCCAACAGTAGGCTATGGCTACTTGCCTCGGCACACAGCTCGGCGAAGATCGGTCCACTTCCCATGTTGCATACAGGTTCATCTGCACCGGACGATTCGAGGTGATCGTGACCGGCTTGGAGGGTTGCGGAGACGGAACACCTCCAGTCTTCGGGAGCCCCCCGCGCTCCATGCTGGAGGTATGCGTGCCTTTTTAAACCAGCGGTGCTCGTGCGCTCTGTATCTCCGCTCTTTAAAACCCCGTCGTTCTGCCAACAGCGGGGAAACCAATCGTCTAAGGCAAATACAAAGTTTAAAAATCCCCTTGACTCCAACCTTTATTCGAGTCTCGCGATTAACGTTTAGCCTACAATGCTGCTGCTTAACGAAGGACTCTGGGTGGAAGTCCTTTCTCAAGTTGCTGTGGATGTTGTATCGGTGGAGGAAGCGGAAATTTCTCCCCACCGACTAGCACACAGCTCTGGTCGGAGAGCTACGCCTCTTGTTAAAGACGTACACTTCGATTTACCTCGCACCCAGCTGGAGGGAGGGAGAGAGAGAGAGGGTTGAATGATTTTAGAGTGTGAAAGAGAATGAACGAGAGAGGGTGGCGGTGGTGTAGAAGTGTCAAAGGAAAACTGTTGTTTCTTTTTTTAGGCCTATTATCACGCACTGTTGTCGCTGCAAATGATTGTTGACAACAGCTTCTTTTCTTGGAGTAGCCTAGCCTAGCTTTAGCATCATAATTTGTATTTTGGAAACGAATGCATGCAACAATTAAAGCGTACAATAGACCACTAAGGAAAAATAGCTGTATACAGGGTTCATGTAAAGTCTGGTCATTTCACGTCACAAGCAGTGTATTTAGACACTGAATAATTTAATTTAGGTAATTGCGCATTCTATTTCCTTATTGATTATGTTTTTTTTTATGCCAGAAGACAGATGAAAAGGTTTGCCTATATCTAACACCCGCGGTATATTATTATTATTTTTTTTATCTGGTTTTGTTCACACTCCATACAACAGTCAAAGTTGTCACACATGTGTGAGTCATAGGCTAGCCTTTATCAGTCTGCGCCTAAAAGGCAAGATGTCTGAGACACCGTGCTACTTCACACTCGTGAAATTCACATAGCTCATCTTGACACCGCCGTGATGACCTTGAAATAAACTACGTGACATTGTCTACGAATTAAGATATCCCGCAAATTAGGCTATTCAATTGTCTGACCAAAACGGTCAGTTATGACAGCATGGACTTCTCAGACAATAACGTTGGGTAGACAGTCATCATCACAACAGATTTGGGTGTGCCGAACACAGCATATGGTCTGCGTGTGACTCGCTGGCGTGAGGCAGCAACAGCTTTCTCTGGAATTAAAACGGCAGGGATGTGTGCAATATGAATCATCCCGAGTGTCACCGTTTACGAGAACGCGCATAACGTAGCGCTACGTGCGCTTTAACGAAGCCCGTGAAGCATCATTATAAATAATGATGATTGAGTCGACTCCTCCACGTGCTCTCAAATGACCATTGGAAATGGTAAGGCCAGAGGTTAGAATAATTAACCCCGGCAAAAATAATTTCGCGACAGAAAAGTAAAATAATTTTTTGACACTTTTTGATGGTATATCATTAGAGATTGAACTGTCTAGTGACCCTATTAAACATTCAAAACACGTTTTGAAATAGGCTACTTGCTTGACTTGCATATTCGATTTTTAGCACGCTCACATGGCATCCTCCTCTGATTATAAACTGTGCATAAAATCTGCATAAACTTCAGATCATTACAGTCGCCAAGCAACAGATGACTGACACTCAGAGACGCCGCGTGGGCTAGGGGCTGCGCGCGACCATTTGGGTCGTGCCAGGTGTTGTGCGCGCGACCCGCGGCCCACATACCAGAGCGAGAGATTAGGATCATGAGGATTATAATAGCCGAGTTTATAAATATTTCTTGAGTATGACAAGTCTTGCCGTGATCCGATTCTTTATTCGCGCGTCAGCACTCAAGGCACTGGAAGGTCAGCATCCAGTGTCGACCTACAGTAGACCTTTAACGGCGGAAACGCGCCAGCTGTTCTCTCTCGCGAACATAAACAGCATTCTGTGCCATTACTCATTCATGAGAAACGACATCTGCATCGGTGTCACATGACTATTCTGTAACGTCAAAACGCACACAACTTCACCTGCCTTCTAGCTTGTTTAGTCATAGAAATATAGCATAGCCCAATAGGCCTCTCTGGGCTCAGTCAGGTTATAGTTATATGTTTATAATGTATCTAATGGGCTAAAGCTTGTGGTCAATCTTGGGGCATAGGTCAGCGAGAGGCCTACATCACTTTAAGGCTATATTATCACATTATCTCATACATGCTTTCTCAGCCTGGAGTATTTGCTCGTGCATGTTTTCTCAAACTGAAGTAGTCCTGGTTTTAGAGGGACAACCAATACTATGACTTCAAATATTCCTACATTTTAATCAAATTGATAATCTAACCCAATAGGTCTACAAAGTAACAGTGTCTGTTCTCAAACAAGTATTAGGTCTAAACATGTGAGGTTACTAATAACTAGTTATTCTTAGTCCAAGAAACCAGCCCAATTGTGTGCCTTATGGGAAACTCTCCACTATTCTCAGGACTAGTTTGCGGGTAACCACAGCAATGCTTGGGGGTGTGCTCGGAACAGCTTCCTTCTGTACACGGTGGCTAACACGACCTTATCCAGGCCACACAACAGACCACCACAGCCATTGATTCCATACCATCCTCCCTCCCTCCCACTCCCTCTCTCACCCACACGCCTTCTCAATACTTTTTAATAACTTCCCTCCATTGTCTTGTGTCCTTCCCTGGACCTAATCTTAAAACAAGTGGATAGAGGTTAGTAGAGCAGACAGAAAGGCAACTCTGTTTCCCTCTGCTCTCGCAACGAGTCCTGTACAGTGCCACAAGAAGGCTGTAAATCTTGCTGTGGTTTGATCTCTCTGGTGTAAGCGTGAGCTACAGAGGCAGTGCAGCAGCTGTTTACAGACCCGTCTTTGCACTGTAGTTTCTCTGAAATTATGGTCCTGTCAAACGACCAGAGAAGGGGGAGTCAGATTTTAATTTTGTGGAGGGGAGGGAGGATTAAAACAATGATGGCACAGCATTGTTCATTTGAGATGTGGGAATGTGGTGGGAAACAGAATGCCACGTGGTTCACACCAGGGTTGTGCACAATTCGAATTGCAATTCTGTTTCCTGTTTGCTACCTCAATTGAAATTCAAGAATTGAATTGGAATTTAAGAGCCAGTTTCAATTCAATTCTGGAATTTTGCACAAGCCTGGTTCACACACACCTTGAGATTTTAGCCTTCAAAGTTGCTGGAATCCTTGATTACCCACAATCCAATGTATGGGTGCCCCTTACATTACATTGTTTTTGATTGAATAGACAGCTACATGTTTTTAAAACATCAACCCTAGATGTTTGACCAGATTAGTTTGAACAACCAGAACCAAAACTAAAGCCACATACACTGAAGAAGCATCAGAGAATTTCAAGCATTTTAAGCACTGAAAACAGCCTTGACAATTACAAGCTCATCATTGTTATAATACAGTATAATACACCTTAATCCATTGAAAGCGCTCTGTGTGTGTGTGTGTCATTGTTGACAGAGTCCAAAAAACAGTAAGAGTGAAATCCTATTTGGGTCAAATTCCTTAGATGTCAGCTGACCTCTCCCACAATGATCAGTTGCTGTTCTCCCCCTAGTGGCTCAGGAGCCCCATTGCATGTTGTTTTTTTATGGTGTTAGTGGGCCACTAGTTAGCAACCGCCGGCGGAGGAGGAAAGTTCAAGGAAACTTGGGCAGGAATTCACAGAAACCAGAACAGGAAGAGAACATCAACAGAGTGCCAAAATTCCACGCTCAAAATACACACCCCTGCACAGCCAATCCAGCGCCCTCGTGTTTTCAGTAAACTGTTTTTGGGGGTCGTTGAAATTCAGGTAAACAAGCTTGTACGCTCGCATAAGGTCCTAATTTTGTCAGTTATCAGATAACAGCATTCTCCAATTCATTGCTCACCTATTTTTTTCACCTATACAAACAGTAAATGGTAGGAAATGTATAGTAATTAAAAATGATTGTATGCAGGAGATAAACACTGTAGGACACTGCTGTAAAAGGATACAGACTTGTCTTTTATTTACAAACAAAAACAGTGAAAATCAAAAACGAGAAAAGTTACAGGAGACATTTTTTTTCTTTTGGTGCGTTGTGATGGCGAGACATCTCATATAAGAGTTTACAGACTGGCAAAGTTGCTAAAAATATTCAAATAACAGGGACAAAAAAAAAAAAAAAGATTCGAGTTTGCAAGTTACAATTTATAACGCAGTGTGTAAATTCACAGGAAACGACTGAAACCTTAAGATGGGCCACACATTTAAAACTAGCGACACGGACACGGGCTCCGTTCTCTTGTGCACAGTTTCACTCGTGCCTACGACCGAGGTTGGCATGAGTCATTTATGATCTTATGTCTGTTCTGTGTGTGTCACTCATCCATTGAGAGGAGAGAATGGCTTTAGAAAACACCCACACACACACACACACACACACACACACACACACACACGAGTACAATGAGCACGATTCAAAATGAAGTACAGAAAAGGTTGTGTGTGTGCGACGGGCATCTCTGTCTCTCTACCTCTTTCCCTCCCTCGCTTTCCTTTCTTCTTCTCATCTACCTCTCATCTCCCTCTCATCCCCCTCCCAGTGCCTTAAAACTTGAACTCCTTGTACTTCTTCGCTCCGCCACGCGTGTCCTGTGGCTGGGCCTTCCTCTTCTTTTGCTGTAGGAGGGACAGCATGGAGAGCAAGAGAGAGAGAAAGAGCGAGAGAGAAGGGGGGAGGGAGAAGAAGTGTTAAATTTGGTCGAGCTCATCTTTCACGTGACCACTAAAGGGGCACCCAAAATGTTTATCAGCACTACTGCAATGAGACACACACACACACACACACACACACACACACACACACACACACACACACACACACACACACACACACACACACACACACACACACACACACACACACACACACACACACACACACACACACACCTCTCTACTGGCCCGTTCAGACAGATCGCTAACAGTGAAGAGCAGGCTGTGGAATGTGTGCATATTCATCAATGTGACATTGATTTGGTAGTCTGACTGGCTGTGTGGTACTATTTAACCTTATGGTGAGCTATACAGTAGTGATTAAAGTAAACATGAAATGCACACAATACACCATTGTCTCCAAAATATATATTCTAGAAAAGCAAAACAAGTGCATCTTTACACACACACACGCACGCACATACCTGCTTGGCCACAACCAAAAATAGACCTGCCCCACCCCCCTCCACACACCTTATGTTAGGTGCCATGGTTTGTGCCAAACATACCAACTTCTTATGCAGTGAGCTCACCTAACACAAACTTCAACAACACACCCACCCACAGCATTCGTGGTCGCAACGCTCCCAAAGTTCTCCTTCTGTGCCACACACTTCACCTCCTGTTTACACACCTTCTCTTTCTCACATATACACACACACAGAGTGTACTTGGCCACCACACCACTTAAGTCCTTCTCTGCTTCACACACCCTTTCTCTCTTATACACACTTTCTCACACACACACACACACACACACACAACAGTGTCACCTTCTGTTTGGCGGCGTGCTCGGCCACCATGTCGCTGAAGTCCTCCTTCTCCACCTGGGCCTGCTGCTCGCGCACGTGCTCCTCGTACTTCTGCGTCATGGCCATGGGGTCCAGCTCCAGCTCCTCCGGCGCCAGCGCCACCTCCACGCCCTGACTGTCCGACGCACCGCCAGCCTTACGGCCCGCCATCGCCTGCAGGACACAGAGCGAAGGGGGGGGGGGGGGGGAGAGAGAGAGAGAGAGAGAGAGAGATAGAGAGATAGGTAGGTAGATAGAGAGGGAGAGAGGGAGGGAGTTTAGTTGAAGTACATACAGTGATTGAACAAAATAAGATATGAACCATTTGAACCTGATCTACTCAATTTTACAGATTTATAGAACACCACTAATACACATTGTCTGAGAGTGCTTCAATCAGGTATATCAGAGACTCTGATTATGTATGTATGTGTGTGTGTGTGTGTGTGTGTGTGTGTCTTTACCCCAGAGACGTCGTAGATGTGTGTTGAAGCCATCATGGCGGCGCCCACAGACGCGGTCCTCCTCTCTGGTAGTACAGTGAAGAGCTGAGGAGTCTCGTTTCTGAAAGCGCACAAATTGCAAGACAATCAGCCACAAATAAGCAAGTCACTGACATTATATCATGCATTACATTGTATAAGGTTAAGCATGCGGATGAAAACCGTCGCAGCGTGACCAACATGACTGACTGAAAAAAATGACATGCAAGCTAAGTCTGGCAACAGGTCAATCAACTTTCAGGTAGAACACACATACGCATACACACACACACACACACACACACACACAAACAAACAAACAAACAAGCCAACGTACCCGTCCATGGCCTCCTCGATCTTCTTCTTTCTCAGCTCGATGAGCTCAGGCGTCTCCATGCCGGCAGGAACAGACGAGAAGCCTCCAGGAGTGATCAGACCACTGATATGAGAAAACAACAACAACAACAATCAATCTCCATATCATTCAGCACATTATAGATTTCACAAGAAAAACAAACACCTTACAGTCTATCTGCATCAGCAGCAGAAAGAATCTCTTTCAACTGGAAATAGGGCTGTGCCATATTGTTATTGCATATTCTACATAATTATTTCTTCTTTTCTACATTTTTGATATCACAATATACATATATTATGCATTTTTTGCCGAGCTATGAAAACTGTTTTTTCCCCCGGAATACAAGTATTACGCTATAGCCTGGCCTCGGCCTGCCTACGTACTTCCGGTCGATTTCTTCTCCCTACAGTACTCCGTCTGGAATAGGCTGATTCGCGCTCGTTTACGTCGGCAGTTGGGCAGCCGACCAACCAGCGAACAGAGGGCGTCCCTGAGAGCGATTACGTACCCAGGCATGGTGTTTCAATTACGTCCCCGCCCCTGAAGCAGATCGCTTGGAATACATCAACGTAGGGAGCGAAAAGGGCTTATACTTACGAAATTTTTGAGCAAATGTGAATAATAGTTTAGCCTATTAACAGGAGTGTCACAAACGAAGTCACAGTGGAGTAGGATGTTATATTGTCAGCTAAACTTTAGTCATAGATTTTGTCACTTGAAATAGGCTACGAACGTAGGCCTACCCGAGTCAAACTGTAGTTTAGAAGGCTACATGGTCGCTTCAACACTAAGAAGGCTCGACATAACTTGAAACTTTGATCGAAGCATCATCAATGTCTCTACAAATGAACTCGAGCATTAAGAACATTGTTCGTGTACACATAATTTACTAAAAAGAAAGATTTTGGACAACTCACTCCTTGCAAGATGGCAGCGAGCAGAAAAAACAAGTGAGTTGTTCAAAACCTCTCTTTTAGTAAACTTTGTGTACACCAACAATGTTCTCAATGCTCGAGTTCATGTGTAGAGACACTGATGATACTTCGATCAAAGTTTCATGTTATGTCGAGCCTTCATAGTGTTTGAAAAATAGCGATTTTGACGCGATTGTATCAATAAAGTAGGAGCCCTATAGGAATCCCATTCAAAAGGTAATTTCACTCGAAAATGACAACGCTTACAAGCTTAAAAGTGGCGCTTTGGACGTACTTATGCATTTATATGAAAGTTTGACTTGGGTACATTCACAAAACACTATATGATGCATTTTGGCGAGAGTTACGCAGATGAAACGTGTGATTGTTTGCTGATAAGATGCACCCGTGCTTGTTATGGGCGTGCTGCAGTGAAACTTCTCTGTATGACGAAACGCCGGTTGTTAGTGATTGGTTCAAAGCAACTCCAATGATTTTAAACCTCAAACTGTGCCCTCCCACCCGGAAATAAACATACGCCTATGGATCTAGGCCAGACTCTCTGCGAAGTCAGAGAGTCTGGTTTCCAGGCTAATTACGATAGGGCTATAAAGAAATTTGTATAGGATGTTATTATGCCGTATCATATCATACATCATTTCTTATCAGCATTTCTCATATTGAAATTGGTGTTTTTTGGTCATATCACCCTGACTGAAACACACTTTGGTGCATCTCCTGTTGTCTTTAAACAAAATAATTTCCCTTTCCACTCCCTGTCTGTCTCTCTGGTTCATCAATAACATCACATGTCTGGCACTGAGGCTGCAGAGACTCTGGATTGAGCTGAGTGGGTGAGAAGGTGTGTGTGTGTGTACCTGTCGGCAGGTGTGAAGAAGCCCGTCTCGTCGGGCTTGTCCTCATCGCTCTCCTCCTCCTCCTCTTCCTCAGATGACTCTTCATCTGACGGCTCCAGCTCTCCCCATGGGGTCCTGTCCACCTCCTCCTCCTCTGCCTTGGCCTGAGTGAGAGAGAGAGAGAGGTAGAGAGAGAGACAGATGAGAGAGAGAGAGAGAGAGAGAGAGAGAGAGAGAGAGAGAGAGAGAGAGAGAGAGAGAGACAAGAAAGAGACAGATGAGAGAGAGAAAGAAAGAGAGAGAGAGAGAGAGAGAGAGAGAGAGAGAAGAAGAGGGCAAGGTTTAGAGAAAAATCTCAAAACAACACAGACAGAAAGTAAAAGCGCTAAATGATAACTGTTGGGAAAAACCCATTTGGCTACAATAAAAAATTTTCATTTAGCAGAGGCTTTTATCCAAAATTAGTTTCTCAAAATTCTATGGTTATTCTTTCTTTTTCAACACTCATAAAGTTCATCTTTCCTTTATTTTGACACGTGCCCTGATAGTTGTTGTTTAACACAACATGACATTCACAGACCCTTGAGCAAGCTTGATTGTGATAACAATACCTGTTACTTTTCCATGCAACAAATGTGTCCAGTAAACATGGTT
>NW_027468640.1:21261518-21299018 GCF_046254945.1 Alosa pseudoharengus
GACTCATGAGATGCAGGGAGGCTCCTGACCTGGGGGGGCAGTGCTGAGCTGCTCCTGTCTCATATCCTTTAGCTGCAGGATCTTCTCCAGTGCCTGAGGAATCTTAGGTCCAATGCCCACCTCTTCACCCTGCCAAGACTGGAACACCAGAGAGAGAGAGAGAGAGAGAGAGAGAGAGAGAAGGTAGAGAGGGAAGAAGGTAGAGAGGGAGAAGAAGAAGGGTGGTAGAAAAAGAGGGGTAAGGAGAGGGAGAGAGAATGAGGTTTAAGATGGAGGACAAACAGTTCTGATGATTCAGCAAGGATGCAGTAGTTGCTGAAGACTGATCAGTTGTCAGTTTCTATTAATCGTGTGCCAGGAGGTGTCAGGAAAGCGTGTGGGAACTGTTCAAAGATCAGTACCTCTCTGCCATCTTCTCCAGGTGGTGGGGGCATCCGCTGCTTCTGGTTGGACTGGGACATCATGGACACACCAGGAGGGGGTGGCCCACTGTTCATGGCTAACAAGACAACAGGACGAGTCAGAATGCTGGATCCTCGCACATCAGTACAAACTAGCTCAGTTGCTAAGCACGGCTAAAAGGATCCTCTACCTGATAAATTGTGCTGTAACAGGAACAGCCTTATTAACAATTCCAAATGTCACACAGGAAAAGTCCCCTGTGCTATTATACGAGTATAAATGGGGTTTTTTTTGTTGACCAGACACTGTTAGTAAATACTCATTTAGTAATTAGACAGACAATTGTTTGTGCTATTGGTGATTGCTACTTGGGTAGAGAGAGAGTGAGAGGCAGATTGGTCACCTCTCATGGGGGGCAGGCTGGACATGGGGATCAGAGTGGCGCGGGGGGTGGAGTCCGGCATCCTCACGCCCGGGGGGCCCTGCTGCCTCACGACCATCTCCTGCTGACGCTCCTGCTCCAACAGCACCGCAGCCTGAGAGAGAGAGAGAGAGAGAGAGAGAGAGAGAGAGGTAGAGATTGAGAGAGAGAAGAGAGAAAAGAGAGAGAGAGAGAGAAAAAAAAAGAGAGGGGTAGAGAGAGAGAGAGAGATTGAAAGAGTGTTAAAAGAGCTAGGAAAACATGACTCGTCCTTAACGTCTATGTACAGTCCATTTTTACAAAATACTTATTTCAACCCAACCCAAAGGTCCAATGCCTCTATGCTTTGGTGTCAATAGATTATAAGTGGCACATAGGACTATGGTCTCAAACAGCCATGACCACAGAGCAGGGATCATGGGTGGGGTGGGGTAAGACAGACGTAGAGTATAATGGGTGATTGGGCAGGGATCATGGGTGGGGTGGGGTAAGACAGACGTAGAGTATAATGGGTGATTGGGCAGGGATCATGGGTGGGGTGGGGTAAGACAGACGTAGAGTATAATGGGTGATTGGGCTGGGATCATGGGTGGGGTGGGGTAAGACAGACGTAGAGTATAATGGGTGATTGGGCTGGGATCATGGGTGGGGTGGGGTAAGACAGACGTAGAGTATAATGGGTGATTGGGCTGGGATCATGGGTGGGGTGGGGTAAGACAGACGTAGAGTATAATGGGTGATTGGGCTGGGATCATGGGTGGGGTGGGGTAAGACAGACGTAGAGTATAATGGGTGATTGGGCTGGGATCATGGGTGGGGTGGGGTAAGACAGACGTAGAGTATAATGGGTGATTGGGCTGGGATCGATCATGGGTGGGGTGGGGTAAGACAGACATAGAGTATAATGGGTGATTGGGCTGGGATCATGGGTGGGGTGGGGTAAGACAGACATAGAGTATAATGGGTGATTGGGCTGGGATCATGGGTGGGGTGGGGTAAGACAGACGTAGAGTATAATGGGTGATTGGGCTGGGATCATGGGTGGGGTGGGGTAAGACAGACGTAGAGTATAATGGGTGATTGGGCTGGCTCGTAGAGTATAATGGGTGATTGGGCTGGCTCGTAGAGTATAATGGGTGATTGGGCTGGGATCATGGGTGGGGTGGGGTAAGACAGACGTAGAGGATAATGGGTGATTGGGCTGGGATCATGGGTGGGGTGGGGTAAGACAGACGTAGAGTATAATGGGTGATTGGGCTGGGATCATGGGTGGGGTGGGGTAAGACAGACATAGAGTATAATGGGTGATTGGGCTGGGATCATGGGTGGGGTGGGGTAAGACAGACATAGAGTATAATGGGTGATTGGGCTGGGATCATGGGTGGGGTGGGGTAAGACAGACGTAGAGTATAATGGGTGATTGGGCTGGGATCATGGGTGGGGTGGGGTAAGACAGACGTAGAGTATAATGGGTGATTGGGCTGGGATCATGGGTGGGGTGGGGTAAGACAGACGTAGAGTATAATGGGTGATTGGGCTGGGATCATGGGTGGGGTGGGGTAAGACAGACGTAGAGTATAATGGGTGATTGGGCTGGGATCATGGGTGGGGTGGGGTAAGACAGACGTAGAGTATAATGGGTGATTGGGCTGGGATCATGGGTGGGGTGGGGTAAGACAGACGTAGAGTATAATGGGTGATTGGGCTGGCTCGTAGAGTATAATGGGTGATTGGGCTGGCTCGTAGAGTATAATGGGTGATTGGGCTGGGATCATGGGTGGGGTGGGGTAAGACAGACATAGTGTATAATGGGTGATTGGGCTGGGATCATGGGTGGGGTGGGGTAAGACAGACGTAGAGTATAATGGGTGATTGGGCTGGGATCATGGGTGGGGTGGGGTAAGACAGACGTAGAGTATAATGGGTGATTGGGCTGGGATCATGGGTGGGGTGGGGTAAGACAGACGTAGAGTATAATGGGTGATTGGGCTGGGATCATGGGTGGGGTGGGGTAAGACAGACGTAGAGTATAATGGGTGATTGGGCTGGGCTTGCTCACCTTCTTCTGCTGCTCCAGAAGCTCTTGCTCCTTCATATGCTCCTCCATGACCCGAGATTCACCCTATGACGCACAGACACACGCTATAACTTGCGGCAGGCAGTTTCTCGCACATACTGTATATACTTTCATTTAAAAAAAACACAATGTCTCAACGACTGATTAGTTTATGCTCTTCTATTGTGCACCTAGCTAGGCATAGTTCCATATTGACCAAACTCTTGATGATCTTTTATGTGCAGTTCTTAAGGAAACTACTTCACAAACTATGACAAAACCACTATCAGTAACTACATGCACTTTGCTAATTCTGTCTGATGCACACACCAACTCTCATTCATGCTCAACGCTAAAATCTAAAACTTGTCCGTTCTCTGCATTAATTTAGTCCATCACTTCAAGCTTACAAATACAGATGAAACAAACGTATGAAATGTGTCCACGTATTTACGTAAACGCATAAACTAGGCTTAACAGTAATCAGAGTAGCCTATCTGTAAGTGGTCAGCGCTTGTCTGAGTACAGCAGCTGTTCTCTGAAAGTCACCTTTGGATAAAAGTGTCTGCTTAATACTTCTATACTTTTTACACACGGACATAAACATACAGACACACACAAAAACAAACACACACACACACACACACACACACACACACACCATGGGTCCGCGCTGTGGCTGGCCCATGCCAGGCGGCTCCAGCCCCATGTGCATGCCAGGGGGAGGGGGTCCTCCCATCATGCTCATGGCCTGCAGCATGCCAGGGGGCAAGGGCATGGGGGGTATCGGGGGCATGGGCGGGAGGCCCGGCATCTGTGGATGAAGAGAGTATGTCATGACCTGGCAACAGAACCATTTACTGAAAATGTAATTTCCCATAAGGCCTCCATGACCTAGGATGACGTGATGTATATTAACTTGCCTACTTTGTTTTCTGTGCAAAGTTCTGTGCCAACACTTTAGAATAACACACGTTATTAGTATTGTTGAGTAAGGGTGAGCAACAAGATGTGTGGGTATGCCGGTGTGGTGGTAGTGAGGATGGGGAAAAGGGAATCAAATAAGGTGTTCAGGTAGACAAGTATTACTTCTTACTGCATATTTTGCTATGACAAATGCCTCATAAAATCATCTAGATCCCTATAATAGCCCTAAAATGTTAACAAAACAATGAGTAAGAAGATTAAATCGCTCACCTGTGTCATTGGCTTGTCATCTCCACCTTGGATGTTGGGTTTGCTCAAAATCATACCCGTCTACAAAAAAGAATATTACATACACACGTACATCAACAAAAAGCACACAACCCATACTCAAGAGTGGGAGACAGAGAATTATTAATATTTACTAAGAAGACAACTACTATTGGCAGTAACTTAACCATGTTTTACAATAACTTTGAGAGTGAAGTTAAAATCTGAACAGCATGTCACATATTCCTTATGAACATATTTGATATCAACAACAGAAAAAAAAACATTACCTGCATCATGTACCCTTTCAGTCTGTCAATTAGATCATCTCTCGGTCCTGATGGAAATAGCACATTGTTGTTAATTTCGGCAAATGTGACAGCCACTCTCAACATCAATGATAGTAAACACAACTATAAAGCAGCAACAAACAAACATTCCTGTCCCTACAACTAAAAATGGTTAATACTGCATTCAGCTCAGCCAGGGCACCAGCCTAGAACATGCGAAGAAGGTAAGCTGGCTGACCTGCTTTCCACCGTGTTGTTTATTTTACATGGCTTATAACTACTCGTAACATTGTTGCCAAATAACGCATTTAGCAATGCATGCTTCTTTGGCCCAATGCACAATGCGGCAACTGTATGCATACACTAAATCGATGATTATGCCAGTTATATTTCAACTTCCAAGCCTGACATGATCACCAAATAGCCAAGTTGGGTAACGTCATTCGTCGTATTCATTTTGTTGGCTAGTAACGTTAAGCTAACCTTAGCTAACTCTATGATGTGCCAAGTTTTCAGGAAGTTGTTATGTTGCTTATCTTATTAACTGCACAATTAAAAAACAAACAAATGGGAGACCAAACTTAACCATTTCTAATAGTTTCTCAAATACGTAATATAGTTAACTAGATGGGTAACTAGCAATTCATTTCACATGGCCTAAATTGTGGCCATGAAGAAGCCTCAGCTTAGCTAACTAGCTAGCTATGTAGCTAGATACATCGCATGAAAGAAAAAGCTCGTTCGATTCGTACCCATTATTGGCGCACCGATCTCCGCCAGTTTCGCCTGCAGCTCGGGGATACTCCATGTGTTCAGAGACGCCACAGCACCACCCAGGTCGGACGGGTTGGCGTCGGTTCCTGGTGGTCCGTCGCTAGCCATTTTAACTTTGGTTCATTCAGACGCTCCGCAAACAACGAACACGAGCAAGAAGGTGCAAAGAGGTTCACGGGAAGATTTTCATTCGCTCCCTCCTTCTTCTTCTTCTTCTTCTTCTGTCAGGTTTTATGGCAGTTTACAGGCAAAGTGTATTACCGCCATCTACTGGACTGAGATGCAATCAATTGGATGTTATTTCAAGGAAAATCATTAAAAAAAAAAAATAATAATAATAATAAATAAAATAAAAAAAGACAAACCAACTAAATCCTATTTGCTAATTGTGTTTCTTTGATAAATGTGATGACAGCACTAGTGATGTTTCCTGATCTAGGCTCACCTAATAAGGTGTCTAAAGAGAAGGCTTTCTTGGCTGCGTTCACTTCCCTCTTTAGCTTTTCTCTTTGTCTGGAGAATCTTAAGCATTTTAAAAGAACATGATCTACATCCTCTCTCATTCCACAAAACTCACATTTTCCAGTTGGATGTTTATTTACAACATGTAAGCTATTATTCAAACCAGTATGGCCTATTCTCATCCTTGTAAACCAAACCTCCTCTTGTCTGTTTGGGTACATAGGTTTGTTATTTAGGATATTCTTTTGTATATTATATAAATGTCTACCTTTCTTCTCCTTATCCCATTCAGCTTGCCATATTAAGTTAACTTTGTGTTTGATGATTACCTTAACTTCTGATCTGCTGAGTGGAATGTTTAACTGAACTTCCTCTTCCTTAGTTGCCTCTTTTGCCAGCTTGTCTGCTTCCTCATTACCACCAACTCCTTTATGAGCAGGTACCCATACAAACTGGATTGATATTCCCTGTTGACTGATTGCAAATATGATATTATTAATTTAATTCAATAAATCCTGTCGGCATGATGATTCTCCATTTTGTATAGATGTGAGAGATGACATTGAATCAGAACAAATAACTGCTTTAGGGGGCCTAGCTTCTTCTATCCACTGTAATGCAATAATAATAGCTGTCATTTCAGCTGCAAATATGGACAGATGGTCTGATGTTCTCTTTTTAATAGAGATTTTGTGATCAGGGATATATGCTGCAATACCTGTTTTACCCTCTGAATCTTTAGATGCATCTGTATAGACCTGTGTTGTATCATAATACATACTTTCTAGATATTGCTCTACGTTCTGATACACTCCTCCAGATTTAGCTATCTCTTTGGTTTCCATAATCACCAGGAGAACAAAACAACCAAGGTGGAGTTCCTACCAGGGGCACAGTCTTACTACAATTGATACCTTTTCCAATTGGTTTGCTATTTTATTACCATCCCAACCAAAGCTACAAATCTGGGATCTACCATATTCCCAACACTCGTTAAGAACTTTCTTAGTGGGGTGTGATACATCATGTTCCTTTAAATTAATCCAGTAAGCCATACTCAACTTAATACGTCTAAGGCTTAAGGGCATTTCTCCTGTTTCTATTTGTAATGCTGGTATTGAAGATGTTCTAAATGCACCACAACATATCCTCAGACTTTTAGCCTGCATTCTATTGATTTCACCAATCAATGTCTTAGATGCTGAACGATACACAATACATCCATAGTCTAACACTGATCTTATCAGTGCAATATAAATTCTTTTAAGGGACATCCCTGACGCTCCCCAGTTGTACCCTGACAAACATTTCAAAACATTAATGCCCTTTTTGCACCTCTCAATTATTTTCTGTATGTGTTCCTTAAATGTTAACTTGACATCAAACCACACTCCCAGGTACCTAATAACGTTGTTTTAATGATTGATTATATAACTTAAGTTCTAGTGTGGGATTTACTCTTTTCTTTGAAAAACAAATAAATTGAGTGTTCTCTATAGACGAATGAAAACCCCACTCACATGCCCATTTTTCTACCTTGTTAATAGCCAGTTGCATTTTGGTTGTAATATTATCAATATTGCGTCCTTTTACCCACAAAGCTCCATCATCCGCATATAATGCTCTATTGATTCTAATGTCGTCTATTGTATTGAAAACATCATTAATCATGATGTTGAACAGCACTGGACTGCATACACTACCCTGAGGTGTTCCGTTTTCTATTGAATAGATGTTAGAAAAATTAACCCCAACTCTCACTTCTATTGTTCTATCCTTTAAAAAGTCTCTAATCCAGTTAAACATCTTACCACTAATACCCATTCTATTCAGCTTAATTAACAGTCCCTCCCTCCATAGCATATCATAGGCTACGCTTTCTCTATATCAAAGAATGTTGCTAAGACTGATTCTTTACTGACTTGCGCTTTCCTTACTTCATTTTCTAGACATACAACAGGGTCCATCGTAGTACGTCCATTACGGAACCCACTCTGGTGTGGGGAGACAAAAGACCTCTTTTTTCAATTTCATACATTAGTCTTCTAGATGTTAATGCTATTGGCCTGTAACTTTTAACTTCAGTCTTATTTTTTCCTGGTTTCCCAATAGGAACCACTACAGAATGTTTCCAGCCCAAAGGCAATCTTCCTTGCTCCTAAACCTTATTGTAAAGACTTAAAATTATAATTTTAGCCATATCATCGACTTCAATAATCATTTTATAACACCATCCTTCCCCGGTGAAGTATTCCTAACCCCATTTAACGCTCTCCTAAGTTCAAATAACGTAAATTCCTTATCTAGTAGGCTACACTCTCGTTTATTACCTGTTTCCCCAGTAGCCCTTTACTCTCATCCATAACTTTAACTCTCCAAGACAATTCCTCATCAGTTAGGTTTTTTGAACTATGAACTAGAGGCCTGCGCGGGACAGATTTTCCAGTCCCGCGCCCGCCCGCTCCCGCAGTGTTCAGTCCCGCTCCCGCCCGCTCCCGCAAAGAATTATGATTTTCAGTCCCGCTCCCGCCCGCAACTGTAATACATTGTCCCGCTCCCGCCCGCAATTCCCGCATGATTCCGACGTTCACCTACTGCTCAAGACAGTTATTGACATTGGTTTGAGGAATTAAACACTGATTTCCTTCTGCGTCATACACGAGTGAGAATGACTTCCAAATATCTGATTTCAAAACTTTCGATTTTTTCACGGTGAATGTACCTCTCTTTAGACCAGCACTTATTTCTGAAGCATTGTGTGTTGTTTCGCTAGAGGAGCTCTGCTCTTCTGCCATGATCGGAGAGCAGAACGGAAGAGCCAGAATACGGAAGAGCAGAACGGAATCGGAAATGTGTGCGAGATTACACATCTGCAAATCTACATTCAAAAATGTTTATTAATAGATAGGCTACCAAATATAATATCCAGCACATTGTGTTATATATATGATATACATTGACCAATAGGTAATTTATGATTTTATTTTACATTTTAAAACACTTTTTTAATTCGCGGGACTGCCGCTTATCACTGCTCCCGCCCGCACCCGCGCTGTGCGCTCTCCCTCCCGCCCGCTCCCGCAAGGAGCTTTCAATATTTGTCCCGTGTCGCACTGCTTTGCGTTGGGTCCCGCGAGTCCCGCGGGACTCCCGCGGGAGTGCAGGGCTCTACTATGAACCTTAACAAAACTTTTTGCAAGCATCTCTGCTTTCTCTTGATTAGTTACTGCCTCTTTATCATTATTTTTAATTACAGGTAGAGAAAATTCCCTTCTAATGCCTCCCATCTTTTTAATCATACTCCAAACATCACCCACTTTGACTTCTGCTCCTATTTTACCACAAAAGTCACGCCAATATGTCCTTTTAGCTTCTTTTATGACTTTTAACCCTTGAGTGTATTTTTTTATATTCCATTAAGTTGGTATAGGAATGATTTGATTTAACAATTTTGAAAGCTTTATTTCTGGCTTTAATTGCTTCCTTACAATTATCTGACCACCAAGGTACCATTCTTCTTTTCCTCATCCCAGAAGATTTGCCAAGAACCTCCTCCGCTGACTCATATAAAATATTTGTAATTGTTGAATTTAACTCATCAACATCATTACTCATTTATGACATTATTCCCATTAGCCTGCCACTTGCCTTCATGCTATATAACCCCCAGTTTGCTTCTCTCATTCTCCATCTTGGAAACCAATTCTCTTCAAGGCACACATTTTGATTTCTAATACCTAACCAAATAATATAGTGATCACTGCCAAGAGAATTTTCACTAACCTCCCATTCACTTACCCCTGCTATCTGATCAGATACTAATGTAAGATCTATTGCTGATCCTGTTCCATGAGACGCATCATACCTAGTATTCCTTCCGTCATTTAAACAAACCAACTTATAATCATCCATAAACTCCTCAATAGTGCTCCCATTTTCATCCACCTTAGTACCTCCCCACAGAGTGTTATGTGCATTAAAATCTCCACATAATACTAGCTTCCCATTTCCCTCCTCACACATATTGTCTAGCATTTCTCTCAGGATTCTTTTACAAGAGTTATAAAAGTTGACGATTTTAATCTTAGTTTTACCTACCCAGATCTCAACCAGGACTGTTTCAACCTCTTTATCTGCATTTAAAGCTCTGTAATTAATCCCCTGCTGAATAAATGTGGCCACTCCACCTCCTGCAGTATCCCTGTCTTTACGTACTGCTGTATATCCATATATTATGAAATCAAGTGATGATTTTAACCAGGTTTCCTGTATACAGATAATGTTGGGTTTAATATCTAATTCCTCAATAAAGTTTTTAAGTTCCTGACCATTAGCAATTAAACTTCTGGCGTTCCACTGTAAAATTGATAGACTCATTACAAACTGCCACCTGGTACCTGGCTATCAGAAATTCTTAATACCATGTTATGAATAGAGTCAACTGACAAATCATGAATCTCTAGATACTTTTCTGCTGCTCTTTTAATTATTTTAATTCTATCACTTCTACTTGCCACTTGGGCTGAACAGTTAACCACTTCCACCATAAAAGCAATGAAACTTTTCTTATCCACAATTAAAGTATCTTCAGTTACCTTACAACATTTCTGGGTCGTTTGAGCTTGACTAGGGGTTAAATCTAAAGGGGCCATACCTACTTTAACCCTTGATTTTGCTTGGTTTTCTTTGTCAACCTTTTTAATGGCTTCAGCATAAGTAATGGTCTCTTTTACCTTAACAATTTGCACTTGAACTGCTCTTTTATGCATTTCGCACCCTTTGTAGGCCGCACCAGAGCCCGTCTACGGAGAGCCTTGCCACTCCGTATTAAGTCCCATTGTACCGAATTTTGGATGCAGTTCCACCAGAGTTCCACTGGGGGCGATCGCCATGAGTGCAGAATGAATGGGAGTCAATGGAGCTAGACAGCTAAATTTGTCTCTTTCACCTGATTGTCGTTGACAAATCTCAGATTTGATTGTAGTTTGTATAACTTCAACATGGGTTATAGGTCAAAAGTTGAATGAACGAGTACTTATGTCCTTTTGATTTCTTACAGGTTGGGTCGTTGTTACACATAACACGCTAGCATTGTGCTAATGAATGATGTCATTGACACATTTGAAAGGCTTTTTAGAACAATTAAATGACTTTAAAAAATATAATACTCAACCAAGTGTATTTTCTTTGCCTCCCCTTTCGAATACAATACTCAAATTACTTGAAAAAAAATTATATCCAGAGAAAAGTGGATTTTGAGGGGTACAGCTCCATAGACCTCCATGCATTCTGCACTCGTGGACGAGCGCCCTCATGTGGAACCACAGAAGGAACTGCAACCAGTTCAGAAACCGGAAGTTTTCCGAGAGTGGCAGTTCTCCCCTTATTAGACATTCTCTGGCCGCACTATATGTTCACCTCCGCAATTACAGCACTTGATTTTCGTTCCTTCCGCACATTTACCATATTCATGTTCGCCTCCACATTTAGCACATCTGGGTTTTGATTTGCACGCAGAAGAAATATGTCCATATCGCCGACATTTAAAGCATCTAGTTGGTGGGGGGATGTAAGTCCTCGTCATATAACTTACATACCCAATCATGATTCGTTCAGGCATCTTAACCTCATCCAACACTAACAAGACAGACAAACTTGGTCCTTTACTTCCATTCCTAAGTACTTGCAAACGCTTGACTTTGCTGACTCGAACTCGTTTAACATTGCTTTTAATGTCTTCTTCTGACAAGTCTGTCGATACTCCAGATATCACCGCCATTATTTTACCCCTTTCTTCCCAGTCTTGGGCTTTAACACTTTTCCCCAGTAACGTTTTAAGTTTCATCAATCCCATTCTCTGATCTCTGTCTTGACAAACCACTAACATCTCTTAGCGTTCTGACGGAGCGAACTTCTCCTATTTGCTTATAAATTGCTTCACTGACTTAATGGGTTTAATACACAGGGGGTTTGAAATCGAATCACTACTTTAACCTCAGTCCTAACTCTTTTCGTTTCATCTAGTTTAGTATTTCCTTTTCTTTTCTTCGATGCTCTTTGAATTAAATTCCATTCACCTTCGTCACCTTCGCTTATAGTACTCTCACTATCATGCTCCCCTGACAACTCCTCCAAATCATTAGATCTAGTTTCAAACTTATCCATGCTTAACATGCCTTAACACCATGCCTAGTGTAGTGTCCCGCTCCCTCCTTCTTCTTGAACACAAGCTGAAAAAGCTCTTTCGCCCCCTACTGTATTGGAAGCTAAATAGACTCAAAAACCTTGTGGCTTGACAAAGGTTAAACCTTATTAGACATTCTCTGGTTAAACCCACTTTTAGTTGGTTTCACAATGATTTCCTTTATTATACAAAAGCTCTTAAAGCTATGAAGTCTAAGAAACCAGTACAACGTTTGAACAGTGTTACAGAATATGATTTAATGACGAAGCCCTAGTTATATGTTTTTTTCTGTTTTTTGTTTTGTTTTTCTATTTTGATTTTTTTTCTTTGCTTCCCTCTTTTTATGTTTTTATGTCCATGTTTTTTCTGTACATGGATGGACTCCTCATTGATTGTTTTGAGCCATGTTTATTGTATGTGAATTACGAATAATAATAAAAAATTAAAATAGTGAGGCCTAATAGTCTATTAATCAGACTAAGTTTGTTGTTTAAATAGGGGCAATGTGCACATGCATTAGTGCTGCTACTGTAAATGTATTTAGGGTTTGACTCCACAGCCACCCCACCAGAAATGGGCATTAGTTCCTGCAGTCTGTCTACGGGCAGGA
Source organism: Alosa pseudoharengus (assembly GCF_046254945.1). NCBI lineage: Eukaryota > Metazoa > Chordata > Actinopteri > Clupeiformes > Clupeidae > Alosa > Alosa pseudoharengus. The sequence continues at coordinate 21,273,912 of NW_027468640.1, forward strand.
TATTTTTGCTGTTAAATGAATAAATGTATGTATTTTTTGAAGGCAAACCTGTCAGCCCTGAAATTGACAGAAAATGTTCAGAGGACTCACAAGATTTATGGAAAGCCTGCAACTTTTTCAACTGACCTCGATTCAGGCTGCTATCACATTGCCTTATATGTAGGTAGGCCTACTAGGGTTGGGTCAGATTACTTTGAAATGTAATCCATTACTGACTACAAATTACATGGCAATTTTTGTAATCAGTAACGTAATCAGTTGGATTACCAAAAACATGTAACATAATCTGACTACTTTAGGATTACTTTTAGATTACTTCAATAAATATGCCCCTTAGTAAAAGACACCACCACTGAATTGATGAAAGAATATTCATTCTATTTTTCTCTTTTTATTTCATTACATCTAAGAAATCTCTTTGTCTGAGTAAAGCATTCCTGTGTGAATTAACTGATCTTTTCCTCCAAAAATCTTAATGTAGCCCCTTGTTTTAGTGTTACCATTTACTTTGAGGTCACCAGGTCCCATTGTCTGAAAAACACCCAAAATTTCTATAGCTATTCTCCACTTTGGGGGTGGTGTTTTGGTGGTTGAAATTTTCACCCCATCCCAAAATTGATCACTTAGTCATGGATGTGATCATGGATCACTATTCTCCAAACATGCACAACTCAGCTTAACCTTTATAAGGGCCCACCCAGTAGCGGCTCCTGGGTTGACAAATAGGCTAGGTGGGGCTGAGTCTGATGATCAAGTTTAGAAAAAAAAAGCCACACTAAGGGCGGTCCACGGATATTTTGTTAATTTTTACGGCTCTTTCTTTCTATTGGTAGTTTATGAGCGAAATCTGGGGAATGGAATCCCATAATGTTAGCACTTGCGGTCAAAACACCATTTTTTCTTGCATTATTAACCTATGGTTAACCTACTTAATGTTATTTTATTGGGTAAAGCTATTTGCACCCCTGGTGCAATTAGCAGTGTAGGCTATGCTAGTCATACCCTGGTGCAATAAGAAGTGAATTCTATTCGTACCCAGGTGCACACAGCAATGTGTTCTATTAATTACCCTGTCTGGTACAAATATCAGTGTATGCTATTTGCACGCCTGTGCATTTATTTTGGCATATTGATCACACAATGTAATAATAATAAAAACAAAACACTAAGCGGTAATAATAATAAAAACAAAACACTAAGCAGGGAATTAACCCAAGTGCGTGTGTAAAGTCAAAAAACGCGTAACTAAGCATATTTCACCCTGCCAGATTTCTCCCGTGTCATTTACGCGCCATAGAGGGAGTTACGCGTTTTTGGCACCCCCAAACTCTGGGTGTTTCTTATGTATACAACTCTTGCGTGCATTCGGCCACTGACTTTCCAGCTGGGTCTCTAACATGTTGCTCTCAAGCTCAGTCGCTTGCCGCCTTGCCAGAGCTTGCCAGAGGCTGAAACACGCTACTACATTTAAACACAATTGTTGCCGCGACTTGAGGCATTCCAGCCTACGAAATTAATAAAAAGTAAATCATGCATAATTTAAAAATAACTCAATAGGCTACTTGGCTATGCAATAAGATTTCTATTACAGCACCACGGAGTTCAATGAACGCATGAAAGCGGATGGTTTGTTTGAAATCCCGACACTCTTTCAACTACATGGAATAGTGATCATCAAATACCTCCCCAGATTTCAGTGCCCATCAGTCCCAACATTTAACAATATAATTAAACAGTCCAAAAGTAAATTAAATATCAAACTAAACCGAAAATGTCCTGCTTTTGAAGGCCTACCAGTATGCCACTCCAAGAAATGCATGTCTCAAAATAAAACTCGCATAAGAAATAAATGGCTGTCTCGAATACAATCCTGCCCCTAAAGGCCTGTACTTTGTCTTAAGACCCCGGCCATAATTTGAGGATTTACAGTATCTAAGTAGACAAACTGGCTTCAGATATCCAACAGAGTGAATACGAGATTGTGCAGTCTTAGCTGTGGTTAGTGACATGATGCTGTTAATGGGGGAGTTTTACATAGCCTAGCGTAAATAGGTTATTATTTATTTGACATACCTATATGGCTTTTTTCCTTATCAAAAGTGAGGGGGACGACTGATCTCTTCAACACTGCAGGGGATTTGGCGGTTGTCGCTGCGTGTGTGACGGAAGCGGAATGGGAGAATGCGTGTAACAAAAAAAAAAAGCTTATACGAGCCATTTACGCACAAATGGGAGAATCCAATGAAAATGACAATGAAGCACTAAACAGATGCTGAAAACAGCACTGGTATTTCGCATGGCAAAACTAACAATTTTAAAAAGTATACTGGCTCCGACGCCCATGGGTATGCACACGGATTTAAGTGGGAGTGTGTTGGATTTCCTCGGTGATCCTGGCCTAAGGCAGTTAAACAAACCTGTAAAGAATGTTCAGACATGTCTGTGGGTTTCATAGAAGAACAACACCTTAATATTCCTTTTCGCAGAATATAGAAGAATATTTTCTTGAAATAGAATGGAACACCCCTACATTTTCTTAGAAGAACCCATTACCGGCTCCTGGGTTGACAAATAGGTGGGCAGAGCCTGATGATCAAGTTTAGAAAAAAAAAGGCACACTAAGGACGGTCCATGGAGATTTTATTCATTTTTACGGCTCTTTCTTTCTATGGCTAGGCTATGAGCGAAATCTGGGGCCTAATGTTACCACTTGCCGTCAAAACACCATTTTTTTCATGCATTATTAACCTATGGTTAACCTACATAATAATTATTTTATTCATAAGAAGTGAAGTTTAAAATTTTGAGATTCCAGACAAATAAAAGCTACACTACCGGTAATCAGCTCATTGGCTCAGATCAGTGGAGAACTACTTTGGGGGAAAAACTCAAGAGGGAAACAAATTAACCGAGAATTCGAAATCGAAATCAAAATTCCACTGGAGCTCCAAGCATATAGGCTTCACGCCGCATTACACCACTCAGCTCTCATAGTCAAGTTGAAGTTGTTTATTGTCATGTAGGCCTAAGAAATTATAAGTAACGAAATTATTGTGTTCAAGAGCCAGCTCAACTTTAAAGAGTAAATTAATAGTAGGCTATTCATTAAAAAGGTAAATATTCTGTGTGTATGGGGGGGGGGGGGGGGGGTATACCATGGAATTAGTGCTTGCGTGTCCACAGTGGTTTGTATAGAAATTAATATTAAGTGACGCATACACGTAAAAGGGCAGTTTTTTTACGAACTCCTTGGGGAATGATTTGGAAAATTTGAGGAAGCCTGAACTATCAAATAGGATGGCGGCAGACAAATGGCCAGTGAATGAAAATCTGTCGGTAGCGGTAACTATACTAATATTTATAAATGTATGTATATGTATATATCCTTTTATATATATTTAAGTCATTTTGAGACAATCCTCACTCCATAATTAATTATGTGCAAGGTAAACAGATGGATTTTTAAACATTTTCTGAAAATCTAAAAAAAGAACAAATTATTGCAGTGGTTGAGAAGGCAAATAGCCTACCTACACACTGTGATAAAGCTGTAGGCCTATCATATTATTGAGGTAAGATGGTGCTGATGCATAAGTGCCCTTTAGGCTAAAGTGAGGGATTTGAATTCTGGGTTATTTTTTTAAAGGTTAGGCCAATTATTGTAAGCCTAATAAAAATCATTCAGAAGTCTCCAATTGACAGCGTAGCCTATAGTCTTATAGTTTGCACTCCGGCCATATTCATACAAAAAAAATCTGCTAAGCTAAATGGAGTGTTGATGAGTAGGCCTACATATTGTGAATGTGGATACTACAGTGGGATTTTTGAATGTTAAAAGTTGCAGTTGATGAATAATCTGAGAGGTGGATAAACTCTAATAAGAGGTGGATAAACTCTATTTCTGAAATGTCAGAGGTGGATGAACTTTAGCCTCCACTACACGCATGCCTAAGCCTACATGTCCTGCACCTCTTCATGTCTATCGGCTCTTACATTTTTGTTTTGTTTTGTGCAGAAGGTGCCACCAAGAGGCAGTGTTGGGCCAATGCATTATTTCAACAATGTGGCAGTGTTGGGCCAATGCATTATTTCAACAATGTGAAAATCAAATTGCACAAAGCGTATTACTTTCACACACACCAAGATGTGTTAAATGTATACTGCAATTCTGCATGGTACCAACAATTAACCACATCATCCGAACAGTTCCCACATGCTGCATTTGGAACCCGTCTGCGGTCACTGGGGCAGGGGATGGGGCGTTAACACAGAGGCGTGCCATAAAATCGCTTGCGCTTTTCGTGAGTGTGTCTGAGTGTCATACGAGTGTATGCTACAGTATCCGGGAAGTCTGATGAAAATAAACGGACAAAAAATCCCAACCTTTCTCTACATAGACTACTTTCCAACTCTGAAGAGGGGAAGCAAAGGTAGGCTATCTGTTAACTTTTCACCCAAGAATTTCTCACGAATGATAGGCTATGCGTCGCTTCTCGCGCTTTCTCTTGTTTTGCGACTGTGAGGTAGAATTTAAACTCTGCATGCAAGCCTGACCGTGTGTCCCTACATTTTGGAAACGAAACATCTTGGAAGTTATCTGTCAGGGGCTTTTGTTTAACTGTCTTAGATAAAGATTGGCATACAGTCGGTTGACTCTCGTCGGTATAGGCGCATGTTGTCGGTATGGGTATTCTTTAATTATGATATTTGGACTTCCTGAAATAGGTCTTCATCAAGACAAATGAGATGTACACACACGTTGATTCACTTCCTGAATAGTCACATAAGGAATATGTCTGGAGATATGTAGGCTAGTTTCCCTATCTTGCGCAGACAGCTGTTTCAACTCGTTGGCTCTGTGCCCTGACAAGCCATCAGCAGCAGGCCCACGACAGTAGTTTGAAAGTTTTTACTGACTTTGACTTTTGTAATTGAAGAGGAACAATATCAGTGTCGGCAAAGGTAAAAACTTGTGAGAACTCAACTTGTCATGTGGCAGTGTTTTATACATAAAAAAAACTCTCAGGAAAGCATACATTGTGCTGGACTGTCAGGTTGACTTTGTACTGCACTGTTTAACCTGTAGATAGATCCACATTGAACGAGCGCAGCCTCCTCAGAAAGTACAACCTGCTCTGCCCTTTCTTGTAGAGTGCGACAAAAAATCCCAACCTTTCTCTACATAGACTACTTTCCAACTTTGAAGAGGGGCAGCAAAGGTAGTCTATCTGTTAACTTTTCACCCAAGAATTTCTCACGAATTTTAGGCTATGCGTCGCTTCTCGCGCTTTCTCTTTTGCGACTGAGGTAGAATTTAAACTCTGCATGCAAGCCTGACCGTGTGTCCCTACATTTTGGAAACGAAACATCTTGGAAGTTATCTGTCAGGGGTTTTGTTTAACTGTCTTAGATAAAGATTGGCATACAGTCGGTTGACTCTCGTCGGTATATGCGCATGTTGTCGGTATGGGTATTCTTTAATTATGATATTTTGACTTCCTGAAATAGGTCTTCTTCAAGACACATGAGATGTACACACAAGTTGGATCACTTCCTGAATAGTCACATAAGGAATATGTCTGGAGATATGTAGGCTAGTTTCCCTATCTTGCTCAGACAGCTGTTTCAACTCGTTGGCTCTGACAAGCCATCAGCAGCAGGCCCACGACAGTAGTAGTTTGAAAGTTTTTACTGACTTTGACTTTTGTAAGTGAAGAGGAACAATATCAGTGTCGGCAAAGGTAAAAACTTGTGAGAACTCAACTTGTCATGTGGCAGTCTTTTATACATAAAAAAAACTCTCAGGAAAGCATACATTGTGCTGGACTGTCAGGTTGACATTGTACTGCACTGTTTAACCTGTAGATAGATACACATTGAAGGAGCGCAGCCTCCTCAGGAAGTACAACCTGCTCTGCCCTTTCTTGTAGAGTGCGTCAGTGTTGGCTGACCAGTCCAGTTTATTGTCCAGGTGGAGACCCAGGTACTTGAAGGTGCTTACCACCTCGACATTGACCCCATCAATGGAGGTAGCAGAGTGGGCTTAGACCTGCGGAAATCCACCACCATCTCCTTGGTCTTTGAAGTGTTGTGTTGAAGATGATTGAGTTTGCACCATTGCACAAAGTCCTCCACCAGGCTCTTACTCCTCCTCCTGCCCGTTCCTGATACACCCCACAATTGCAGTATCGTCAGAAAACTTCTGCATGTGGCATGACTCAGTGTTGTAGCAGAAGTCAGATGTGTACAGGGTGAACAGGACTAGAGAGAGCACAGTTCCCTGTGGCGCTCCGGTGCTGCTGATCACAGTGTCAGAGAGACAGTTCTTCAGTCTGACGAACTGTGGTCGCTCAGTCAGGTAATCTGTAATCCAGGTTACCAGTGGGGTGTACTACGAATCTCGATTAGTGGGTTAGCGAGGTATGTTGCGCTCAAAGCGGCTATGCTGTGACACGAAAGTGGATCTGTTTTAGTGTCGCTATATCACCATGGTATCTTATGCTGTCAACCAAACCTGGTCGGGAGGAGGTTATGTGCTAAATTATAGCTGAAATCGTGTAATCTACTGCACACTGACCAATCAATTGTCTTAAAAACGAAGTTCTCTCACGTGTAGGATTCTGTCATATATCTTAAAGGTGGAGCTCCGCCTCTACTAACATTTTGGATCTTGAATGTGCTTTAATAGTGCTGTGCGTGCAAATATCCCACTATGGACGTGCATACCATACAACTACTGATGACAATTGATTTATTTGATGTTATAGGTTAGACACAAAAAAATGCCGCAGTGTAGATTAAGCTATCGCTCATGAATGCGGAAGTAATTGTTTTTAAACAGAGGCGGTCTTGTGCGTCTCCACGTTTCACGATTGGCCAACGTCATCCCAACACGGAGGCGCGCACAGATCTGAACTGAAAGCCTAGTTTGACAAATAGTATAAGTATAGTATAAGTATATATACTCTTTTGATCCCGATCCCGGGAAATTTGGTCTCTGCATTTATCCCAATCCGTGAAGTAGTGACATACACAGCACACAGTGTACACACAGTGAGGTGAAGCACACACTAATCCCAGCGCAGTGAGCTGCCTGCATCAACAGCGGCGCTCGGGGAGCAGTGAGGGGTTAGGTGCCTTGCTCAAGGGCACTTCAGCCATTCCTACTGGTCGGGGTTCGAACCGGCAACCCTCTGGTTACAGGTCCGAAGTGCTTACCAGTAGGCCACGGCTGCCCCAAACATAACTGCAATCGTAGTATCACTTAACGTATACCCCTGAGTCAAGGCTTTGTCAAGCCTCGATATGTCTACATAGCCTAGATATGTCTAACGTGCTTCGTAGTATACCCCACAGGTGAGCGTCCACACCCATCTGCAAGAGCTTGTCTGCCAGTCTGAGGGGTTGGATGGTGTTAAAAGCCCTTGAGAAATCAAAGAACATGATTCTCACAGCACTTTTCCCCTTGTCTAGGTGAGAATGTGTCCTGTGTAGAAGATAAGTGATGGCATTGTCCACGCCCACTTTCTCCTGGTAAGCAAACTGTAACGAGTCTAGTGCATGGAGTACCTGGGGTCTGAGCATACCTAAGACCAATCACTCCATTGTCTTTATCACATGTGATGTTAGAGCGTCTGTAGTCTGTAGGTCTGTAGTCATTAAGCTCACTAGGATGTGGCTTTTTAGGGACAGGGGTGAGACATGATGTCTTCCACAGTGTTGGAACTTGTCCAAGGCATAGACTCAGATTGAAGATGTGCTTCAGTGGCTCCCCCAGTTCAGCAGCACAGGCCTTGAGTAGCCTTGGACACAGTCTGTCAGGCCCCGCTGCCTTATTCGTGTGCAGTTTCTTTAGTTTAGCTCTCACTTGATTTGCTGGGATGATGGGGCGTGTAAGGGGAGGGGAGGGGTGCATCTGGGATCTGTGTGTCTGATGGCTGTTGACTGAGGTCGTTGTCGCCTCATTGTTCGTGATCGCCATGTGGGGGAGGGGTGCAATATCCAGTGATGGTGGGGGTACGATAGCCTGTGATGGTGGAGGTGAGTGTTGCACTGGTATTGAGGGGGGTGTGGTGGTGGGGGCTGGGGCTGGGGGATGACCACCTCCTTGATGTCCCTGTCAAGGCTGCCAGAGTCGTGGATGCCTCAACAGGCACAGGCAAGGAGGCGTCAGGCGGGGGCAGGGCGTGAGGTGATGGTGGCTTAGGTCGTTGGGTGTCACCGGGATGCAGAGCTGGAGAGACTGGGAGGTGGGTGTAGAGCAGGCACGCAAACAAGAGCAGTGCCTGAGTCAGCCGGGGGTGGTGGACAGACCACTCCCATTGGAGCTGGAGCAGGGCAGTCAAACCTGTTGTAGAAGTGGTTCAACTGGGTCGCCCTGTCCAGGTCCCCCTCCACAGAGCTGCTGCTCTTCTTCAGGCCAGTGATAGTCTTCATGCCGTCCCATGCCTCCATCATGTTGTTTTCCTGCAACTTCTGTTCCACCTTCCTTCTGTAGTCCTCCTTAGCCTCCTTCAGCTTGACTTTGAGTTCCCCTTGCACGCGCCTCAGCTCTGCCATGTCCCCCTCTCTGTACGCCAATAAACGGATCTGGGCATTTTTTTCAAATACGAGAAAATGAACGTTTGGTTCCCAGACCACGTCTCATTGAGAAGTGGTGGCGCTAGCCAGGCTAGCTTAGAATAGCAATTTGCTGCAAATTGATAGCAATTGAAACCTTAATTTAGTCTTACAATATGATTTTCTTCATGGAATACTTAAACTCAGGGCTTAAATTTCACTGCGGGATTGCGGGTATTGCGCATCATTTGTTCAAGTCCCGCAACTCTAGACATCATAATGCGAGAAATTCCCTCATACACTTACGGCCTGTCTGACGTTAATATAATCATTAAGTGGCGTGAATGCGTTCCTATTGACCGGACGGATCAACTACCGAGTTGAATTGAACATAGCCTCATGCAGACGCAGACACACACACACACACACACACACACGGAGAGAGAGAGAGAGAGAGAGAGAGAGAGAGAGAGAGAGAGAACCACTTTGCGCTTACGCAAATAGGCTACGCAGCATGGCAAACTTTTACATCTGGAAAGAGCTCCTTCCAATCCCAGAAAGATTGTCTTTAACTTGTTAGTTTTTTGAACATTCATTTTATCTAATAATTGCATCCACATATCCTTATGCACTATGCACAACTTTTATTCACTAGCGACTAGCCTAAAACCGTAAGGCTGAAGGGAGGCTAATTACTCTCACGTATTTTCTTAAAGTGACAGGCACTCAATTACACCTACTCATCACCAATGTGCACTCAATTAGACCTACACACCACATTAAAGATATGCCTAAGTGTTATAGTTTAAACGTCAATATGAAGCATTCAAATTACTAAATATGTTTAGCTACTAGTTATTACTAGTAAAATGCTATACATTAAAAATACATTATTAACTAAATACACTCTATATGAATTAAAAACATATATGAAATAGAAACATATCACATAAGCCATCATTTTCAGTGTGTGTTTGTGTGTGTGTGGAGAGAGTCAAGCAGAATCTAGGATGTCCACTGTTGTGAATTATCCCACTACAGTATAAATTACTGATGACGTCAGGGTGGTGGGGGCCCCAAAATCAAACACTTTTTTAAAACAGTATCGAAGAAGTATCGAAATTGCAAACCCCCCCTCCCCCCTAATTTGTGTAAAACATGAATAACCTAAGGGGGGAATTCCCCCCCATTTAAAAAAATGAATTTTAAGCCCTGAAACTGTGTCCCCTGACCATACTTCAGACAAGAGGTGGTTCATGAACCTCAGAACATAAAGGAAAGCAGGAACGTTTTGATCCATGTCACTCATGTTTGTATGTGGGATGGAGGGAAGTTACCCCTTGGAAGACCTCATGAAATATTCATATACATTTTCATACCTTTCTACTTCAGTGGTTGTGAGTGTCTTTTTTATTTTGCCTAATTTTTGTTTTATGGCTTTGGATGCCTGAACACTCCCGAGCATGTTGTACAATGAAAAACAGGGTCAGTGAACATATAATAGTTGCAGCATGGGAGCGATCTTTTTTTGGCTGCATCACAGCAATTCAGTGGGTGTGACTGCATTCTGCCACCGAGGCCAGAGGATTTAGCTACATAAACTCTCGGCCAATGAGAAACGGCCTTCTCTCTGGGACTGGGCAGGCAACAAAGTTAGGCCTGAGAGAGAGAGAGGGAAGGGAAAATAGACAGAAAAGAAAAAAGAGACACGTGAACGCCATAAGCGTGACTGAGATAAAAGTGGACAGAGAGAGAATAACAACCGCACTAAGCTAAAACAGACCAACAGAGATGTCCTATTGGTGTAAATTAGCTGAGAGCTAAACTATAGCTAACTCTCAGAAGTCAACTGGACCCCCAGTGTCTCTCCTCCCTTTGCTTGGCCTCACACTGCATGTGGCAGTGTTTAGTAAGACTCTTGTTCTCAGCCTCTGTCTCACTCACTTGTTCCAAGTGCAAGTTGAAGAGGAGATCACACCCTGCAGCCTCCTCCTCTCCTCTTATTGACCTGGAGTGACCCTTCAGTTTTCAGTCCCAGTCACTCTGTAGGACCAAGAATTGTTAGATAACATGTACCAGTATATCTTATGAGAGTGCACTTGGGAGGTTTCAATGAGTTCTGAATGATTCTGTCCAAAGGAGGACAGTTTTCTTTTTAAACCATAGCAGAAAAGAATAGCATGTACAGGGGCATGTAAGGCTATTTCATTGATTAAAGACGTAATAAGTTTACATCAAGTGGAGGTGAAATGGAAAGTGATTCTGCATGGTGTGAAATATGATATGGACCACAAGCTACGTGCTGGAAGAGGCACAAGTAAACCAGATTCATGTGGATATGAGAACATCTAACATGATGGTGTGACTTTATGCACGCTCGCTCAGTATATCAAGCTTACAGCTCTGGAAAAAACGTAAAGACCACTGCACATTTTTCTGATGCTGAGTGACATTCGAATGAGTTGAGGGTCATATTGAAAATTAAGAGACCACTGAACAACTGACCACTGCACAACTGTCAATTCATTTGAATGTCACTCAGCAACCGTAGGATGACATCAGTCATTCTGTAGCATCAACAATGTTAGATAAGTTGTACCAATATATCTTATAAGAGGGCACTTGGGAAGTTTTAATAGGTTCTGAAAGATTATGTCCAATGGAGGACGAGTTCATTTTCAGGTAGCCTACAGGCAGTTCATTGTTCATAGCAGAAATGAGTAGCATGCTAGGACATGTAAGGATATTTAATTTATTGAAGATGTACTAATACGTTCACATCAAGTGGACGTGAAACAGAAAGTGTAGCTGCACTGTGTCAAATATGACACGAAACGCAAGCTACGTGCTACAAGAGCCACAGGTAAACCACATTCACGTGGCTATGATAACATCTAACATGATGGTGTGACTTGATGCACGCTCGCTCATATATCCAGTATCACTGATTTTCACCACCACTGCATTATAGTTGAAGGCTACGGGGGAAAAAAGCTCAGGCTTGGTCTGCAATGCGATCAGGTGTGGCTCAGCAGTCTAGTTCAGCAGTGTAAACTGTCCTCCTGATGACGTGTGAGCAAACAGTGACTAATCCCCCAGCCATGGCTGGGTTTTAGCATCAGGGTAAAGCTATATGGGAGAACAAAAGATAGAGAGGGAGGGAGGGAGGAAGGGAGGGAGGGGTGCTGATGAAAGAGAGGAATGACTGTATGGTGAGTTGTGTGGTCGTTTGAGTGTTTGTGTGTGTGTGTGTGTGGGGGGGGGGTCTCATAAGACCGTGCATGCTGGGTAAAAGCACAAAGAGGGGAACGTCCATCAACATCTCTCGCGCGTGACTTCTCCTTGGTCTCATGGACAGGAATGTCCGCCTATAGGGATGTCAGAGATGTGTCAGATGGCACTCGTGTCGCTGTTTATTGCACGCTCGAGAAATACTTCTTCTTCCGCATGGCGGAGAGGCAAGGACATGTGGTAAGACAGGGAATCGGAGACCTTGAGGAAGAGAGGGGGGGAGACGGGGACAAGAAGAAGACAAGAAGAAGTCCTGCAGGCTTAATGTGAAGAAAGACAAATGGCAATGACAAGAAGTGCTTAGACAGGGATTTTTTTTTTTTATTATCAGTGGCTGTAGGCCAGTGCACCTGGGGTGTGAAGCAATTAGGTATTGGAATGCAGAGAGAGAGAGAGAGAGAGAGAGAGAGAGAGAGAGAGAGAGAGAGAGAGAGAGAGAGAGAGAGAGAGAGAGAGAGAGAGAGAGAGAGAGAGAGAGAGAGAGAGAGAGAGAGAGAGAGAGAGAGAGAGAGAGAGAGAGAGAGAGAGCGCGAGCAATACCACAGATGTGATCATGCCTGTTTATTCTCAGATATGAAAGTTTTTGTCCTCTAATCATTAAATCTTGTTGAGTCAGAGGTTTTAATTAAGTTACAGTTGCATGTGTTTCTCCTCCTGGGACACTCCTCCCACTCAATCACAGTCGAAGTTTCCAAAATGACAAGCATCTTCCTTTCGTCTGGAAGGAGAACCCTGTCAGCAAACAAACCCCTGTCTGTGATTTGAAATCTGTAAGGTTCACAGTGACACAGGAGAGAAATCTGATCTACTGTATGTTTTGTGTATGGCACATCAGCCACAAAGGCACGTGCCAAAGATTTAATCACTGGACAGAAATGTTACAGATTTATTCTACAGCTACCACTCTGCAGAACACTGGATGCTGCACCACACTATTGAATGCAACTGTATGTTCTTGTATCATTCAACCAGAAGGGAAGTGCTAATTCTTTTGTGAAGAATAACTAGAAAACTGGACAGTGGCCAATATGGAGAACAATGTGTGGTGCTACATTAAGTTTTAAAAAGGGAAACCGTTTAACTCTCTGTGCACCAGTCTCTTTCTCTGGTGTTGTTTACTTTCTAAAAGATTCTCTATCATGAATGAGGTCATGTGCCATTATGGCCCGTTATCGAGGCACGCGGGTGTGATTCACGTCCACTCGAGCACACCAAACCCACAGCAGGACCGCAGGGGACAATTAGCCAGGGCGTAACAGAGATAGCGTGTGAGAGTGAGTCACTCGTGTCGGGTTAGCAAGCATGTTGGGTGCTATGCTCTGAAGTCGGCATTATGACTGGTTTTGTGATTTCTTTTATGCATGGGCACTCTCACCTTCAACGTGCTGGAAGAGTGACAGTGAGCCAGTCTTGGGAAAAAATGCACATGCTGAATTGTTTATTTACCTGCTTAGTAGTAGAAAGCTGTCGGTAATGTCAGAGGGTGTGTCTCCCTTGCATAATCAAGTCCCAACCTGAAGACATGCCATAAAACTTCAGTATCTCGCCTGGAATATATCCACTGTATGTCAGCTAACAGCTAACTTTAACTCTCCTTCAGTCCAGGAGCAAACATGGTTTTGTGGCAGTGTTATAACTGGCTTGCCTTAGCCATCTGTAGTAGGCAGTGTGATTCTAGAGCTCTAGAATCTTTGGTAGGTACTGCTGTTTCTCTTTGGTTGAAGCAGGAATGTTGCTATTTTGGGCCTCAGGATCAGCGACTTGAAAGTAATCTAATTACTGTCACTGGGCTTATTGTTAAGGTGTGTGTCACTCACAAAGCAGGAGAGCACATTTAGATGTGTGTTTGATTTACAGTCGATATTAAATTACACCCCCTGTCATTTTATGATCATGATGTTTTTAATAATACAGTTATGCTTCAGGGCATATTTCCAAAGGGACTTCTGTACTATACTGACCATTAAAGACATTATGGGATGGGATCACTTTACCTGGATGATGTTAAAATGTTCTCAATCATCACACTGCAGTTTACACTGATGCCATCTCTTTTGCAAAAATCAGACTAATTTTCCCGTCACATGTTGCTCACAGAGCAGTGATGGCTTGGCTCGTTTCATTACCTTAAAAACCCACAGAGCACATTACGGAATCTGTGAGTTTGTGGTTGTCATGTTGTGTCTTTCCTGAAACAAATTGTCACCTTACTCTCTCTTTCTTTTTCTATCTATCTATCTGTCTATCTGTCTATCTATCTATCTATCTATCTATCTATCTATCTATCTATCTGTCTATCCATCCATCCAGGAGCAGTTGGAGGTATCCGTCTGGCGACTGGAGCCTGAGCTTCCCTTCCTCCACAGGACCTGAGTGCTCACCTCTGCCAGTCTTCCCCCTCCTCTCCCTCCAGACCTCATCAGTTCATTCACACCTAGGTCTAAATATACCGCAGCATCACTTCTGTCTGGATTCCCCAGGATCATCTGCTTCCGGATTGGCTGAAATCGCACCGTGCTGTGCTTACTGATTGGTTCCAGCAGAGACCCACTTGAAGTGCCATAGTTGCTGGGCGGGTTTTCAGAGTTGGGGTTTTGTTTACAGTGGGAAGTGGTTTGGGGGGTTCTATTGTTGTTACCGTGGTTACACATCACTAATTGAAGAAGGATGGAGGCGCCGTTCGCCATGGGGATGGCTGCCAAGCTGCGCAACCAGTGGGACCGTGAGCAGGGTCTGGGCCAGAACCACAACGCCGTTAAGTTCCAGGGCCAGGACTTCGAGTCTCTGCAGGCCCACTGCCTCCAGACGAGGACGCTGTTCGAGGACCCGCTCTTCCCGGCACAGCCTTCTTCACTGGGCTTCAACGAGCTGGGGCCGCGGTCCTCCAAGACCCAGGGCACGCGGTGGATGCGACCCCCGGTAAGGAAGCACTAAGGTCAACACTGACCTTCACAACGGTGATACATTTCAGATGAAAGATTGAGACCACATGCACAAACAGGGAAAAGATTCAGGCTGGTGGAAATAGTGCTGTGCATTTTCACAATAACACTACTTTCACATAAAATAGTGACACATGAGGCAAAATGGAATAGTTTAAAGGAATTATCCAGAGTAAAATGCACTTTAGATCAATTTACGGATGATTGGGAGTACATACGTTGAGTTGACATCAAAATCATGTTATTCGGATGTGTTTTGAGAAAGTTCGATTTTACCGTTTTTAGTCAAAACTCGTTAGCCTGGAAGTGACGCGGGCATGTCATTTCGCCGCTACAAAACGCTATTTTTATACCTCTTCTACAGTTCCAAACAACATTACACTTACGTGGTAGTGAGTAGAGGGTCCTTAAAGCCAAACCGAAGCATCCCGAGGTCTTTATGTGGTCGGATAGAGAGTCCAGAATGAATTTCATCAAGCCAGTACCTTTCCAGAAATGTTGCTGCTGCAGCTGCCATCTTTAGGGGAAAGTCCGTAGGAGTCGATTGCCGAGTGTGGAGTAACACGCTCTGGAAATTCACAATTTCGTCGCTGTTTTTAAAAAAACAAAAAAACATAGTCCAGTATTTCTTTCGAAATTGAAATGAAGTTGGACTACTACCACGTAAGTGTAATGTTGTTTGGAACTGTAGAAAAGGTATAAAAATAGCGTTTTGTAGCGGCGAAATGACATGCCCGGGTCACTTCCAGGCTAACGAGTTTTGACTAAAAACGGTAAAATCGAACTTTCTCAAAACACATCCGAATGACATGATTTTGATGTCCACTCAACGTATGTACTCCCAATCATCCATAAATTGATCTAAAGTGCATTTTACTCATGCATAAGGCACACAAATGGAAAAAATATGTTAAGGGTGCACAGTGTTGAAAGGATAGTGAGGTGCATTATGCCCACACACACTTTGAGTGCAGTCTGAATGGATAGAGAGACCCTTTGTTCAATCTTGAAAATCAAATCTTTTTGCAAGCATTTCATCCTTCACAGGCCCTACAGAATGCAGCATGTAGCTCTAAGCTAAATAGAGTACTGAAATGAGAAAGCCTTTGATCAGCTGGCTTGGGTGCCCACTCAGGCGCTCAGCATCTCTCAGCGTTGTGTTGACCAAGTCAAAGACTCTGGGCTGCAAAAGACCAACCTGTGAGAGGATGTGACCAGTATTAGTCAAGCAGCAGGATAATGATCACAATCTCTTCCTGTTCACAGCTTGACTTGTTTTTGTTTCCTTTATGGTGACAAGTCTTTGCACAGGGAATTTGCATAGTCTTTGAATAGAGAGACATTGTTTCACAGCATATAGCTCCAAACTGTATCACAAAGTTAACATAAACAAGCACTTGTGGTTTGGTCAGTTGACCTATCCAACACAAATAATCTGTAGGTCTATAGGTATAAGTATACATCTACAAGTGATTAGAAGGTTCTAGGCTGTAGAATTGCATCGTGCCATACACTACTGATAATTCCGAGCGGTAGCATGGTGATAGCAATCTCTTCCTGCCTCAGCTGGATTTGTTATTGTTATTTCTCTGGCTCCCACTCATTGGCCAGAGCCTGCTGTGGAGACAGGTCTGCATGGTTTAGTAATGAGCAAGGCAGAGCAGCAGCAGCAGCAGCAGCAACAGCGGCAGCAGAAGTAGCAGGCTGCTCAATTTGGCACGACACCAGTCACGGTCGCGGTCCCGGGGGAGCACAAAGCCTCGGTCTCACTGTCTAACCCACTCGCCGTCAATTCGCTCTCTCCTCTGCTTCACCCCCGTCTCTCTTTGTCTGGGTTACTGCCCTTTTCTTCTCTTTCTTTCTTTCTTTCTTTCTTTCTTCTCTTCCTCCCTCTCCCTTCCTCTGTCTGCCTTTTTTTTCCACATTACTGACAATATTAGACTATTTTCAATTAAATGATGTGTAGACAAATGTCTATTACTCCATGATAATACAGCAATTCTTTGTCGATATTTTTTATTTACATGATGCTCATTCATTATGGTTTGGATAGTTGGAGTATACAAAGTACAAAGAGCTACAAAGTAGGCCTATTATGAGTCCTTTATTCATATGCTGGTTCAGTAAATGTGTTACATGTTATGCAGCCCCCCTTCCTTCCTCCACCCATAACCCATTTCCCAAGTTACAGTACCTAGTACGGCCTTGCTTGTATGGCTTGTGCTGATATTACAGATATCTCTCAGCGAAAGCCACACTTTTATCACTGCATGAATTTTTCAGGCTCTCCCACCCAGGCCCTCGCGATCTCAGTCCCCAAAATACAAATTTAGCTGCAGGTGTCAGAATGTATAAATGTTAACAGTGCAGTAAATGTGATCATGACACTCTGGAATGGTCTGAACTTTGACCCCATCCTCCCTCTGAGTTAAGTATCGTCCAACTGCTTGTTAAGCATCGCCAACTCTCTGGGAAGCTCCGCACGTTACAGACTGTCAGAAAGGCCAAACTAGTCTACATTTCTAAATGTTTCAGAATGGAGGTTATCTTCATGTCAAGTTACTGTTGGCAAAGACTTTGTAAAGTTGAACATATCTCCTAAATATTTAAACATCTGCATCAATGCCAGGTTGTACTTGGTACTTGGGGTTCCAAAAGCGACAGAGACTCCAAAAGAAATCAGTGTTTTTTGCATCGCGGATGGGAGGGGGGAGTTTAAATAAAACAGACAGTGGAATGTGAGTGATGGAGTAATAAAGTGTGAATGTTTTGCTGGTGAAGTGGTCATGAGTAATTCATGAGGTGAAGTCCCAGCAGTGCTGTGATGCTGGTCAGAAAGGACACAGACAAAACTGGAGGCTGATATGAAGGAGGATGAAGTGAAGAGAGAGTGTGTGTGTGTGTGTGTGTGTGTGTGTGTGTGTGTGTGTGTGTGTGTGTGTGTGTGTGTGTGTGTTGGGGAGGGGGGGGGGGTGTTGTGTATCTGTGCAGATCAGTAGATTGTGCAAGCTAATAGCTGAGGAGTCACCACACATGCTATGGTACCTTTGCATGCTGGGTAGAAGAAATAGATAGGGAGAGAAAGAGAACTGTAGGACAGTCACTAACTGGGGTTGAATGTAAGAAAAGGAAAGTGGAAAGTATAAAACACGATTATAACAGAATTATGGTGTGTTCAGTAGTGACAGTGGTGATGGCAGGGTGGGAGACTCCCTAATTTGGTTAAAGGTATATTGTTTTGCATGAGATCACTTCCTGCTAGAATGAGGGGGGTTGTGGGATAAAGAGGCCAGTCTGAAACGGGAGGAGTGGAGGAGAGGAACAGCTTGGCGAGGGGAAGGGAGACAGACCATGTATATACAGGAGCTTTGATGCATACTGTACCAGTGATTTAGTTTACGGCCCACTGGCTCAGCTGTCAGCACTGTATGTGCACATCTTTATTTGCAGTTTGTGTGTGAGTGTGTGTGTGTGTGTGTGTGTGTGTGTGTCTGTGTGTCTGTGTGTCTGTGTGTGTGTGTGTGTGTGTGTGTGTGTGAGAAAACTCCACCCTGTGTGAGAATATATTAAGTATCTGTCAATACGGTATGAATAATTTCCCTCTAACAGTGTTTGTGTGTGTGTGTGTGAACCCCTGTGCCCCCCCCCCCCCCCCCCCCCCCCTCAACAGGAGTTCTGCTCTCAGCCCCAGTTCATCATGGATGGAGCCACGCGCACAGACATCTGCCAAGGAGTACTGGGTGAGTCTGTGACCTGTTACCTTGGCAACAGCATCAACCCAACACCAACCCCCCCCCCTTTTTTTTCACACGTATGCCCTCCCCACCACTGCTGGAAGACTAGTCAGGGTGTAATAGCTAATGCATGGAGAAAGCACTTAAAGGGAAGACCCAGGGAGAGAGTGAGAAAGGGATAGAAGGAGAGAGAGAGACAGAGAGAGAGAGAAAATGACAGGAGGTCAGAGGATTTCAGTGTCCCTTGTAGTGCCTTACTCTGAGGACATGTATAATTTACGCCAAACTCCGCTCAACAAAAGGCTGAAACACTCATCTACATCATTCTGGTTTTCTCCCTCCATTTCTTTCTCACTCTCCCTCTTTCTCTCTCTTCCCTTTCTTATTTCTTTCCAAACATGAAGCAGTCCTCCACCCTTGTGTATCCTGTCAGTTTACCTTCCTTTTCCATGTGTGCATCTTCCATTTTTTTCCCTTTTCTCTCTGTCTCTCTTTCTCTCTCTCTTTCTTTTTTGGTTCCTCACTGTTACATCTCTCTTTCTTTTTCCCTCTGTCATTGTTTCTCTCCCGATCCCTCCCTCCCTCTCTCCCTCCTTCCCTCCCTCCCTCTCTCCCTCCTTCCCTCTCTCTTTCTCTCTCCCCCTCTCTGTCATCTCTGCCTGCTCCATGTAAAAGGCATTTGAACTCAGCATCTGTTGAGACAGATGAAGCCTCTCGGCGTTAAATCTGCCGCATTCCCCGGGCTGACTCAGGGAAAGAGCCACTTCCAGGGCTGGCGCAGGACACAGAGTCACACCACAACACACAGACCCAGAGCAGGACCAGAGGAGAGGGGCGCTTGGCTAGGAGAACTCCCCCAGTCACAGTGGCCTGGAGTGGGGTGGTGGTGGAGGGGAGGTGGGGGGGACGCACACTGCAATGGCAACTTTTGCTTTCCAGTATACAGCTTAGACTTCCCTCACTTGATCTATAGGCATGATTTAGGACAAGACTGAGGGGCTATCAGCCTGATAGTGGATAGCTTTGGCAGATTTGTGGGCGTGATTTAGGACAAGACTGAGGGGCTATCAGCCTGATAGTGGAGGTAAACATGCTTTAATTCCAGTCATGCTGACCTGGGGTGGGCTGGTAGTGGTGGAGGGGCGGGGATGCACACACTGTGTGGCACTAAAAGAGAGAAAGAGAGTGAGAGAGATAAGGATGGATACCGGATGAGCCGTGTAATCCTGACTCAGCTAAGTCAGGTTTTGTCTGATTGGGTAGATGAGGATGGAAGGTTCAAAATCATGTCCATTGTCTGAAATTCCATACTACACCGATATCTAGATTGAACATGCCAAAGGTCACTCAGAAGCAGTGTTGGGAGTAACGAGTTACAAAAGTAATGTAATTACTGTAATATATTGCTTTTTGCTGTAACACGGTAATGTAAGGCATTACAAAAAACAATTGGGTAATATTTTACTCGGTACAAACTTCAGTAACGCACATTACAATGCATTTTAACCTGAAATTAAGTGGTGTTATGTTTTGATACATATTCACAAACAACTGCGCAAATAGCAGAACGTATCTCCTGTTACTGGTTGAAGATGACTGTGGCTGGCTGCAACTGACTTGATGGACATAAGCCTACACTCATTATTTTCAATTTATCTATGACAACTAGGATATGAAGAACAGTTAAGTGCACTTTGTGTGTGAAACCGAAAGATCTCTATACCTCGCGAAATAGCACAATTAATGTAATGACACATCTAGAGCGGTGCCACGCTAATCTTTTTGATTCTTGATAAAGCATAAATGCTTTTCATGACTTGACTTGCGACTCCACTCAAAAGACTTCAGACTTGACTCGGACTCGAGCTTCGAGACTCCTGAACAAGCTGTATTTCATGCAATTATTGCTTTTTTTAATCTATATTTATTCATGTATTTCTATTTTATTTTACTGCTATACACTTTGTGAAACGTATAACGAGCGGCATGGCCCCTTTGCCATAATGTCCAATGTAACGAATGCGCTATGTGTGCACACTCACAGATATAAATGCATTGACCATGGTGACAAGAAGTCCTCCCGGAGTTGTGCCTTTTATTATTACTTTCGGTTACAAAAACGTTTTGCACAGAGGAAATAAGCGAACAGCTAAATGCAAGGTGTGTGGCACCAGGATAAATTATGCCTATTCAACAACGTCTGATTTCATCAGGCATCTTCAAACGCACCCAGATAGGTCAGTCTCTTAGGCCTAGCATATATCGTCACAGGTGACAAGCTAACCATTGCAAAGTGTTGTTCTAATGCTGGGAACAGGTAGGGATGGGCAAAAATACATCAGAATGTATTTCAAAATAAAATACCTAATACCCTCATTTTTAATGTATCAAAATAAACTACAAAATACAGTAACCATATTATGTATCAAAATAAAATACTGTATTTTTGTATTTAGAAAATACTCAAAATACTTTTTTCAAGGAAGCACTGCAAAAAAAGCTTTTTAATATCCCAAACATTTAGCCTATTAAAACTATATAGTAAAAAACAATACAATTGGCCCGTCATACCAAATAGTATACCGTATGCAAGTCCATGTAGTGTGATCAGAAGAATAATTCAAGAATTTACAATTACATTTAGTCATCTAGCTGATGCTTATCCAAAACGACTGACATAGCTTTCAATTAACCACATTATAATCAATAGGCCAAAATCATAATTGTGTATCTGTGCCGAATTTCGTAATTCAAGTCCAGTGCAGGACTGAATAAGAAAATCATAAGCCTATGTATCTTGAAGTTCCAGTATGTGAGAAACTTGATATGCTTTAATATCTCCAACCTCAAGTATGCAGCTAATAAGGAAATAGAATTGTTATTTAATAGGGGTGTGAATCTCTCATGTAAAAGACGATACGATTCGCATCTAGATACATGGGCATGATTCGATACAAGAAAAGATACATGTTTATAAAAAACGATTCAGTACGATTCGATGCGATGCGATGCAATTCGATGCAGTTCAAGAATGGAAAGCATTCTAAAAGATTTTTTATAATTTGCTCAAGGTGCACATTTATTTTATATATTCAATTATTATGGATGGTCAGGGTTGTCAATTAGGCAACAAAATGTATGAATATGATTATCTAAACTGAGGTTTGTTTCATATACTGTATTGAAATGAAAAAATAATAGTCTACATTTCAGTCAAGCACAGCAGCCAAATACAACATAAAAATACATTTTTATAGACTTTACAGATTTTATAGAGTTATATCTGATTGTTTTCATGGAGCTGTAGCCTTGTTGAGGTAAGACAATACCGAAATAAAATAAAACAGTGCTTAGGACACTTTTGGCCTTTTCTCATATAGGCCTAGCTTACCCTACAAGAATAAAATAGGCCTACAAATCAATGAACTCTCTGGGCTTATTTTGTTCCAACAGTAGACCTAATGCAGAAACCTAAAATGCCACAAGTCTGAGTGAATATGAACAAAATCATTGGCTAATAATTTATGCATCGTTTTAGCAGCAAGGGCCAAATTATTATTTAACATTAAGGAAATCCCTTCATCAAAGGCAAGGCTACTCTACAGACTATCCTTGCTGTTTAGGAATGCTATAAGTGCTTAATTTCGCACTGGATTTCGAAAAACAAAAGCCGACCGAGTGCAAGTTGTCACATGGTTAAGTTGCAATAGATGTATGGGTAATGAGGTCATTTAACAACTTTGGGCAATGAATGTAACCAAAAACGAACTGCATTACCCACAATTCCGTGCCACGTATAGTTTCAAAACCGAAAGTGGGATGAACGCGCTGCTTGGCGCTTTGGCGTAATCTCTTCTTCGCGCCGTAGGGAGATAACCGTACTGTTTGGATAAGAAGCTCAGTCCACCTTACTGTCTGACGGTAACTCATAAGCAAAACCTAGCATACAAGACCATATGTTAAGGTAAAGCATTACACAGAGGCAACCTAATAATAATAAAAAAGTAAACCTAATTTTTTTAAAAACGGCACTAATCATTTCAGAGGTTTTCGATGGATTGACCGTAGGTCGGAAAAGTGGAAAGAAGATTAGCTTCAAGGCTATAACTTTTTTGTTTTGTTTTAGCATGACTGTTTTTGAAGATGATCATGTATGGTAGCTTCCTCAGCATATTAGGTCATATCATAGATTATTATGGCCATTATTTGAACAGTGAAAATAATAATAAAAGAGTTTTTGAACTTTAATGTCACTAATGCTGATTATTCAATGATTCATTTGAATTTAAATATTTAAAATACTTTCGCAGCAAAAATTATATATGCGATTAATTTAGATTAATTAATCACAGAGTATGTAATTAATTAGATTTTTTTTTTTTAATAGATTGAAAGCCCTACTAATTACCAATTATCCATTACACCTTTGTGTAGTATCTACTTTTTTTGTGTTTTTCACATAGTATTTTGCAGTATTTCTAAAATACAAAAATACACACCAATAAAGTATTTTGATAAAAAATACAGAGCCATTTCCTTCAACCCAATAAAATACAAATGACAAAATACTATTTTGTATTTGAAATACAAATACATATTACATGTTTCAGAAATACTACCCATCCCTGGGAACAGGCAGATTAGCCTACATCTTTATAGTTGACCATATGATGACATACTTGGGTTAATACTGTATTTCACCAGTTAGGGCACCAAAATGGCCAGCAGCGGCACTGTGTAGCCTATCTTGACAAGTTTTGGGTTACAATATACAGGTAGTGGGCTCTCTGTTGATTTTAATGAGTAGGCCTAAGCCTAAAGTTACAGCATTTCTATCACAATTGACCAGACTTCGACCTTTTGTCTGCTTTTAACAAAATTCTGGCTATAAGTGTTCCTTGTATTGCATCATGAGCCATCACTGCGCCTATTGCATTCTACTGTTGTTAGCCTTAAGCCTAGCTCAGGCATTATGTTATACCATATCGCCCTCCATTAGAAGTGCAATGAGCTGCATTGAGCATAATAAACTGCATTTAGAATTCCAAATCCATATTTCTAGATATTTTGGTAAAAGTAACTTAAAAGTAATACAATAGTAGTGTAATGCCTTACAATTCAGAGGCAGTAATATTATTATGTAACAAATTACTTTGAAATGACAGTAATAAGTAATACATAATACATTACGATTTTTAAGTAACTTGATTACTTCTTGAACAAGATTACTTCAAGAAGATTACTTGTCTTGGTTTTGCTGAATGGCCAAACAAACAGATCTATTAGCTATAGCAAATAGATCTATTAGCTATTCTTAGTGAAATGCAGAGTGTGGCAGCGGCTTGGACACCTGCTGTGGATGAGCACTGTATGAGCACTATTGGATTACATAAGTGCATAGGTGTATTTGAAGTGACCTTGATGTTTAGAACAGCTCAAAATATATTTTGTTTTATTTGGGGAAATGACTGTAGCTGTACATTTAGGGGTCAGATTATGACATTTACTGACAGATACATTCATGTTGGTAAAAGTGAGAATTTATGGTAAGTCAACAGAATGCAAATGAGCTGATACTACCGGTATTCACATATGAGCATAGGTAAGCTTATATAATAGCTCAGGTGGTAACATTTTTCTGTGTGTGTGTGTGTGTGTGTAGGTGACTGCTGGTTGCTGGCGGCCATTGCGTCTCTGACTCTGAATGATAACCTTTTGCACCGCGTCGTGCCTCATGGCCAGAACTTCACCACCGGATATGCCGGAATCTTCCACTTCCAGGTAACTCTCTCTCTCTCTCTCTCTCTCTCTCTCTCTCTCTCTAGTTTGTGTCTTTGTTTATGATTAACTCTTTATTGGAATGACTAGTA
Organism: Alosa pseudoharengus; assembly: GCF_046254945.1. NCBI lineage: Eukaryota > Metazoa > Chordata > Actinopteri > Clupeiformes > Clupeidae > Alosa > Alosa pseudoharengus. Next base: position 21,298,308 of record NW_027468640.1, read on the forward strand.
TGTACTTGGATGCTGTATTGCACACTGGTTTCATGCTGTAAACACATGCAAATATCTAAAAGCTAGTTCATGACAAAATTCACACTAGTCAACTAGTGGCGCAGAATTCAAATTAGGAGGCGGAGAATTCTGGAAATTGAGGCTTTCTATTGGCTCCCTATGTCCAAATAGAACATGACAACCAATCACAGTGCAGAATTTCACGAAATCCCACCCACAACATTTGCATGTGGCACACAAGTTAACATGCTGGCCAAAGGTACTCTAGCTAGTAAACAAGTGGCTTCAGTGTGACACTTACATGTAAACTAGTGAAGGCAGAACTGCTCACCGCCTCCTAATTTTAATTCTGTGCCACTAGCTGACTAGTGTGAATTTAGGCTTCAACTAGTTTACTAGTATACATTTATGACCTCACTAGTTAACTAGTTTGGACAAAGGATGGATCAACTAGTTAACTAGTGAGCCTGCTGCCATCACCTAGCTAGCTAGTAAGCCATTTATGGTTCACTAGTTAACTAGTTAACTAGGACATTGACCTACTCCAACTAGTTAACAAGTGATGAGTTTTGCTTTCACTAGTAAACATGTGCACATTTTTGGCTGTCACTAGTTAACTAGTGAGACCCAAAATCCTTCAACTAGCTGACTGGTATGCATTTTGGCCTTTACTAGTTAACTAGTGGACATTTTCTGGCTCTCACTAGTTAA
>NW_027468640.1:21304018-21604018 GCF_046254945.1 Alosa pseudoharengus
GACTCTAAGACTACAAGATGTTGTTTGGTTCTCCTTTTCAATGTTAATATTGATACTAGCCTATGATAGTATATTATTACTACCATATTTCTCTTAAGACTCAATCAGGATGATGCAAGATCAGGATCCAGGCTTTATTCTTTTCAATGAGGGGCCAGTGGCCCTCAAGGGAGAGAAGTACATGTTTGTTTCACCCCATCATGGATTTCACCAGATTCTCAGTATTCTCTGACTTCTCAGAAACAGTGACTAACCATCACCATTGTTGTCAACCATCCATTGTTATCAACCATCCCCCTTCGGATCGGTGGCACACCCTTGTCCACCAGATCTGCCTCCGAAACTGATAACAAAACAAACTACAGGAAGACGTCATTGTATGAAATAACATGGTACGGTTCTGCTTGTAGACATCAAATATCATCCGGTGATGGGTGGCTAGGAGCAAAGCTTGTAAAGGTATGAAATAAATCATTACAAAACAACAAACAAACAAACAACATAAAAAATGAAATCTCAACCCATAGGTTTTCTAATGAAATTAAAATATATCAGCAGTTAAGCAAGCAAACAGACCATCAGAAATTAAACCAATGAGAACAAGGAAAAAAAAATAAACTAAAAATAAAATAACAACACAGCCAGGAAAGGCTCAAATGGGGATTATATAAAAATTATCCTCCTGTTATCTTAGCACCTATAATGGAATTGGGAAATCTTTAACCATATCATCTGAGCAACAAGTATTCCTAGTCAGGACAAACTGAAAAGGAAATCAAATGAAATAAACCATAACATAAAGAAATAAAAGGTGCAACAGAATAACAAAAATAAAATTCAAAGTCAAAGAGAATCAAATCAAAGAAAGTATAGAAATGATATTAGCTACTACCAGCATCTGTATAGCCTAGGTGCTTTAAAGCAACAAAAAAAGTTACAGTCTGCTCTTAGACTGGAGCATACAACTTAAACCAGTACATAACTTATTATCTTCAGCTTTAAGTGACTAGAGAAAAAATAAACTAAGTAATCATGAGTCAAACTTAGTATTACAGAGGGGAAAAGGAAGTGTGTAAAGGAACAGACAATAATACATAGTCATTGCAAATGTTTACCATTGTGTTCCCCATATAAACCATAGAAATAAAATACAGTAAGATAAGGAAAGTAACAGTAATCTGGACTTGCCCTGGTCAGAATGCCAGACATGAAAATAAATAAATAAAAATAAAACAAAGCAACAACAACAACAACAAAAAATAGAACAAACAAAAATAACAACAATTGTCAGTCTTGATTGCATTAAACATTGGCTCACCATTAAAGAAATCACCAGCCAACCTGGAAATCAATTTGTCTTATAAGCATATTATAAGAAAGCAAAGAGTAAGAGACTTGCAATCATGTAGTATGGAAGACAAAGGTAAAAATAAGCAAACAACAAAGCCACTCTGAAATGGCAGAAATTCATAAAACAATATTCAAAACATTATAAAAACAGGACCGTGATTGTAGATCACCAAAGAAATTAAATCTGTGTTACATTTATAAAAAGTTCCCTTTGGTACAAAGCTATTGGAATTAAGTTTCCACATTCACACATGCTGGCCAGCACATACACTCACACATTCATTCATTCAGGGCCCATGTTGACAATAGCAGTGACAAGACAGATAAGACAAGACAAACTCATCATGTTAGTTACACTGAACATAGAAAACTCCATCTTTGCAGATTGGGCAAATATTACTTGGATCCTGATCATCCATCATAAGTCTCCATAATTTAAAAAGTTGCATTATCAATCCAATTTCTAACTAGTTGTACTTTTATAAATTTGAAGAACACAGTATCATATACCAACTCCAATGTCTTTACTTTAAACGGTGGAAAACGTTATTCGACGCCCAACTATTAATATTACGCTTTCAGTTCAACATCTTTATAGGCTACTTCAAACTGTGATCTTAGTTACGCAATCTAAAGATGGTTTCATACATCTGTTATGACCAGCAACACTCTTATGCAATTTCATTTTCAGGTGAGAGATTCTTAGGCAAGCAGTCCCCCCAAATGTAGCCGTAAAGTGGGGAATGGCCAAAACCCCGGCTACCCTGAAAAGCTTAATCCGATAAGCTCCAGATTGTGTCCATAGGACCGAATATGTTTCTGTCTAAAACATACATGGCTATTTCCAGAACTATTGTTCTAACGCCAGTCTCATAGAGATGAAAGTATTCTCAGTGATACTTAGGGGCCATTTACAGGAACAAAACAAGCTTGTTACTAACGCCCAACAGAGCTCCCTGCTGGAGCCCGATAGTCTGACAAGAACTATTTAGGACAACTCCCTAATATCTCACCACCAGAAAATATCAATTACCTTACCTTAAGAGTGTGCCGTCAAACATGATGTTGAAGATCTCTCAGCAAAATTTGAATCCAATTTAAATCCAAAATTTTAATCTCACGGTTGGAACCTCCATAACTGATAGTATATTTTTACTACCATATTTCTCTTAAGACTCAATCAGGACGATGCAAGATCAGGATCCAGGCTTTATTCTTTTCAATGAGGGGCCAGTGTAGCCTAGAAATCTAGACGCGCCCCTAGCGGCAGCAAATTACATTTGCTGCCAGGGCTAGTCTAGCAACTCTCCGTTGGCTTGTGAGCTCCAGAAATCGAAACTTAATCAGGCCATTGAAATCGTGTATAGAGTCGTTTGGTGGGCTTAACATAATGATTGATGGCAGAGTTGCAACGGTTTGGCTTGAATTCCCTGCTACTTGAAAACAAATATCCTATTGCGTCCTATTTCGTGCAGAGGGAATTTGAAAGACAACTGATTATCCCGCCCCTCGGACTGAGCACTGCGAACGGTGAGTGCCCAGACCCTACATTTTAATGTGGGTCTGGCTCGCCAGGCTAGGGCCAGTGGCCCTCAAGGGAGAGAAGTACATGTTTGTTTCACCCCATCATGGATTTCACCAGATTGTCAGTATTCTCTGACTTCTCAGAAACAGTGTACTAACTTTATGTTACAAACAAAAGAAGGAGTGACCTCTTGGTCCAACCCAGTTTGAATATGCAATAGAAAGGGAGGATGAGGATTAGGCCTTCATCAGGTCTGGTCAGCTTCTATTGTCTTTTAATTAAAACTACCCCCCTTCCTGGGAAGTTCCTCAGAGGCCTGGACACATGCTGTTCTACAAACATTAACATTTCACACCTGGTGATAGGCAAAAGGCCTCTAGACAAGCTTTTATTGAATTCAAGGATAAACAAAGGATGCTTGCATACAGACCAAAGACACACACAGGGTACACATGGGTACAAAAATCACAGATGACCATAAGAAGTACGCAGTATGTACATTTACAGAAATGAGGCAGATTCACAACACTTTCACCTATATGGTCACAAACAGCTAAGTATTCATGCATTTGTTTGAACACAGACGGCTACTCTCCTTACCCTTCATTGACTGTGGTTTGCATTGCATTCATTAATCGACATTTCGACACAATTTGCAATTTGACTTTTGTTTAATACTTCCAAAAAGACTTAGAAAAAACAACAGAATGTTGTTTTGTGCCTTCTTGTGCCTTGTTTGTGCCATTTTTTCATCCATCTTGTTTTAGATGGAAATGGCAATGAGCTATGTCATAATCTCTTACAGAATGCGAGCTAATGCGATGTGGCCACATTTGTCATTAGGAAATGGACAAACCTTCAGCATTGCATTCAGCATTGGGACAGAGTTCCTCTTTGACATTCCACACTGTAATGTCAGGGGTGGCATATCCCTCAGCCCCCAAGTCTGCCAACACCCACTAGACATGCCCCAGAGCACAAGTGCGAGAGTTCCACAGTCACTGCTCTGTCTGAGTGTCACTCTGGATACGTGTATACTGGCGTCAGGCAGGGGGCAGGACATGAGGTGATGATAGTTTAGGTCGTTGGGTGTCACCGGGATGCAGAGCTGGAGAGACTGGGAGGCTGGGAGGTAGGGGTAGGGCAGGCATGCAAACAAGAGCAATGTCTGAGTCAGCAGGGGGTGGTGGAGAGACCACTGCCATTGGAGCTGGAGCAGGGCAGTCAAACCTGTTGTAGAAGTGGTTCAACTGGTTCGCCCTGTCCAGGTCCCCCTCCACAGAGCTGCTGCTCTTCTTCAGGCCAGTGATAATCTTCATGCCATCCCATGCCTCCTTCATGTTGTTTTCCTGCAACTTCTGTTCCACCTTCCTTCTGTAGTCCTCCTTCAGCTTGACTTTGAGTTCCCCTTGCACGCGCCTCAGCTCTGCCATGTCCCCCTCTCTGAACACCATCTTTTTTCTGTTAAGAAGGGTCTTGACATTGCTGGTTATCCAAGGCTTGTTGTTGGGAAAGCAGCGTACAGTTCTGGTGGGAACAACAATGTCCATACAGAAGTTCAGGTAGTCAGTTGTGCACTGTGTGACCTCCTCTAAGTCCTCTCCATTCTGTAACACACTCCAGTCAGTGCACTCGAAGCAGTCTCTCAGAGCCTCATCCGCTTCATATAGTGTGTGTGTGTGTGTGTGTGTGTGTGTGTCTGTGTGTCTGTGTGTCTGTTTGCATACTTCTATATGTGTTAGAACAGTGGTCCCCAAACTACGGCCCGCGGGCCGGATACGGCCCACCACCTCATTTTGGGTGGCCCCCCAAGACATGTCCGTAGTATATAGCATCAGGCCCGCACGGGAGTACAACATCGTCAAACTAAAACCTCCGCAATTTCCCCCATTTATTCTCTACTAGTGCAGTGCCCGTTCAAACATGCCATTCCTGAAGAAAACCCGTAGCTCAATTACATGCCCACAGGTATGCCTGCTTTAAAAATAGGATGATAGGGAAACATCATTCCAGCTAAGCATTCAATAATGAATACTGAATATTATAATATATATAATAAATGTGGCCTCTAATAAATTTAGGCATGGCTGCATGTGACATTTCTACAGATCAGAATGACATAATGACAACTGTTTTGAGTTAAGGCTAAATGTATATAGCTTACTGAATAACTTCCTAATGCTTTATTTTGAGTGGTCACTACATACCCGTGTTTAATGGCGTGATAAGTGCCGTCGCTCAGTCTGCAACTTGTCTAACGTTAGCTATGTGGCATTAGCCTATCGCTCGTTTCAATTTGGGACCTTGCAGTCGGAATTGTCGTTTTAGTCAAAGTCTCTTGAAAGTCCAAAGTAGCCTGGGCTATTCGAGTGGTCACTACATACCCGTGTTTGTTGGCGTGTTGTTGCAAGTAATCATTTTATGCAAGCAAACTCCATACAGGGAGTCTTTATTGTTGAGGTCAGGCATGATAATCATCTTGCATCTTAACCAAGCGGTTCCCGAGTAATCTGTTTAAATTGCGACTGACTATCATCAAAGTGAGACCTAGCAGAGCCCGTTCTCTGGACCTAGCTACTGTTACACGATCCATGGGGTGGAGCTCCCCTTAAACTGGTCCCCTTGGAAACAGTGCAGTGCAGCGATAAACGTCCTACGTAAATAAGCATATTTTGAAATATGCATTTAAAAATCTTAAAAATCGAGAGTGCACACCTTTGTGCCACGCGCGAGCCACATACGAAATCTTCAGTCTGACAAACGGTCAGCGAGATATGCGTGCCACAGACACACACACACACACACACACACACACACACACACAGACGCTTCTTGCTTTATAGATAGACTAGTGCAGTGCCCGTTCAAACATGCTATTCCTGTAGCCCAATTACATGCCTGCAGGTAGGCCTGCTTTAAAAATAGGATGATAGGGAAAAACATAATTCCAGGTAAGCATTCAATAATGAATAGGCCTACAGATAATATAATAAATGTGAAGTGAGCAGAATTTAAGCATGGCTGCATGTGACATTTTTTACAAATCAAAATTACATAATCCTAACAGCTGTTTTGAGTCAAGGCTATATGCTTAGCCTATTGAATAACTTGATGATAGAGAAAACAAACCATTTTGTGGAATGATGCATCATATTGAATTTGCAACGGTGTGACTCAAAAACAGTCTCTGGTGGCCTATAAGTGACATCACACTCTGTCTGCCACTCGTTGCTTGTCGCTGCCTGGTTATGCTTTGCATGTGTGGCATTCTGAGACGTTCTTTAATTCGGGACCATTATCGCTCGTTTCAATTTAGGACCTTGCAGTTGGAATTGTCGTTTGTTTATTCAAAGTCTAAAGACAGTCCAAAGTAACCTGGGCTATTCATAAGTGACATCACACTGTCTGCCACTCGTTGCTTGTCGCTGGTTATGCTTTGCATGTGTGGCATTCTGGGACGTTCTTTGATTCGGGACCATTATCGCTCGTTTCAATTTAGGACCTTGCAGTTTGAATTGTCGTGTGCTTATTCAAAGTCTAAAGACAGTTCAAAGTAGCCTGGGCTATTCGAAGTGTCCGCTTATTGCACATCATTTTTTACGTCATTTTGAAGAGCCACTGCATATAGCCTACCTGTGTGTGTTTGCATGTTGGCGTGTTGTTGCAAAATCCGTGGAATTATCTTGCACTCGCTTAAGTTTTTACCCGTGTAACCTACACTGATCCAATTCTGCCAAAGCCCTGCTTCTATCCTCACTGGTAGCTTACAGTCCTGCAGTGCTGTGTGGGAGGGGGAGTGGCTAGCGGCGAAAGCCAATGCGTGCTTCTTTTACCGATATAGGCTATTTAACGATATCTTTTGCATTTCTTATTCAAACAACGTAAAATTCGGCAGTGCACTTACTCATGCCCGTAGCAAGACACCTGCCAAGTTTGTAATCAGTCTGACAAACGGTCAGCGAGATATGCGTGCCACAGACACACACACACACACACACACACACACAGACACACAGACGCTTCTTGCTTTATAGATAGAAGATAGATGGCGAGTCAAACAGTACACATGTAATACTCTTTTTGTCCACCGATGGTTGTTTTGGCGCTGTTTTGCGTTTGCCATCGAAAACGGAATGAAATGTAGGCTACCTGCAAACAATGTGAGAGGCCTATGCTGACTGCATCAGTGCTCAAAGTATTTTAAAAGTTTATCAATTAATTGTTAATAACTAACTAACTTCTATTCAAGTCATATTTCTGGGACTTTCTGGGATAATTATTTCTATTTTTTATTCACTCGTTCAAATGTTCATACAAAGACTTCACAAAGTTCTCATCAGGTGACTGAAAGTTAGAATGGTGGTCAGACCACTTCAGCACTTCATAAAATTCTCATAGTTTGAGAACTTTAAATTATTTGTAGGATATTCACAACTTGAGCTGTGTATGCAAAGACACAGAATTCAGAGTTTACACATTTTTAATAAAATATACTTTTGGGACTCCCTGCTAATACTTTTGGGAATGCAAACGTTTTTTTATTAGTATTATTTAATTTTACACTGATATGGCATGATGACAATATAAACACAGCTAACAATGGTATTAAATTGCAATAGCCTATGATTAAATGTAATAGAATATTAAACTAAGGTAGACTGCTGTTGTTCACAGCACTAAGCTATTTATGGTTACTGATATAGAACTACTCCGAGTCTCTGGCCCTCTCTTGGAGCCAGGCATAGTGAGCTGGCCCTCGGAAGAAAATGTTTGGGGACCACTGTGTTAGAATATTAGCATTGTTCAACAGTCACCAAGATGGTGTCACTTCCTGGTCACTACTTTTACTAGTATTCCCCAACAACTGCTCTCACAACAGTCCTCAACTTTTCTTTAAAGAGATTCATAGTGGAAAACCAGAGAGTCAACATGTTCTTAGATCAGTAATATGCTCACTGAGCATTGCTCAGACTGTGCATACTGAACGTACTTCCTGCCTGTGTGCCATGTGTGAACCACTGCAGTGTGAGGGGTACAGGAGTGCCACCTGGTGGCTGTCTTCTGTAACTGACTTTCTCCCCTGAGGCAAATCAACAGTGGTTTGGAGTGTAGATAAGCTTCCTGTATGAACTTGGATATTGGTGGTGTCAAGTTTCCATCTGTTTGCTATCAGGAAGAGATAACTTGAAATCTCTGAGTGAAGACTTAAGCAGTTTACCATGCTTGTTAAGCTTGTTGAGTATGTGGTTGGTTTGTAAGTATATTAATTAATTATTGAATGAGTTGAGTGAGTGAATGATCAAATACTGATGCTATACTGATGAGGGTTCTTGTATTGCAGGTACAGGTTCAAATCACATTTTTGTTTGTCCTCTTTGTTTTATCAGATTGTTCTGTTCTGCTGTTGCTGCAACACTTGCGTTTTTACTGACTGCTTTTCTTTCTTCCTCTGTGTCTGTGTCTGTGTCTGTGTGTGTGTGTGTGTGTGTGTGTGTGTGTGTGTGTGTGTGTGTGTGTGTATTTGTGTGCAGTTTTGGCAGTTTGGCGAGTGGGTGGACATAGTGATTGACGACCGGCTGCCGGTGAAGAATGGAAAGCTGCTGTTTGTGCACTCGGCTGAGGGAGGGGAGTTCTGGAGCGCCCTGCTGGAGAAGGCCTACGCCAAGTAAGGATGGGGGATTGGGGGTGGGGGGGGGCACAACAAAAAGTGCCTGTAGTGTCCACACAACTTGGAGGTCCAAGTGCCCATGGGGACCCGAGTTCAAATCTGACATGTGGTCATTTCCTAATCCCACCCCATCTCTCTCTCCCACTAGCTTCCTGACTTCTTCACTGTCCTAGCTCAATAAAGGCAAACATTAAAAATGATAAAGAAGAGAAGTCGATAGAAGAAGATTAAGGGCTGTATTTTGGGTCACCAGTGCATGGCGTAATACTCGTTATTCACCCGCGGAAAGTTGAATTCGGTATTTTGCACGTTTATTTTTTAAGCATTGCGCCCAGGGGTGTGGCAATTAACAACCTAGGGAGGGGACTCGCGCATTGTCTAAAAATCGCTATCATACACCACCTAAACCTGGTCAGAAGTCAATGGCGAGTTGTTCATATGCTATTTTAAGAGCGCATGTCAACAGTCATATTGGCAGGTGCACGCACCATCCTTCTATCATTCATGAACGCACACCAGCGCACGTCCATGCAAAGCATTAAATTGCACGATTACAATGGGAAACATAATTAGAATAAAGATATTACGAAATACTGTACATCTCATGATGAGTAGTTATTCACCATCATTTGCAAATTGGTAATGACGGTTAAAAGTGATTAGGGGAGAGGCGAGAGGCGTATGGAGCACAGCTGAAGACGCACTGTCACGAGATATAAGCAACTCCTCTGCAGGATAAATGTTGTTTTATTCAGTCATTTGAGCAACATTAGGGTAAGTGTTGCTTTTTCCAGCCTATGTTTTCGATGGTAACCCATTGTCAGCCAATAGTGAAAGTAACTGCATATAACTGTCTTGTCGTTGACTGACTCCTTGGTGAAGTTAGTTTCACTTTGCCAATGAGTTCAAATAATAGACGAGTGCAAATGCGTGAAGGCTATGCTAGGTTTTAGTAAAGCATGGTTTAAGAATGACTATTCCATACGGTCTCGCAAGCAGCCTCCTTCAAATGCGCCGTTGAATATACCGATGCATTTATTTGACATATCGCGCGTTGCGCCGTTAAAGGGAATGACAGATGTCATTCTCATTGGTTTAAAATGATGTTACGCCCCAAACACACCCATATGACTGATTAAAAGACCTATGAACACCTTGTTACGCCATGCGCTCCACTTTTGAGAACGAAACCCCTCCCAATGTGAACTGGACATCCTACTAAATTTGAATAGACTTTTGACGAGTGACGATGCACTTTAGAATGTCATGATAGGGCCCTAAAGAGGCTGAAGGAGGGAATGGTTTGTGGGAACAATAGGGATGGGTGTTATCATGGACGGATTATGAACTTTCGGGCCCCTGGGCCCAGTTGTATTAAGGGCCCCCCACTAATTGTCACATATGTGGGATGGGAGGGGGGGGTTGGGGGTCCTCCCCCAGAACATTTTTAATTTGTATGATGTGATTTTCTGTATTCTGGTGCATTTTGGGGATGGCCAATACGTTAATTCAATCAGATTCATAGCCTACATCATGATTTCTTGATATTGAGGCAATGATTCCATGCAAAGGCTTGGGCTTCAGGGCCCCCTGACCCCTTGGGCCCCTGGGCCCGGTAGACCCGTGCAGTAATCCATCCTTGGGTGTTATTGAGGACTTGAGGGCAATAAAAGCCTGAGAGGGAGGCTCGTGGCACAGGGAGTAGGTGGTCCAGCGAGTGGACATGGAGGAGAGCTTTGCTAGAGACCACAGCTGCTTAGGATGTGATGAGATGAGAAACATAACCAAATCCCTGGAGGGATGGGAGGTCTTTTTTTAGATGAAGAAAGAAAAAATAGGATGGCAGTTTTATGAAATGGAAAGATCTAGTCTAGAGGCCAACTAAGGTAGTGGAAAATCAAGACGATTAGGTAAGATGATGTATGTTTGTGTGAATGTGTGTGTATCACGCGTCTGTAAGTATGTGTGTGTCAGTACATACTGTATATATGTGTGTGTCAGTGTCTGTTTCTGTGTGTGTGTCTGTGTGTTTACTCACTATCTGTGTGTGTTGTGCAGACTGAACGGCTGCTATGAGGCTCTGTCAGGCGGCAGCACGTCGGAGGGCTTTGAGGACTTCACGGGCGGTGTGACGGAGGCGTTTGAGCTACGTAAGCCTCCCTCTGACCTCTACAGCATCATGGGCCGAGCCATAGAGAGAGGCTCCCTCCTGGGCTGCTCCATAGACGTGAGTCTCCTTCGCTCCCACCTTCTCACTCACCTCCTCTTGTCTCCTCCCACCTCCTCACTCACCTGTTGTCTCCTCACTCACCTCCTCACTCACCTCCTCACTCATCTCCTCACTCATCTCCAACCACCTTCTCACTCACCTGTTGTCTCCTCACTCACCTCCTCACTCACCTCCTCACTCATCTCCAACCACCTTCTCACTCACCTGTTGTCTCCTCACTCACCTCCTCACTCACCTCCTCACTCATCTCCTCACTCATCTCCAACCACCTTCTCACTCACCTGTTGTCTCCTCACTCACCTCCTCACTCATCTCCTCACTCATCTCCAACCACCTTCTCACTCACCTGTTGTCTCCTCACTCACCTCCTCACTCACCTCCTCACTCATCTCCTCACTCATCTCCAACCACCTTCTCACTCACCTGTTGTCTCCTCACTCACCTCCTCTTGTCTCCTCCCACCTTCTCACTCACCTGTTGTCTCCTCACTCACCTCCTCACTCATCTCCTCACTCATCTCCAACCACCTTCTCACTCACCTGTTGTCTCCTCACTCACCTCCTCACTCACCTCCTCACTCATCTCCTCACTCATCTCCAACCACCTTCTCACTCACCTGTTGTCTCCTCACTCACCTCCTCACTCACCTCCTCACTCATCTCCTCACTCATCTCCAACCACCTCCTCACTCACCTGTTGTCTCCTCACTCACCTCCTCACTCACCTCCTCACTCATCTCCTCACTCATCTCCAACCACCTTCTCACTCACCTGTTGTCTACTCACTCACCTCCTCACTCACCTCCTCACTCATCTCCAACCACCTTCTCACTCACCTGTTGTCTCCTCACTCACCTCCTCACTCACCTCCTCACTCATCTCCTCACTCATCTCCAACCACCTCCTCACTCACCTGTTGTCTCCTCACTCACCTCCTCACTCACCTCCTCACTCATCTCCTCACTCATCTCCAACCACCTTCTCACTCACCTCTTGTCTCCTCACTCACCTCCTCACTCACCTCCTCACTCATCTCCTCGCTCATCTCCAACCACCTTCTCACTCACCTGTTGTCTCCTCACTCACCTCCTCTTGTCTCCTCCCACCTTCTCACTCACCTGTTGTCTCCTCACTCACCTCCTCACTCATCTCCAACCACCTTCTCACTCACCTGTTGTCTCCTCACTCACCTCCTCACTCATCTCCTCACTCATCTCCTCACTCATCTCCAACCACCTTCTCACTCACCTCTTGTCTCCTCACTCACCTCCTCACTCACCTCCTCACTCATCTCCTCACTCATCTCCAACCACTTTCTCACTCACCTGTTGTCTCCTCACTCACCTCCTCTTGTCTCCTCCCACCTTCTCACTCACCTGTTGTCTCCTCACTCACCTCCTCACTCATCTCCTCACTCATCTCCAACCACCTTCTCACTCACCTGTTGTCTCCTCATTCACCTCCTCACTCATCTCCTCACTCATCTCCTCACTCATCTCCAACCACCTTCTCACTCACCTGTTGTCTCCTCACTCACCTCCTCACTCATCTCCTCACTCATCTCCAACCACCTCCTCACTCACCTTCTCTTGTCTCCTCCCACCTCCTCACTCACCTTCTCCAACCTCCTCACTCACCTCCTCCCACCACCTCCTCCAACCTCCTCACTCACCTCCTCACTCATCTCCTCCCACCTCCTCACTCATCTCCTCCCACCTCCTCACTTACCTCCTCCAACCTCCTCACTCACCTCCTCCAACCTCCTCACTCACCTCCTCACTCATCTCCTCCCACCTCCTCACTCACCTCCTCCAACCTCCTCACTCACCTGTTGTCTCCTCACTCACCTCCTCACTCATCTCCAACCACCTTCTCACTCACCTGTTGTCTCCTCACTCACCTCCTCACTCACCTCCTCACTCATCTCCTCACTCATCTCCAACCACCTTCTCACTCACCTGTTGTCTCCTCACTCACCTCCTCTTGTCTCCTCCCACCTTCTCACTCACCTGTTGTCTCCTCACTCACCTCCTCACTCATCTCCTCACTCATCTCCAACCACCTTCTCACTCACCTGTTGTCTCCTCACTCACCTCCTCACTCATCTCCAACCACCTTCTCACTCACCTGTTGTCTCCTCACTCACCTCCTCACTCACCTCCTCACTCATCTCCTCACTCATCTCCAACCACCTTCTCACTCACCTCTTGTCTCCTCACTCACCTCCTCACTCACCTCCTCACTCATCTCCTCACTCATCTCCAACCACCTTCTCACTCACCTGTTGTCTCCTCACTCACCTCCTCTTGTCTCCTCCCACCTTCTCACTCACCTGTTGTCTCCTCACTCACCTCCTCACTCATCTCCTCACTCATCTCCAACCACCTTCTCACTCACCTGTTGTCTCCTCACTCACCTCCTCACTCATCTCCAACCACCTTCTCACTCACCTGTTGTCTCCTCACTCACCTCCTCACTCACCTCCTCACTCATCTCCTCACTCATCTCCAACCACCTTCTCACTCACCTGTTGTCTCCTCACTCACCTCCTCACTCACCTCCTCACTCATCTCCTCACTCATCTCCAACCACCTTCTCACTCACCTGTTGTCTCCTCACTCACCTCCTCTTGTCTCCTCCCACCTTCTCACTCACCTGTTGTCTCCTCACTCACCTCCTCACTCATCTCCTCACTCATCTCCAACCACCTTCTCACTCACCTGTTGTCTCCTCACTCACCTCCTCACTCATCTCCAACCACCTTCTCACTCACCTGTTGTCTCCTCACTCACCTCCTCACTCACCTCCTCACTCATCTCCTCACTCATCTCCAACCACCTTCTCACTCACCTCTTGTCTCCTCACTCACCTCCTCACTCATCTCCTCACTCATCTCCAACCACCTTCTCACTCACCTGTTGTCTCCTCACTCACCTCCTCTTGTCTCCTCCCACCTTCTCACTCACCTGTTGTCTCCTCACTCACCTCCTCACTCATCTCCTCACTCATCTCCAACCACCTTCTCACTCACCTGTTGTCTCCTCACTCACCTCCTCACTCATCTCCAACCACCTTCTCACTCACCTGTTGTCTCCTCACTCACCTCCTCACTCACCTCCTCACTCATCTCCTCACTCATCTCCAACCACCTTCTCACTCACCTCTTGTCTCCTCACTCACCTCCTCACTCACCTCCTCACTCATCTCCTCACTCATCTCCAACCACCTTCTCACTCACCTGTTGTCTCCTCACTCACCTCCTCTTGTCTCCTCCCACCTTCTCACTCACCTGTTGTCTCCTCACTCACCTCCTCACTCATCTCCTCACTCATCTCCAACCACCTTCTCACTCACCTGTTGTCTCCTCACTCACCTCCTCACTCATCTCCTCACTCATCTCCAACCACCTTCTCACTCACCTGTTGTCTCCTCACTCACCTCCTCACTCACCTCCTCACTCATCTCCTCACTCATCTCCAACCACCTTCTCACTCACCTGTTGTCTCCTCACTCACCTCCTCACTCATCTCCTCACTCACCTCCTCTTGTCTCCTCCCACCTTCTCACTCACCTGTTGTCTCCTCACTCACCTCCTCACTCATCTCCAACCACCTTCTCACTCACCTGTTGTCTCCTCACTCACCTCCTCACTCATCTCCTCACTCATCTCCAACCACCTCCTCACTCACCTTCTCTTGTCTCCTCCCACCTCCTCACTCACCTTCTCCAACCTCCTCACTCACCTCCTCCCACCACCTCCTCCAACCTCCTCACTCATCTCCTCCCACCTCCTCACTCACCTCCTCGAACCTCCTCACTCACCTCCTCCAACCTCCTCACTCACCTCCTCACTCATCTCCTCCCACCTCCTCACTCACCTCCTCCAACCTCCTCACTCACCTCCTCCCACCACCTCCTCCAACCTCCTCCCACCTCCTCCCACCTCCTCACTCACCTCCTCCAACCTCCTCACTCACCTCCTCCAACCTCCTCACTCATCTCCTCCCACCTCCTCACTCACCTCCTCCAACCTCCTCACTCACCTCCTCCCACCACCTCCTCCAACCTCCTCATTCACCTCCTCACTCACCTCCTCCCACCTCCTCACTCACCTCATCCAACCTCCTCACACATCTCCTCACTCACCTCCTCCAACCTCCTCACTCACCTCCTCCCACCTCCTCCCACCACCTCCTCACGTCTCCTCACTAACCCGTGTCTGCCTCCGCAAACTCTCCTCTCAGCTCCTCATTAAGCCCTTCTGCCTTACTGCCTTCTCAGAGACTCTTCTCTGAGAGACTCACCTAACTACCGACAGGGTTGTCATGGTCATCAATATCCTGGAAATGTTTTTTTTCCAAGAAATCAAATCAAGAAACATTTGTTTGTTGTACTCTGCCATGGATAATGTATTGCATAATGAAATGCCATATCTGAATCAGCCTATAGACTAAATCATTGAAATGGTTGTTTTATAATTAGGCCCAAACGTGGCAATTATGCAAGTTTGCGTAAACAGAGAGGTCATAGAACGCCATAGAACTTATAACGGTTCTTGAAAAGTCATGGAAGAAATTTGTCAGTGAAAATGGTTGAACACCTCCACAAACACTCCTCATTCCTTCCCTTCCTGTCACCACCTCTTTTCATCTCTTATCACCTCTTCGTCCTTCTGCGCAGATCACCGGCAATCAGGACATGGAGGCTGTGACCTTCAAGAAGCTGGTGAAAGGTCACGCCTACTCGGTGACAGCTGTGGACGAGGTGAGGCAGAGCCAGAATCTAGATAATTGTCCCAAACAATCTCCATATAGATTATTTAAGGATGTTGTGAATTGTAGATCGGAGTGATTGCCAATTTCCATAGAGATTATTTAAGGATGTTGTGAATTGTAGATTGGAGGGATTGCCTATCGTATTGACACTCAGCTTCAGGTGTTTGATTCATCAGCATGCCATGGTTCTACTCAATTACTAAAACGTATCTAAGACATCAAATATTGTAATGTTTGGTAAATAGCAAAAAACTTGAAATGCAATGGGGGTAATATACATGGAAATTATTAGTTGAATAACCTTATGTTATGTAATGATTAGATGAGTGATATTATATAATTCTGTATTTTGTCAGGGTGTGAGCATTGTGTACTGCAATGTCATGCACCACACAGACATGCAATGTCATGTGGTGTAATTTGATGTGGTGTCCACTAGGTGGTGTACAGGGGTAACAAGACTAAACTGGTGCGGATCCGTAACCCTTGGGGAGAAGTGGAGTGGACTGGAGCCTGGAGCGACAAGTAAGACACACATGTGTACAGAGGCACTCCATCTATCCATCTGCATCTATCCATCTATCCATGCATCCACAAAAACATCCATCCATGCATCCATCCATCTGTTTTCGTAGAAATTATTTTTCCTGCTCTTCCGAATACCTCATAATAAGTAATGATTCATGGCCTGGCTACAAGCAATAACACAATTTTACCATAATAATAGCTTCTGTAGGTCCTGGTAACTTTGGATAGTTGAATAATCAGTTGACTCCATAATTATGATGACGAGTTGATGTGTTGTGATGATGCAATGGTTGGTACGTTGTTAACTAAGTTTGTCAATGCTGTCGTTTGTAGCTCAAGGGAATGGGAGAGTGTGGACCAATCAGTCAGGGGCCGGCTACAGAAGTGCAGTGAGGATGGAGAGTTCTGGTGAGAAACTGATGTGTGTGTGTGTTGAAACAATGTATGTGTGTGTGTGTGTGTGTGTGTCTGTGTGTGTGTGTTTGTATTGAAAATAATTGATAAACATATGTGTGTATGAGTGTGTGTTTGTCTGTGTGTCCTGTAGGATGTCGTTCAGTGATTTCTTGCAAGAATTCAGCCGTCTTGAGATCTGTAACCTGACAGCAGACGCTCTGGAGGCGTCGAACCTTAAGAAGTGGAGCACGTCGCTTTACCAGGGCGAGTGGAGGAGGGGCAGCACCGCTGGGGGATGCAGGAACTTCCCAGGTGAGACCTCAGAGCTCACAGGTGTGTGAGGTCAGGTAAAGAGAGAAAACGAGAGGGAGTTTACCTGGAGGTTACAAATACAGTATTTTCAAATATGGGATGTTTTAATATTTAATATTATCATTAATTTGGTTGCCATCATTTTGGTGCTGAGCTAGTAGCCTGAACAAGTTCATTGTTAACCCAGAGAAGTTTCAACAGCATCTTATTCATGCAGCAATATTTTTATTGAGGAAATATTGAGTAATCCCTTGGCAGATTGTAACCTATCTACTGTATGTCCTGCATCACCATGGTTACAATTTAATTTTTCAGTGTGTTGTTGGTTTATACGCCATTTTGAATGATCAACAAAATCCATAGGAACTCAGTATCGACAGGATGCTGTTTCATACTTGTCTTGGACTTTCTGAAGACCTTTTAACAGTAATGCAAAATGACCAAGAGGTGTCACTGTTGTATTAGTTTTCACACTACATAGGATCCTTCTAATGTCAAAACTTTTACACATTTTCCGGTGCAATGGGCTCTTCAAGTTAAAATTGTTATTATTGGGCAAACAAGATATTCAGTGTCGGAGTGAAAATGTAAGGAGCAGAATATAACAGACAGGGGCGTAGCCAGGATTAAATCGAGCTATAAAGTTATTATTTTGATGTAATTTCGTCTGTTTTATAACCCAGAAGTATGTACTTGGTATCAAATGATAGCTCTGTGTCTCCTCTTTCATCTGACATGCGTGGCATATCTATCCGATCACGGGTTCGTGAGTATGCCTAATTCAAACGAGAGGGTGTGCAGCGTTGGTTTTTGTACATGATGTTATTTTGCAGTCACGTTGTCTGTTTGTTCATAGCCCGGAAGCATCGATATACTTGGTACCAATAGATAGCCCTGTGTCTCCTCTTTCTTCTGATATCCTTGTCATATCTATGCAATCACGGGTTCGCGAGTAATTCAAACGAGAGTGGGTGCGCAGGTGAACTGTAAATATTAATCAATTTGATTTAATGATTTTTTTTTCATACTTGATCGCACAGGCAAGTGTTTAGTCTCGTTGGAAAGCCCCACTTCTGCTCTGTCACGCAATTAAGGTTTCATCTCGCTGCGATGAACAGTTCTGGAGCAATGTAACAAAGAACTCAGGCAAAGCAGCCTGCCTCTGCCTGACCAGCTATGGCAAAGTCATTTTAGGCAAGTCCCTCCACTCGGCGGCCATATACCAACGTTTTATGGGCACTCATCGGGCACAGTCTTTGGGTCGAACTGCGCGTGCACTAGGCTTCACGACACCAATCTTGCTCCAGCGGCGAGATCACAACACATGATTGGCACGATGTTTTCACAACACACCATATGATTGGCTCAATGTATTCACATCACACCACATGATTGGCTCAATGTCAATGCCGAGGAAGGGGTGGGATATGTGTAGACAACGGCCATATTGGCGTGACAAACTAGCCCCATGCATTTCTATGGAGTATTTTTTGAGTGCTGTGTCTCCACATTAGAAAGTCTCTGGCTATGGCAACCACACAGTCAGCAAATTATGTTTTTTATAAAGTAGCCTATAGGCTAGGCCCTATTAGCCTACTTTTATTGGAGCCATCCGGAGATATGTGCCTAATATGCTTGCATTTTACCCACATTTTATCGAAATATTTTTGTAACAGCGTTACCGCAGGCATCCGATTATTTCTGATCAGCCCCACAAGTCAATGTCAGAGAGCCTACCTAACAAGGACAGCCCAACGCAGCTCACTTGGCTATGATTCGTGACACATTCTAACATCTTATTAGCATTAATGTTCCAACTCATCATCAACTCACCTGTTGTTACTGAGGTTAAGTAGTAGTCTACTGTCAAGTGTTTTTTTAACAGATGACTTGAATTGTCCGTGGGCTACACTTCCTGACTGGGCCAATGGTCGTAGATAGAGTGCAGTAATTGGTTCAGTCCTTGCTTTTTTTTTTTTTTTTTTTACTTTTCACTGAACGGAGCTGGGGGGACCAGCAGGGTGGCTAGGCTTTGACCAGTGGTGGCTGTGGCCCCCCCTGGCCACCACGTAGCTCCGCCCCTGATAACAGATGATGCTGTGCAAAGAGACCATTGCTTCAAATGTTTCACAAAGTTCACAAAGCCTCGCTTGAGCCATCACAGATTTTTTTGCATAGTAAAATATTCTGAACTGAATGCTCACCAAAAGCAACATTGGCCACCTCTAAGAGATATACATTGTTTTCCATTCCTCTACAGCCACCTTCTGGATCAACCCACAGTTCAAGATCGCGCTGCAGCACCCGGATGTATCCGGCAAATCAGATTGCAGCTTCCTGGTGGCTCTCATGCAGAAAGATCGCCGAAAGAAGCGGATGGAGGGCAAAGACATGGAGACCATTGGATTCGCCGTCTATGAGGTGAGCCGAAAGTTCATCACTCAAGTCCATTCAGTGTCTTCAACATTACAGTAATGGGCAATTCCATGCAAAGGTCATCCTTACCATGGAAAAAAAAGTTGTGCATACACAAATAGAACTGTTGTTAAAATCTTCATTTAGGTCTATATTTTATTGTTTGTAACTGATCTGATTGAATTTGATGGAGAATGACACTCTTTTTACATCATAAATATGGTGTGCAACCATACAGAAACAACATATTTCACATGGTAATATTATACATATTTCAAAAGTGGATAAATGGACCCAATGTTCAAACAAATTGTGTCATTTGACAATTTCCAGATTGACAAGGGAATGGTAGAGTAATGTCTATGCTCAGCTTGCCTTTAAGAGCACAACTCCTTACATTTGTAAGGCTTTTGTTTTTAAGTCAGCAAGTTCCATGGCCATGTCACATCCATAACGTTTTATAGGAAAAGTTTATGCTACACATACAGTGTTGATGCGCCAATGTCCATAGTGTCTGTGCAAAGCTGATTTATATTAATGTAAAGTGTGATGACCAAATTGTGCCCCTTTCTTACTTTTAAAACCTTTAATGGTGCGTTATGGATGTGACGTTATGGATGTTACATAATGTGAATTTACAAGACTGGGGACTTTATTATACCTCAAAGCCGATAAAATGTCTGTTCTGGTGGCATGTCAGTTTCAACGCATTTCAACTTAGTGTTTACAATTGACATTTCAAAGATTATTAGGTTGATCAAAACCACAGGGAGGCCTTGCCTAACCATTAGCAAAACATACACATATAATATTAAAATACCTCCAGTGATTAGCCTAGCCATAGCCTATTTTCAAGTGGCCTAATAACGAAAATCTGAGCTATTATCTTCCTGTAACTGTCATACTAATGTTGTACAGTAACTGGATTATCGTGTTAGCTGGTGAAGATGGCTGACTTTGCAGCTGGAGTTAACATAGCAACCTCCTTCTGTTGCAGATCTGTTCAGCCTGCCGTTCACGTCTGCTTAACACAGTTTAATTTTAAATGTGACGCGATATGACAGCATTTGAAGTGTCAGGTCCTCTGTAGCTAATACCCACAGAGTAACATGAGTAAGGGCAGCAATAAACTAGATGTACCGCATAGCGGTACAAAGTATGACCGCCGCTCAGTCCTGCATATTCTCTTCACAAAAATAAATCACGCTTGTCAATTTGTCTCCATCTCCTACTCCTGCAACTCATGTGCATGTAAATGTGTGCATATGTGAGTTTGCTTTTGTTTATAAGAGTGTGTGTGTGTGTGTGTGTGTGTGTGTTTATGTATCTGCATTCATGTGGGTGGGTGTTTGTGCATGTGTGTGTGTGTGTGTGTGTGTGTGTGTGTGTGTGTGTGCTTGTGTGTTTGCATGCCCACATGCGTATGCGTGCCTGTGTGTGTGTGTTTATGTATCTGCATTCATGTGGGTGGGTGTTTGTGCGTGTGTGTGTGTGTGTGTGTGTGTGTGTGTGTGTGTGTGTGTGTGTGTGTGTGTGCTTGCCTGTTTGTATGTGTTTATGTGTGTGTGTGTGCTTGCCTGTCTGTATGTGTGCGACTGTGCGTGCGTGTGTGTGTGCGCATGTGCGTGTGTGTGCATGTGCGTGTGTGCACGTGCGCGTGCATGTACTTTATGTGTGCAAATCACAAATGAGTGGGTATGGGTTAGGTTCATGCGGGCTCTTGAGACTAACATACCATAAATATTTTGTTATCTTGGGTGCAACGGTTCTGGTAGGGCTAGTTATTTAGGGGAGTGGCCACCAAGTTTCATGTTCCCTGGTGTTTCAGTAACCCGGGAATCACTGACCAAAATTGATGACAGTAAAAGAAAAAAATGTATTTCTTTTTTATATTTTAAATGACTCGTTGTCCTGATTCTTCCTGTGGATCTTAGTGGGCACTGAGGAAGCAATAATTTCATCGCTAGTTTTTCATGATTACTATTTCAATTGTTTCATATCAAAATTCACTACTTAATTATGTGTTTTATGTAGTTTGTCGAGGACTGGTTCAGACACGTCACATCCATAACGTGAAACCGTCACATCCATAACGCCAGTTTTTCCTACATAATGCATTACGAAAATGACGCATAGTTTCAAAAACACACTTTTTGTGTTCATTCAAGTCTCCTTCATGGTACATATATCATAGTTTCGGCAGTTTCCTTCAAAATTCACAGAGTTTGTAGAAAACCTGTAATCTCTCACAAAAGTGTGTCCATTTCATGTCACATCCATAACGCTGATAAAATGCCTTGTATTCTTAAGAAGAAATTGATTATATGAAATTTGAGGATTTCTCAGTATTCAGAGGACAGAGGTTGCATTAAAAGTTATGCAAATTAATTCACTGATACTAATTTTGCCCCCACTCTAAGGCATTTTGTTTACCAATATGAGTCCAATTGTCACATACATAACGCTGGAACTGCCCTAATACACATTTTTGCATCATGACATCAAACATCATGAACATCACAATTGTTTTTTGTTTCTCATCACAGGTTCCAGATCAGGTACGTCCAATTTGGAGGTAGATGGAGATGCTGGGCTCAAGAGATTTAAGCAATGTGGCACAAGTGAGAGTGGCTGGTTCTGATTCTGCCACAGGCACGAGGCTGGAGTAACAGTGTTACAGTAGGCCTAACATCCCCCTTCCCCTTCCTTCTGCCTCTCGTCCAATCTGAAATTCATAAATACTTTGACCGGACCTAACATCACGGACACAAACTGGACTGAATATACCCTAGTGTAGTGGTTCTTAACTGGTCTGGCTTTGGGACCCACAATTTCCCATGTTCATTAAGTTGCGACCCATATATTTTTTTAGCAATCAAACTAATTGATAGGCCTACGGTGAGCTAGGACACGGAAAGTGTGTGTAGGCCTACTTGTTTGGAACATGCTGATGTTTGGCATTACATTTGTGAAGTCTTCAACTCCTTATGTCACCTTTCAGGTCCAATATTAGATCTGATAAGATAGCATTTAAAAATGGGCGTTTTTATTTTTCACCACAAGCTCCACAACCTACCCAGAACGGTTCCTGGATGAACTTTTGGGTCCTGACCCACCACATAGGACCTCATTTCCAAGTAAGCAAGTGTGATATTTATCAGTGGAGACCGTTTTCAACACATTCTCTGGGGATACCTAGTAGTAGTCTTGGTAATATCAGTCCGCCGCTGAGTTGCAAAATGACTAGGCTACTAACAACTTCAGGGACCAAAGTATAACTATTGCAACGCGATGCAAGGGTAGTTGTATTTCTTACACTATTCTATCAACACAGACATTTACATCGATTGTCTGGAATTTGCCTCAGGTGTACTTTGGAGTGGGTAAGACTGTCTTTAGTGGCAGGCTAGCACATACCGTTGACTTGCGCTATCCTAGCACCTGCGAACTCTGCAATTAGAAGGACTGGATGAAACGTGTTGAAAACGGTCTCCACTGATAAATATCACACTTGCTTACTTGGAAATGAGGTCTTATGTCCAAAATCCTGAACCAACCCTTTAAGAAACACTGCCCTAGTGGACTAACACTATAATGGCAGAGAGAACTTATCAAACACAATTTTTTATGAACGTAATTTATGCTAGTATTACTACTAATGTTTCATATGATTTTTTTGTTTACTATCATTTTGGCTCTGTGATCTTTGTGATTGAAATGCATGTAGGGCTACTGTATTAATTTGTCCAATATCTCAAAATCTCAGTTATCTCAAAAGACAAAGTCGCATTTCTCAAGGTCAAAGGTGACCTTACCCCTCTCTCATCTCACCTGGTATTTATAGTACCGGGGTAGTTCGGGAGTGCACCTGAAGCGAGACTTCTTCCTGACGAACGCGTCGAGAGCCCGCTCCGAGACCTTCATCAACCTGCGCGAGGTCAGCTCTCGCTGCCGCCTGCCCGCCGGCGAGTACATCATCGTGCCCTCCACGTACGAGCCCAACAAAGAGGGCGACTTCGTCCTCAGGGTCTTCTCTGAGAAGCCTGCCAACTCCGAGTGAGTGATGGATAGTGTGTGTGTGTGTGTATAAATTAATATATATGAACAAAGTATGCCATAAGGTTTCCTCTTTGTCTTTCTTCAGAGAGTTGGACGACAACGTCGTTGCAAATATTCCTACTGAGGTATGGCCAACAGCAAGCATTATTGTAGTGCCAGGAAACCATAGCCGTTGAGTTTATAAACTTTCTTTCTTCTTCTCCCTCTCTCTACCGCTCTATCTCTTTCTCCCTCCCTCTCCCTGTCAACCTTTTTGATATTTTTCTCTCTCTGGTTTCCTTTACTCCAGATCAAGTTGGATGAAAGTAAGATTGATTCAGGATTCAAGAGCTTGTTCAGACAGCTAGCTGGCGCGGTAAGTAATGGATTATGTCAGCTGTTGATGTAAAATTCTTTTACTTTCACACTCAAGCATCTATCGTTCGGACTTCAACTGAATTCGGCGGTGATAAAATAGAAACTGTCTCTGTAACAAACTCTTTTGAACCCAATTTCTCTGTTTTTGAAGGACATGGAGATAAGTGTCACAGAACTTAAAACCATTCTCAACCGTATCATTGGCAAACGTGAGTACACATCCAACCACCCACACACACACACACACACACACACACACACACACACACACACAGTTGGGCTCAAAGTTGTATTACCTCTCTCCATCACCAGAGGGCATTTTATGTTTTTGTAGTGAATACTGAGAGAGGTTGATCACAAAACTAAAATCTGTATGCTCCATACCTGACCTCACGAAGGAAGGCTGGTCTTGTACTAACCTCTTCTCTGTCTCCTCTTCACACAGATAAAGACCTGAAGACTGATGGCTTCACTGAAGAGGCCTGTCGTAGTATGATCAACCTGATGGATGTATCCTTCATCTTACTCTCTCTCTCTCTCTCTCTCTCTCTCTCTCTCTCTCTCTCTCTCTCTTTCCGTGTGTCTGTGTGTGAATATTTGTGAGAGACAGTATGTAATGAATGAGACTGTGTATAGCTAGATAGATAGATAGATAGATAGATAGATAGATAGATAGATAGTATATAGATAGATAGATAGATAAATAGATAGATTGATAGATAGAAAGATAGATAGATAGAGTTCTTAATCTTTTCACACGTAAATCCATGTTCCAGTGTTACGAATGTGGGCACAGCACCACATATAACATGTAAGACATGTGACATATAATATGTAGCATATCCCATCCCCACTCAGAACAACACATCACATCGGAACACACAAATATAAACTCAAATTAACACAAATCCACATAACAGACACGGGTTCTCTATGTAAGTTTGTTCAGCACTGTAATGGCGGTGACAAAAGTTCTTTTGAAGGGGACTTTTGTCTAGTTTAGAGCTCTGTATCTGTGGTAAGATAAAAGCAGTGTGTGCATTTGCCATATTTGTTCATGTGTATGTTGAGTTGTTTGTTGTATATTGTGTTGTCTTGTTTGTATACACAGGTTTCAGAAAGGTTGTACGTACCTTAAAGTGTAGTGTGTGTGTGTGTGTGTGTGTGTGTGTGTGTGTGTGTGTGTGTGTGTGTGTGTGCTTGTTTAGTGCAGTGCAGATGTGTTTGTGGCCTTGACTTATTAATACAGACTGATGGCAGTGGAAAGTTGGGATTGACTGAGTTCCATGTGTTGTGGGAGAAGATCAAACGCTATCTGGTGAGACGTGACACACACACACACACACACACACACACACACACACACACACACACACACACAAGAATATTGCACTGATAGCAATGTATTAAAATGCTACCTGCTGAAACGTGCACACACACACATGCACATGCACATGCACATGCACTCACACACACACGAGAATATTGCACTGGTAACAATGAGCCATGTGATTATTTGTACCCATAGTACAAGGATATTATCTCTGACGTTATGTCCAAGAACACACACCCATATATGAATAGCAACAACACAGCATGATAGTGCTAGCACACGGAAGTGTTGTTCTTGAAAACAATAATCCTCTGTGCAGTCCCACGCACACAAATAAGCATCTGTAACCGTAGGTCAAAGGTACAGGAGAAAAAAACATTTGTTTTTTTTATGATGAATAAAGGTTATGTAATCTCTCTCTGTCTCCCTCTCTCTCTCTCTCTGTCTCTCTCTGGCCCTATCAGACTGTCTTCAGACAGTTTGACCTGGATAAGTCGGGCACCATGAGCTCCTATGAAATGCGCATGGCCCTGGAGTCTGCAGGTATCCTCCTTTAGCCAAACTCCCTCTATCCCTCTACTCACATACCACCGCAGTACAATACAGTGATTACCTGTGTATTAACCGCATTGTGTATAAACCGCAGAACAGTGTTTTATGCAAATAAAAAAAGTGTGTGTGTGTGTGTGTGTGTGTGTGTGTGCTGTAGTTGTATAATTGTGTACACACAATATGATAAATCTTGAAATGCACAACTATTGTCATATGCTGTGGTTGAGGAGATCTGGTGCCTTATTTGAGTGTTTTGTATGACTGCTTATTTTAAAAACCAAACCAAATGCAAAAGTGATGTGTGTATGGCTTTTATGTCCTCTATTTGCTTAATAAAACAACATGGGTTGACCCCCATCCCCTTCCTTCTTATTTTGATTGGATGCTGTGGCTGTCTGTTACCTTTTAGGCTTCAAATTGACCAATCACCTGTTCCAGTTGATCATCCTGCGCTACACAGAGGAGGATCTGTCGGTCGACTTTGACAACTTTGTCACCTGTTTGATCCGCCTGGAGACCATGTTCAGTGAGTTTTAGCCTTTAGACAGGGCCGCATGTTTGCTCTGACACATAAACATCTGTATACACACAGACACAGACACACACAGACGCACACACACACACACAAACACAGAATATGCACTGAAGTGTGTATATGTGTGTATGTAGACCTATGTGTCTGCATCTGAAGTGTTTTTCATCAAGTGTATGCATGCATACCTGTGTGTATTAATATGCTGTATCTTTATAATATTTTAATAATATCTTAGACTTTATAATATTTTAATAACTCCCTTCCTCTCTATCTCTTCCCTACAGAAACGTTTAAGACGATGGACACAGACTCTGATGGGGTCATATCCCTCAATTTCTTTGAGGTAAGTTCCACAGCTTGCTCTTGGCTGGTATTTATCACTCACATCTATGTACCTTAACTGTACTTTAAATATTTCTTCTCTGATATTAATAATGATATAGCTTACAAAATGATACAAAGCATGATACAAAGCAAGTTCTAATAAAGCCTACCCTTTACCTAAAGCCCCCTAGTATGCTATCATTAACGTTTCTCTGTCATTAAACAGAGCTAGGTGTGAAGTTAAAGTAGTTCATTAGGTTCATGTAATTAGTGGGTCTGTTGACCGATGCAGCTGTTTTCACTGCTTAGCCCAAACCTGTCCAGGCGGCACACAATCCAGAGTTTATAGACCCATCCTCTAACAAGGAAACAGAGGAAGTTGTCAAAACTTTTAAAAGCAGATGGTCCTGCTGCCGCTGTGTCCTACTGGTGCCTAGACTGCTGACCTAAGGGTGGCTGGTTTGATCCCTGACCACTTAGAAAAATGTGGGTGGGAGGAGTTATTGAACCGTGCTTTCCCATGTCCACATCAATGGCTGAGGTGCCCTTGACCAAAGCATCTAACCCCCAGCTGCTTCCTGAGCGCCGGAGCAATGACCGCTCCAGGTGTATGTGTGTACTCACTGTTCATTGCTGTGTGTGTGTTCACTAACAACGGATGTGTCAAATGCAGAGGAAGAATATCCCTCAGGATGAATAATACTATCTATCTATCTTTATCTCTCTCTCTCTCTCTCTCTCTCTCTCTCTCTCTCTCTCTCTCTCTCTCTCTCTCTCTCTCTCTGACATTTGCTGACATTTACTTTTGTTCGAGTGTTCTTCACACCAATCGATTGTGAACTGGTGACCCAATCGTTCTGCTGGTTCAATTGGTCGCTGCACAAGGGTAAACTGGCAAGACAAGCATTATCCAGCCCACAAAATAGGACAAATAAGCGTTTGACCTCTTGTCCAGACTATATGGCTGTTACAGTTCCAGTAAATAGTTTGTACTGTAAACTTCATGTCAACATACTGTAGTTTTCTCTCTCTCAGATGAAAACTTTCTTCAACTGAAGAAATGCAATGTCAATGTCATTCAATAATACAGCATTTCATCTCTCTCTCTCTCTCTGTCTTTCTTCACTCCTACTTCTCTCTCTCTTTCTCTCTCTCTCTCTCTTCACTCCTACTTCTCTACCTCTCCACAGTGGATCTCCCTCACTATGTTCGCCTAGAGAGGCTGCATGTTGGCTGAAGATTCTGAGCCTCAGTCCAGCACCCTGTGCCAACCCACACCCCCTGCCCACCCTTATACCAACCGTGCCTTAATGCTTTACCCCCCAAACCGGTGGTGGGACTTCGGGCCAGACTGCTTTCACTTTTTAACCTCTTCTCTCCCACAGTGGGTTTCTGTTTACAAGACTGGTCATTTAGTGTGTGTGCCAAATAGTGCACTGCGTCCTACTACAATCATCACCATTTTGACAAGGAAGGACTTCAGTGGTGCTTCCGTGAGACTGCCATGTGGATTAAGTGTATATAGGCTATTCCTTGTTTTAGCCTAAAACATTACTTTAAATTATGTCCCACTGCATAAACACTATGCAGATTAGAGAGGTAACATCAGCTGATGAAGTGACATATCAAGGGTTGGTGAGAAATTGCCAAATCAACAATTTTAGGTTTTATTCTATGTTGTGTGGTATTCTCAATACCAAAGATATACCAAAATATATTCTTGGGTCAAAATGCAAATTATGTGGATATGCTTGCCATTGCTTGGTGTAATGGAGTGTAAAACTCAGCATTCACAATCATGGATATTGCTTACATGCTACTTTATTGAGGCTTTGCCTTTGCTGCCTCGTGACTGCCAAATGTCTATTTACATCTCAGCATCTTATACATAACCACTGAATGCCAAAAAAACCTGAAATCTTACTTCAATGATGGGAATGGGATAGATTCTTGAGCGATATAGAATTTAGGTTCTTTTCATGCCAGAGTCCTGGTTTAGATGACCTTAGACTTCTACAAAGGTATTGGGTTGGGGAAGTACATGTTTACACAGTGCCATTACAGTACAGTATCACAGTACAACTTTAAAGCTACGCTGGACTCTTTGAGTTACTTCGTTTTTCGATGTCTCAGCCAGCCATTTGTGTAGCTAACTGAATGAAGGACATATCCGAGGAAAGCCACCCATGTTTTGTCCTTTGATAATACATTACAAACACATTGGATCATTGTTTCAGGACTCATTCGCAGAAGTCACACATTCTATACTGCCCGCTTTTATGTCCGTGGCCAATAATCATAATTACAATGTCAGTCACAAGTCACAAGTCAGAAATGTCCTGCTTATGTTTTTACACTGCACTGCATGTTTGCTTTTGTACAAAATGAACTTTTTTTGGGGGTGGGTTTTAATAAATCATCGGTGTGTGTTGGGAGAGGCTGTTTTTAAATACTTCTAATAACCAAACAAAAATGAGTATGCTTGTCTTATCCTGCCAATTTATGACCCCGAGATTGTGTAAGAGGATCAACAATATATGGGAACAACAGCAAATGCCAAAAAGTGACGCCAAAAAGGGACAGGCATAATAGTGCGCATTGTGTTGACATGCCTAAGGGTGCATAGATTCCTCAAATATGGACAATGGCCAAAATGTTATGTTTACGGAACATGTCATAAGCACCTTATGTGTTAACCAACCAACCTTGTTTAATTGTGAAATGGTGGTGGTGAAGATGGTGCTTGCTGTCACTTCATTGTAGTCTCTACTGAATTGATTTTTATTATGTAGGCTGCACCTTTTTTCTGTCAACGTTGTTGAATAAATACATTTTTAAATTGGGTTTAGATTGGGCTTCATTCTTTACACTGATTCTGTACCCCAACGTATCTTCCCACTGTATTCCCACTTCCCACTGTGTTCCCACTTCCCACCCATCCCCAGCACAGTCACATTTGACACAAAGACACCAAACTTAATTTACACAAAGATGATAGACTTGAGAGCTGTGAAATTTGACCAGAACAGTCGTACATGTCTACTCCATGAAAGTTTTTACATTTTTAAAAATGAGTTTGTTAATAATTTAAGTTAACATGTACCTTTGTTACAACCTTGATGCAGCCATACAAAGTGCAGTAGGCTACAGTTGTAAAAGTATAGTGTCATGAATGTAACAGTGCTAAAATCTTGAATTCTATAACATATTGTAACTAGTGCTGTCAAAATAACTGATTAATTTAGATTAATTAATTTGAGAAAAAATAACTGATTAAAAAAATTAGTGCAGATTAATCGATTCCGTATGACCTTTGACCCCGAGCCGTTCAAGTCAGTAAAAAGTAGACTGTAAAATGAAGGAGAGAAAAGAAAACGTGCTGCCTGGATCATTGATTGGAACATTTACTTTTTAAAAATGGCCTGATGGTGTTGATAAAAAATAAAGTGTTGAAAATGAAGTCCTCTGCAATGTCTGCAGCAAGGAATTTGCATATCACCGGAGTTCATCAATTCTATAGTCGCACATCAATGCAAAGAAATAAGTGTTGACATTGAGGGGAGTGTTGATTTATTTTCATTGTTTCCCCCAGGTTATATCTGTGGCCTGAAATGCCTTGTATGTGAAAAAAAAAACTTCTTCCCGAAGCACTTTTGAATTTATTTCCTCAGCATATTAGGTCATATCATAGATTATTATGGCAATTATTTCAACAGTAAAAATAATAATAAAAGATTGTTTGAACTTTAATGTCACTAATACTGATTAATCAATAATTCATTTGAATTTAAATATTTAAAATACTTTCACAGCAAAAATTATATATGCGATCAATTTAGATTAATTAATCACAGAGTATGTAATTAATTAGATTTTTTTTTAATCGATTGACAGCCCTAATTGTAACACAAAACTCTTGTACTGTGCGTTATGCAGGTTGTTTTATCATTCATATTCATATCTGTAGGTTGTCTTTTATTATTATTATTATTATTATTATTATAGCAAGTTATAGGCCTTAAAGGCCTGTTCTATTTATAGAGTTTCTAATAATAACTAGTTAGAGGACTCTTAAGTCGTTTACTTTCACAAACCGGAAATATAATCTTTACTACCAATGTCAGTTTATTATTTTCACGGACAGCAATGGTTGATTTAAAACCTAATGTTATTTGTGTACAGGAAAGCTGGTTGATTCCCAAACTGGATTTTATTATTAAAGGATATACCTCAATAAGGAGAGATAGAGAAGTGGGAAAAGGTGGGGGAATTATAACTTTTGTTCAAAAAGGTATTCAATATAGGGAAATTAAAAGAGGGAAGGATCTAGAATATACAATAATAGAGGTCTGGTCAAATGAAGGCAATATAGAGATAATACATTTCTATAATCCATGTAGGCAATTAGAATTAAGCCAATTGGCAGACATTTGGAAGGATACAAAGGGGAGAGTGATGTGGTGTGGTGATTTTAATGCACATAGTACTTTGTGGGGGGATAAGAATGATGTCAATGGGGAAGTGATTTTAGAATTTATGGATGAGGAAGGATTAGTTTGTCTGAATGATGGATCAGGGACTAGACTGGATATTGCTAGGGGAACAGAATCAGCAATAGACCTCACATTAGCTACAATGTCATTAGCAGACAAATGTGATTGGGAGGTATTGAAGGATAACACTATAGGTAGTGACCACTTCCCTGTTAAAATTCAAGTAGGAATGGAAGTTGCAATTGAGCATGAAGTCAAAAATGAGAGATGGATATTAGAAAAAGCAGATTGGGACAAATTTAGAGAGTTTAGTGATGAGATGATGTCAGTAATAGATATGAATAAAGATATAGAAAGCTTATGCAAAGATATTAGTGCTGGCATAATTAGTGCTGCAAGTTTAGCTATTCCTAAATCTAAACCCAAGAATTTAAGTAAAATAGTGCCGTGGTGGTCTAATGAATGCAAAAAAGCAATTAAAGATAGGAACAAAGCTTTCAGAGTTTTGAAAAGAACAAATAATTTCCAAAACCTAATTAAGTTTAAGAAATCTCAAGCAGTTGTAAGGAAAACTATAAGGGAGGCTAAGAATGGTTGCTGGAGAAGGTTTTGTGACTATAGGAAGAACTAGTGGAGAGAGTTTGGGGAATGATAAAGAAAATGAAAGGGAGTGGAAAAGAATATGGATATCCTGTGTTAAATGATGGTCAGAATGTAATTACTAGTAACATTGGCAAAGCAGAGATAATTGCAAAGGTTCTGAGTAAGGTACATAGTAATGAAAATCTTAGCCAACAGGAAAAGAGAGCAAGAGCAGAAACAATGGAAACATTTAAACATGATTTTGAGAATGAAGGTGTGATAGGAGGGGTGTTGGATGAATTAATCACATTAACTGAACTCAATAATGCTCTGAGAAAGTTAGGTAAGTCTTCACCAGGGGGGGATGGGATTTGTTATGCTATGTTGGAAAACTTAACTGACAAAGGAAAGGAAGCGTTATTGTTTCTATATAATAAGGTATGGACAGAGGGAATTATTCCAAGAGCATGGAAATAATCTATAGTTATCCCTATTAAAAAACCTGGGAAAGATCCAAAGATTCCTAACAACTACAGGCCAATAGCACTTACATCTCAAATGGGGAAAACAATGGAAAGAATTATGAATGACTTATATATATAGTTGAGTCTAAAGGATTGATACATAATTATCAGAGTGGTTTTAGAAGAGGAAGAGGTACTATGGATCCTTTAGTATTCTTGGAGGATGTAATAAGACGAGCTCAAGTAAATAAGGAGTCAGTGGTGGCTGTCTTCTGTGATATTGAGAAAGCATACGACATGATGTGGAAGGAAGGACTTTTGATTAAGTTAAATCATATGGGAATAAAAGGGAGAGTTTTCACATGGATTAAGAATTTTTTGTCAGAAAGAACAATAATGGTGAGGATAAATGGGGTGACAAGTGAGAGCTATCAGGTAGAAAATGGTATCCCACAAGGGAGTATTATCAGTCCTTTGTTGTTTTCTATCATGATAAATGACATTTTTAAGGAAGTGGAGAATTTTGTAGATGTAGCATTGTTTGCAGATGATGGGGCTTTATGGAAAAGAGGGAGGAATGTAGAATTTGTGGCGAATAAAATACAGCAAGCAGTTGATGTAGTGGGTAAATGGTCTATTAGGTGGGGTTTTAGAATCTCAATTGATAAGACCAAAACAATGTTTTTCTCTAGAAAGAAATTGGCTAAGGAAATAAAAGTGAAGTTATCCAATAATGAGTTAGAAAGGGTTGATTCCTTTAAATACTTGGGCATATGGTTAGATCAATGGTTAACATGGGCAGTGCATATTCAAAAAATAATTGACAAATGTAAGAAGGTATTAAATGTAATGAGGTGTCTATGCGGAGTGGAGTGGGGAGCAAGTAGACCTGCTCTAAGAACAATTTATACAGGATTGATCAGGTCTGTATTTGACTATGGTTGCATAATATTTGGCTCTGCAGCCAAAACTTGGCTGAATAAGTTGGATGTGATCCAGAATCAGGCGTTAAGGTTATGCTGTGGTGCTGTCAAAACCACGCCAGTAACAGCTATCCAGGTGGAAATGGGAGAAATGCCTCTTCACTTTAGAAGAGATCAGCTGGCCCTTGTGTATTGGGCAAACTTGAGAGGTCATAATGAACGTCATATGAGTCAGTCGGTATTGAAGCAATGCCAAGAGCGTGGAAACGCTCAAGTCAGAAGTTTTGGTTGGGTCATCAATGGTAAAGTAAATTAAATGGGGTTTAATAAACTAAAAATAAGTCCCACTGTACCTTTCCCAGATACCCCACCATGGGTTTCTAGGGAGGTGTCCACTGATTTGGGATTATTGGAAGAAAAACAAAATAATGACATGGACAAATACAGGATGCAGAGCTATTTAATGGAGAGGTAGTGAGGATTTAACTATACAGATGCATCTAAATTAGCTGATAAAAGAATGGGTGTTGCATATGTCATTCCAAAATTAAACATTAAAGTTGGAAAAAGAATCAGTGATGATTTAGCAGTTTACACAGCTGAATTGATTGCTGTGTGGCTTGCTTTGCTTTGGGTGGAGATCAATAGGCCAAGGAAGGCAGTAATTGCTTCAGATTCCAGCTCAGCTTTGATCAGTATTAAAACATTTCAGTCAAAGTCAAGGCAGGACATTGTATATGATATACTGAAAGTTGCAAATAATCTAGTAATGTCAGGAATTGCTATAACTCTGGTATGGGTACCAGCTCATATAGGAGTTATAGGAAATGAGTTAGCAGATAAAAGTGCTAAGCAAGCAGCTAGACATTCTAATGTAGATGTTGAAGTAAACTACAGCAAAGCAGAAATTAAAAGTATGGTCAAAAACATAGTTAAGGGTAAATGGCAAACATTATGGGACAGTGGGCAGACTGGAAGACAGTTCTATAATATTCAGAATAAAGTGGGAAAGAGCAGAAATACGAATAGAAGCAAGGAGGAGGAGGATGTATTTTCTAGAATGAGGTATGGGCACACACGTCTAAATAAAACTTTGTTAATAATGAAGAAGCATGCTGATGGCAACTGTGAATTCTGTGGTAGTCCAGAGACTATAGAGCATGTTATTTTACACTGAAATAAATATCAGGAAGAAAGACAAAGATAGTCTCACAATTACAAGGAGAACAGCTGAGGCTAAACTTAGAAGAAATTCTCCAAAGAAACACAGGGGAAATGTGTGTAAACTATGTAATTGGCTTCCTGAGGAATACAGGACTAATTAAAAGAATTTAGTATGATCTTTTGTTTTGTTTGTTTTGTTTTGTTTGTTTGTTGGTTTTTATAAGGTTAGACTCCAGTACCACACTCCAGTCCAGTTGGTGGCGGTAATGCACCATTAAAGTTAGTTGCCAACCGCCATAAAAACCGAAAGAAGAAGATGAAGAATGGTTGATTTTCCAACTCAAATAATAACGTTAAATCATAAGGATAGGTCAGTTCAGATACTGTCGTAATTATGAATTCGCTAGCTAGTGAAATTCAGGGATTTTCAAAATCACATCTGAAGAAACAGTCTACGAGAGTGACAACAGTAACCGGAAGACAATTAATAGAAACTCGGAGCGGCTCCTCAGTCCAAGTTACAGAATGCTCCCCTAAGCCTGAGGCAGCCTGCGGGTTTGTCCAGGACTTGAGTGTGGACCTACAAGTTGGTGTAATCAAACCATTTCTTTTGCTCTGTAAGATATCATGCCTGATCAACATATGCCGAGCGTTTTCTATGCGTAACCGGACAGTGCCCAGAATTGCAGGTCTAATATGTTCTTCTTTCAGCGTCCCAAGATGCTGCTCAAGATATTGATACGTTGAGAAAATACAAGGTGATGTTGTCGAACTGTTATCATGATGGTTATAAATAGGGTCCGTGGAGGGAATGTAGGCTACAATTCTTTCACACAAACATACGGGTATTTGTGGGCGTTTTTGGGAGGTAACACGCCATGCATGCTTTTGGAGGTGCAAACAAACGCTGCATTTCCATTGAGATCACATAGTAAGGAGCTGGCTCAGGGGTTATAAAAGTTTTTTCTCGTGTTCAGTTGTAAAATGAAGGCACAGTTTTTATAGCCATATATGCGTGTTCACTTCAGGCTCCTTGGCCTATCAATTTGGTAACGATAGATACATAGATAGATAGATAGATGGATACTTTTTTGATCCCCAGGGGAAATTCAAGGTCACAGTAGCATACAGACAACACACACACACACACATTCACTAACAGCAGAAAGTAATTAAAAGTATATAATATAAAAACACAACTAAGCGATAAGGACAGTAGAAGATAAATATATACCAAATGCTAAATATTTACGGGCTATTTGACGTCTTTATGTCTGAAATGTTGAGTTACTCCAGTCTAGATTTTGTGACGTTATCACTCCTATCCAAGTGGGCGGTGATTACGTCTGTGACGCGTAACTTTGCAAAGATAGGCCTACGTGGAGAAATGGCCAACATGTTGTATTTTGTAATAAGGACCTCATTGTTTTTGTGCAGTCTCTAATATAGGACAGTGTGCAATATCAGTGGGCCTCATCGTGGCAAAGAAGTGCAATATGTTGGCGGTGTGCATTATCGAAATATTATGGAGATGTGATGAGAAGGGGTGGGTTTCAGTTACTCCAAATGTTGTTGCATACAATTTCCATCAAGTCATAGCTTTCAAACATGCAACTGTAGAACACTCCCTGTAAATGTCAATTAATTCAAGGAATTGTTCAAAAGTAGTAACTTACAGAACTCAATCTTATTTAACCCTAATTTATTAGAGCTATAACCCCATTTTGTAGCCCTGCATATCTGAGAAATATAGAAGCAAATTGCATGGTCATTGTTGGGTACAATACCATACCATTATTCTCAGAAAGTATGAAGCAAACCCAAGAGAGTCAGGCAGGAATTAAAAATATGTTGATTTGGCATGGAATGACCCAAAGGCAGATTCTTAAATTCTTCTGCAGTCACTCGAAGGCAGGATAACTTAATGAATAAGTGCAGCTGTTGCACAGGCCGATCCAACAACGCCTGACATTTAGTGTCACAGGGGATCACGCTCTGTGTATTGATTTTCATGTTGGTAAACCGCACGTGATCTGTTACATTTTCAGTGGCAAGGTCAATAAAGTCAGTGTTCTTAACTTACTTATCTTGGATATCATGGGGTTTTTAATATTTTTTAAAATTAAATGTAATGTAATGTACTTGTCGATTGTAAGATACCCAGTATTTTAGGCGATCCCATTTGAATTTCAGATGACCCCACATGGGGTCCCGACCCCAAGGTTGGGAAACGATGCTAAGTGAAGTCAGTCACCACCTAAACATTGAAGTAAATTATTTTACTGTTATAAAATCCTGCAAGAGGGTATAGGCTATATTCTTACTCAAGGTAGACTACCAACACATCTACAGTAGTCTACATAGGATACATGGACTCTAGGCCATTCATTCATTTTGAATTGCTATTTTGGCAGCATGTCACCAACACTCAAATTTAAAAGAGATTAAATAGGGTGCGTTCTAGCATTCAATGAAATAGCTGTAGACTCGCTTATATCAAAGTCCTTTTAGGCAAGCCATCCACTCGGCGGCCATATTGCAACGCTTTTTGGGTACTCATCGGGCATCCTATTCGGCAGAAATGCGCGTGCGCAAGGCTTCACGACACCAACCGTGCTCCAGCGGCGAGTTCACAACACATGATTGGCACGATGTCTGCACAACATAGCACATAATTGGCTCAATGTAGTCACATCACACCACATGATTGGCTCAATGTACACATGTCAACGTTTTGGCGAGGAAGGGGTGGGATATGTGTAGACAACGGCCATATTGGCATTACAAACTAACCCCATGCATTTCTATGGAGGATTTTTTGAGTGCTGTGTCTCCTCATTAGAAAGTATCTGCTTATATTCAGTGTTATTATTGCTTATGACCTATAATTAATGTTTTTGACTTTTTTATAGGTGACCCACATCCTAAATGTAGCCTACGGAGTGGAGAATGCCTTTCCTGACTTATTCCACTGTCAAACTGTTACCGTGCTTGATGTCCCTGAAACTGACATCACATCGTATTTCCCAGAGTGCTTTGCCTTCATAGACCAAGCCAGAAACCAGGTAAAGCATGTGTTTGTGTGTGTGTCAATTTGCTTAGCATAGGAAAGGTCAAGTCTACTGTGTACTGAAATGATTATTTCCTCAACATGCATTTGGGCTTGCCTTATCCTCATGTTTTTCAACAAGATGTATTTTGGTGTCGAGACAAATAAAAGGCAAAATCAATTAGTCAATCAGTGTGTGTGTACTGTATGTGTGTGTGACAGGGAGGCGTGGTGTTAGTCCACTGCAACGCTGGAGTGTCCCGCTCGGCCTCGGTGGCGATAGCGTACCTGATGTCTCGGGACACGCTCTCATTCCAAGAGGCACTTGATGCTGTGAAAGCCGCACGTCCTTCGGTCTGCCCCAACCCCGGCTTCCTCAAGCAGCTGAAGAGCTACACGCCCTGAATTACAGCGGGGTATACCAGACATGTAACTGATGCACTCCGATCGCGGAGTGTGCTCCAACAATTCACTTCCTTCCGCTATAATCTGTGGAAGTTGCTGCACCAGACTTGATACTGGCGCATTACATAGAAAAAAGTAGACCAGTCTTGTGAAATTATTTTTATGAAACGCTTTGGTTGCCCACCTGGTGTAGCCCCCCTTGTACCGTGGAGTACATACAGCCCACCCAGTGAAAGCAACCTCTGCAATGCACCTCTGTGTGGTTTAGGGCTGAGCTGTAACCAGGCAACATGCATATTCTGAGAGACTCATTGAGCAGCTGCCATTGTCTAATGGTAGATTTTTGACCAGTCTCTTAGTTGCCATGACGGTGATTCAACAATGCCATCAAGCCAACCTTTCCTTTGTCTGGCAAGGAGGATACCCTTGTTAACCCTTGCCTTTCACCTCAGTGTTTGTGTGTGTGTGTGTGTTGAGAAGGGGGGTTGCAATTGGGTCCTGCTTTTTGTGTGATTGTGTCTGCTTGTGTATCTTAGATATGCTACTTTCACATTACATTGTGCCAGATGTATTTATGTATGTCTCTGCACTTATTTGTCAACGAGTTTTGCACTAAAATAAAATTACTTTTTTGTACCACAGTTAAAAGTACTCCTTTGCCTAACCCCCTTTATTGTGACTGTCACAGAAGGGACACCATATCACAAAAGGCAATACAGGTCGTTATCGTGACCTGGGGCATGATGTCACTGAACCCAAATGTGCACTGCAGCCTTTGATAAAACAGCATCGGATGTTGTAGCAAAAAGTATGCGACCAAAGGCCGTTGTAGTCTCATCTTCATTTGCTAACTTCTCAGCCCACCCCTCTACAGTTGCACAACTGCTGTGTTGTCTTGATATATAAAAAAATAGGTCCCAGTGAGATTGTCCTTTCCGATAGACTTTCAGGAATACACCCACTCAGCTATCTCCTGACTTGAGGGTTTAAAGAGCCATTAGGATGCGACATTTTCTCCAGAGTTGCACAACTACTCTATTGTTTGGTTAGGTATGCCATAAAGGTCTAGTAATTTCACAGGCAAACAAGGATGTCCTATTCCTGAGGGAGGAATATTACAGGGGAATTTTACAAGTACCCCTTGAAGGTAATCAGGCCCAACACTCAAATGCACCTTTGTAATTAGTGATACACTGGATAGAACAATTCCTTGACAAGGAGCACGCAAGACTTGCAGCAGACAATTATTAGCCAGGCTATCTGAGAATAAAATGTAGTTTTAACAACCTGAAGCTACCAGAAGATAAAGTTACATGATCAGTTTATAATCCTGTAATACATTTACACCCTTATATTTCAAGAAAATCTGGCAGGTCAGTGCTGGAATTGACCAACCTGATTCCAAACTTTTTACTTAACAGTCTTCTTTTGAGGAAGGACTTAATTTAGAGCTCAGTGATTAGGCATGGTCATCAAGTTCACACTTTGGAATTCCTCTTCATCTCTCGCCATCATGAACACAGTAAAACACACTTAATTTTATTTAATAACTTTATTTATACAATCTTTACAGCATTTCTCTTTCTGTTCAATACAATTGACAGATTAGGGATAAAAAAGTAGTACTAAAGAAACTAGAAAGCTCACTTAACAATACAAATGATCCACACATACACACAGGCATGCAGTAGTTCTGTTTGCAGTGTTACCTTATATTCCAGTCATCGGAAGTCTGTGCATCGTCCCTGATACACACTTTTGTACAACCATACAGTCAATAAATAGCAACATTAACATTTATATTAAAGAAAGAAAAGAAACTCTATTGTACATCTATTGACAACATAAACATAATACAATACATTCACAAGTCTCATATCTCTACCATACCTCTAAGTTAAACATAGAAAAAGCACAGAAACAGACATAAAAATGATTTAAGTTAAAAACAGTTCAACAGGCACTTGATGAAGGACATCCCTCTGAGCATTGCAGGAATGTGCAGGATCATAGTGAATAGTTATGAGAGTAAGGTAAAAAAAAAAGAAAACCAACAGATATTCTTAAGAAAAAAAAAACTTACTCATATTTTTGTGTTGCTGTGACCTCATTTTGAGAGGGTCCAGCAAACAGGTGCCATATCTGACCTTTGCTCTCTCCAAATGACCCCAGGCTATCCTAGGCCCCCCCAACCTAAGGGTAGTGGGGGTGGGGAGGGTGGGGTTGGGGGAATGTTCTATGTACAAGAAAAGTCAAGCTGGGAACAGGCCACATGCAATCAACTTAATGCAGGTTGATGTCGTCGTCATTGTTATTGTTGTGCTCGATGCGCATGACCATGTTGGCGACGAGACGTTCAAGCTGTTCGGCGCGCAGCTTGCCGGTTTCGAGCACCTCCTCGTGGTTGGCCTTCTCCTCACTCTCGTAGTCCATGACCGACTGGTTGGTGATGAGCGACAGGGCGAAACAGCGCATGCCACAGTGGCGGGCGACGAGGACCTCGTGAACCGTGCTCATTCCTGTCAGGAGGGAGAGGGAGGACGCCGCTTAAAAACAGCATTCTAGAATGTATTCAGTCCTGCCAAACATCCAGAAATCCTTCCTTCCTACATCTTGGCAGTCATTTATGTGAAAATAATTCATATGCATGTATTATGTGCATACTGCATCACAGTGTTAGGTCCCTGTCTGTAATTTGAAATCTGGTGGATAAGATCTCACAATTGTATGTCCATCCTAGTGCTGTGAGTGTTTCTCTGCACGTCTCATAAGCTATTGGATACCAGTTCCCCTGCGGACACCTTAACTTCCCTCACAATTATTTTGTATCTGTGTCTCTGAATTAGAATATCAGTGCCATCAGCCCAGGCCAAAACCAGCTCTATTAGAATCACACTATTTCATTATATGCTCTACAGCTAATATGTTGTGTTACTGCAGGACCATTTCTTTATTGATTGATTTGCACACTCAAGCGATCATTCCTGGGCTCGGTGCCATCACACAGCTCATGTGTGACAGACTGATAGAAGTTGGAAGAACAGCAACGAGTCGGAAGAGAAGAAAGGGATGAGGATGAAGGTGAATAAAAAATAACTAAATTATATCTGGAAAAAGACAAGGATGACGAGGAGAAGTATGCACAGGTGAAGATGGGACACTCACCAACGGCATCAGCGCCCAGCTTGTGCAGCATACGGCACTCGGCAATGGTTTCGAATGATGGCCCGCCCAGCACGCAGTACACGCCCTTCCGCAGGAAGTCGCTGTAGCCCAGCTCCGACCCGACGTCGAAGGCCAGCTGTTGAAGATCGCGGTCATACGCATCTGACATGCAGGGGAAACGCACTCCAAACCTGAAACAAAGAAAGAAAGAAAAGGAGTGAGTTATACAGCAATACAGTCCATACAATTCAAATTCAGAGTAAAACCCTGTCCAGTAGGGTGCATCAAAAAACACAATTCTTGAATTTTGATATGGCTGGGTGCTAAAAGTGTTCCAATATATGTAGAAACAACACATGCAAAATATTTTTCCAGTACATTATGATTTAGGGGTGCCACCGCACATCTGTTTTTTTTGGATAAAGTGGTTAACAGTGCTCAATGGTCGCCATAGAGATCTGAGGTAAACAATACTACAGCTCAAGAAAACTGAGGTGATCTTTCTGTTTGAGGTGATCTTGATCTGTGTTGGATGTGTTATTACATATTACTATCATATATGTAGTTGTTTCCCCGCCCCCTCTGCAAAGCTAATTGCGTGCCCACAGCTGAACCACAAGCGCAGTTGAATAGTTAACCAATTGCGACATTAAAAAGAAAAAAACTTTAGCGATCATACATGACAATAAGATCAGATGAGTAGCGACATACAGAGTAGGCCTAGTAGTTCTACTAATCTACTTAAAATACTTGAACTATTTATTGCACAATGAAGAAAACTGATGCTCTGAATACTTATTCAGCTGTCTCTAAAAGTTTCTCTAATTGACACATTCAACCGCGATTTTGATTACACCTGCTTTTAACAGGCGCAAATTTTTCACCGCAAAACAGACATGCGCTGTTTTCATACATATGGCGGAATACCTAATCAATGCTATTAGCACTTGTCGTCTCCTGTGTTTGCGCGATACTCCCACTTTCCCCTGACCCTCCTATGAATGCATATGCATGACACGGAAAAGCGCAAATAGCCATTTGCAGCTCCCACGACAGGCAGTCTACGCTTTTTCCTCAGTGCGGACTGTTTGTACATACCTCGCCATGCTTTTACGTGCACTTTGCAAATGAAATATGCCTGATGTGGGCACAAAAACATACATCTGGCCCTGTCTCTCCTTTTTTCATCCGCTTTCTCTGGGTGTGTCTTACTTCTCTCCATTGTATCCCTTATTCTCTCTGTGTGTCTGTGTGTCTGTGTGTCTGTGTGTCTGTGTGTCTGTGTGTCTGTGTGTCTGTGTGTCTGTGTGTCTGTGTGTCTGTGTGTCTGTGTGTCTGTGTGTCTGTGTGTCTGTGTGTGTTGAACATGACCGCAACCAACAGCCAAACCTTTGCCGCTGCAAACCCAAGCTAATCCCTGAATAGGACGGTTACTCTTGGGTGGTGGGTGGGGAGACATAACTGGGGGGAGACACACTTGCTAGGTTCAGAGTTCAGGTTCCATTCCCTCTCTCTTTCTCCCTGGTGATGTTGCTCAGTGGAGCAGAGACTCTGGCACAGACTGAGCAGTTAAGTTCGGAGTTTAGTTAGTGTCAGCTCTTACAGGCCCTGTTAGTCAGTGAGTTAGCCACTAGAGAGGGTTTGTTCTTTTAAGTTTGTCAGTATCGCCCTTTGTGTTTAACAATAAAGTCAATTCAATTTTATATGCGTGTCCGACATCCATCACTGCTGCACAGAATTCAGGGTAAGGCCACGTGAACATGTCCCATTGACCTCCATTCATTTTGTCTATAGGACAAATGAATGGAGAATCTTGAAAGTTGAATTCTGAGAAATGCCCAAGTTGCCCAAAGGGCAAACAAACAACTTTTATTTTCATAACCCTTTAGAACTTATTAATGTATAAAAGTTCACTGTACTCAACATTTCCAGGTCAACTTTTGGCAATTAGACTAAAAATTGCACATTTTTCGAAATTTCGCCAAAGTTCATGTGTTAGGTGGCACCCCTAAATCTCAATGGAATTACTCAAAACTGTGCAAAAGTCATTTTTATGTTAATTGGAACAAAATGCAATGCCAGCCAAATTGATATTTTGAAATTAAAATGTCCCATTCAAATTTGATGCACCCTATTGTCCAGAGAGATTCAGTGCAGTCATTATATCTGATGTTACTTCATCATAGAAAGATGAATTCAGTACAAAATGCCTGCTCCCTGCAGCTTGAAAGACACATACATAGAAATGTAAAGCATCCATCAAGGGCTAGACTGCATGACTTGGACTTTTTGCATATAGCTTATTTTGCCCAAGGGCTACACACCCACATAGACACGGCATGAGTCATGAGATCTTGTCAGTTAAGATTTAATGCACGATGCCAAAGAATTTCACCAGCTAAGGTTAGTCATTACCTACCCCCCCCCCCACAAACATCACTTGTCTCTCCATATATATTTGTTTTAATTACTTGACTTGTGCCTGCTTAATGGCTAACGCCTTGGAACGGATATTCAGGGCCTTGAGGTCTTGGTTAATTTGATAAGTCAACAGGTTGGAAATTACACAGCTGGAGTGTAGAAGACTCGTGAGAAACCCCATCGACACGCAGGCCACACATTTACGAGTCATAACTTTGCTATCTGTATCTGCATTTACACTCCGAGGACATTCTTTCTTATCGTAAGACCTTGAAATGGGCCCGCATGACACAACATTCTGGATCTACCGTGCGACTGGATGCCAGAGAAATCAAACCTTTCTGATACGGTTTTAAAAACCCTTAGGCCCAAGAACGGTCTTAGGTAACGCCCCAACAGCGCTTCATGTACTATGCTGCTGGCTAGATGTAAAACTACATTTAGTTGTAGTGGTAGTTTACTTGTGCCGTGACAATAAAGCTGACTCTAAATCGAATGTAACCAGTCGGGTTAGAGTTATGAATCAACCCTTGCTTAGAAAACAGTACTTGTACTGGGATCTACCCTCACAGATAGGCTCACAGATAGTCATAGTCACTCACCTCTCATCATTGGGGCCAACCAATGGGTTGTTGCCGGCGAAACCAGGCATGTTGAGGTGGTCCTTGATGATCATGATGTCGCCCACCCTGTAGTCCTGGTTGAGGCCACCAGCCGCATTGGTCAGAATCACC
Organism: Alosa pseudoharengus; assembly: GCF_046254945.1. Classification (NCBI taxonomy): domain Eukaryota; kingdom Metazoa; phylum Chordata; class Actinopteri; order Clupeiformes; family Clupeidae; genus Alosa; species Alosa pseudoharengus. The sequence continues at coordinate 21,347,777 of NW_027468640.1, forward strand.
GTCTCCACACCCAGCAGTTTGAAGATCCGCATTGGCAGGGTGATCTAAGGCACAAAGGGATCGTGAGTGGGACTGATACTAATAATAATGGCACTACACAGAAGTCATATAATACAAATACTGCTGACAATATATTCTTCTTTAGCTTATGGAATTAATTATTGACTGAACTGAAGAGGAGTGTGTATATGCCTGTGTGTGTGTGTGTGTAAGATCCTCACCCTCTGTATGGGGTAGCCTTCATAGAGGTGGAAGCGTCCCTGCATGCACACGCATGCCCTTCCCTTCAGGGTCCCAAACACCAGTCGACCAGCATGGCCATGAACTAGAACACAAACATGAAACACACGGTCAAAACACAATAAGCACACACACAAGAACAGGGCTCCAGCACTAAGTATACACAGGCACAAATCTCGGTCACTCAGTCACAGTGTGCTGACTGTCATAATCTGGACACACACACACAAACTGACCTGTGCTCTGGGGAAAGTTGGGGATGTCTTTGTAGTTGAAGGCCACCTGGTCCTTCAGCATCTCAGCGAGTCCTCCCAGACCAGAGCCACACACGATTCCCACCAGGGGGCGCACATCCATCTGGGCCATTAGCCAATCAGCTGTGGCACGGCACTCCTCATAGCTGTACCTGAGAGAGAAGCAGAGATTCATTCATTATTTCCCTTATCGAGCCATGGCCAGAGAGGCAGGTGGCCGCCTGGGCTCCCAGTCACATTACACTGAAATCAAATGTCAACAAACTTAAAGGTCAAAACACCCAAATACGAAATTCCCTGATAATGCAATGTTTTCACACGGTTGTATTGCATTTTAGATAAAGTGCCCGGTCATCTTCAGTTCGGAGTTTGCTTGCAGTTCAACATTCAGGGACCTTAGAGATAACAGCAGGAGAAGATTGGATGTGGGAAGGGGAGGTGATAATGAAGTTCACTCTGTTTTTAGTCCCCTTAGAATTATAGGGTTCTATCTACGTTCTGAGTAGTTCTGAGATATTGAGCTTCAAAGTTTTAGAATTCCATAAAGTTATATTGATCAGTTGAACAAGACTCTTTAGATATAATGTCCAAAAATGTATACAACTACAAGAAACACCTCACCTCACCTTTTTTAAGGTGTCACAGAATAAGAATATGCCATTAACTCAATTTTGACAAAAATGTCAGATAGAACCTTGTAATTCTAATTGTGCAACATTCAGCAGTGAGAATCTAAAATTGGCTCAGACTCTAGACCTGCAGTTACAGAAGTTTATGATTTCTGATTTTGTCCCCACTGATAAAGGCAGCATGCTCGAAACGCCCACGACCACGGGATCCCCAAATTGGCAACACTGTAACACGAGCTAAGGTCAGACTGTCACGCTCACTGCCAATAGACTGACTGGCGAATATAGTCATGGTCAAGGTGTGACATATGGCATTTCAGGTGTCTGAAAGGCCACATGTTACAGGACCCTTAAATTTCCTTATTTGCAGCCCACAGATAACAGTAAAACCGCACGCAACAACTGATAACATACACAAACACAAGAACATGGGTCCCCGACTCAATGTATTTATAAAACATATCCCTCGACACATCAGTCATGAAACTGAAGTTTGTGATCCGGCCTTAAGTCAAGGGTTATCGTTAGATTTGTCTCCAGGTCGCGTAACCGCTCTTTGACTTCAGGCGGAAACCCACCACGTGCTTGCCTACGCTAGAAAGACGACAAAGCCTAAGCAAGTGAGGTAGTAGGCTAGCCTATACCAGAGACATGCGGAATGATGCAACCTTGCACCCCAAATGTCAATTCTACCATGAACTTCATCTGATAGTACAGAAAGCATTTCAAATTAGTTCTTACTTACCCAGTGCTCTCTTCGGGGTGCATCTTTCACGTTTTCTTCAAAATCCTTCTTCTCAAAGACAAAATAACTAAACCGATTAGGTTATAAGCTGCAAACCAATATCACTCTAAGATCCACTTTCTGAGTCACTTTACTCGCAGTGTAGCCTACTCGGACGTTTTCGATCACAGAATAAATAAAATGTAGGCCTAAGAAAGAGGTCGTAGCCCAAAACGAGTAAAAACGCTTTTTTTTAAAAGCCAAGGAGTCCTTTTGTGTTGTTACCTGCCTCCACTGAGGAATTCCTGCTATCATAAAAGAACCTTGGCGAAGCCGGTTAATTTATAGAGCCCATGCCCTCTGCTGATCCCACCCCTACGGGCTACGCAAATGGAGACTCACCATTTTTGGATGGGCGCACCCCCCCCCCCCCCCCCCCCCCCCTTGACGTCAGCGCAGTAGGGTAGAGACCGACGGCAAACTGTCCTCTGTAAAGTAGCCTTCAAAGGGGACAAAGTGATAACTTTCGGAAAAATAAACAAACCAGCATGCAGACAGGTTGCGACCACAGAGAGAGAAAGAAAGAGAGATATGTTTTGTAATAGCCTACCTTATCAATTAGCCTATTACTTATTTTTTATGACACTGTAAACTGCACCTGTTACAGGCAATGCTCTTTCATTTAGCCAAGGCCTACCTCAAAAACAAAAACATGTTTCTTATAGCCTAGGTCTACTAATTATTACCCAGGACAGGTATATTTTAGTTGTATCATGCTTTGAGGCTCACTTTGCTGTTATTGTAAAAGAATCGGCAAGGTTTAATTTTTTTAATTAGCCTAGGCTACTTAAGTTACATCCGTTTTTTATTGGGGTGTTAAAAAAGAAAATAACTGTAGCCTAATCAGACTTGTGTAGGCAAGTTCATTTTGTTAAAGTAAATTGTTAAGATTATCATCATTGTGTAACCTCTTACACTTACCTGTAACTCAGTACAGAACATTTTACAATTCTGACTTGGCATGAACACCCTGTTTGGCAACTAGAACAGCTTGACTTTATAGTGCAGACAATTTCCAATAATAAAAAAAAACCCTACAGGAAACCTTTGGTAGCGATACACGTGATATATATGGGAATGTAATCTCAATTGTTATCTATAAAATGGACTAAAACTAAAGCTCTCATGCAATACGGGCTGTTCAAATAAATTTGAAAAAGTAAGGCCTATGTATTTAAAAAAACTTTTCAGTACTAAAGTTTAAATAAGTTATACTTTTTTTCTGACTGGCGCTTGCAGTTAGACAATGAGACTTTTGTGAAAATATATTGCTAAAAAGTCTTTGTGTATGTGTGTGTTTAAGAGACACTAAGCTAGTTTAGTCTAAAATCATGAAAGTGCATGGCTCAAAAATGGAACTGACATCAGTCCTGTTAGCCATTTAGCTGTGGAATAAAGCTGCAATGAACACGTAGGCTACACTTGTGTGTTCACTTTAATGTCTCGAATGTTTGACTACAAAGAGGCCATTTCAACATGATCTACCATGAACGTTTATTTATCCATATACTATTTAATGATGCATGTGCAGTGTTCACAGTGTGATAAAGTTTAACTTTGAAATCTAACTGAATACTGTTAATTCTAAAAAAAATTTAATAAAATAAAATAAATAATTTCATGAATATTGGATCAACTGGTAGTGCAGGATGTTGATGGAATAGGGAACAAAGTCAACATACAGCAATCAGAAGGTAAGAACTGAGTTATAGGTTGTTTGTTTACCTAAGATGCATACTGCATGTTGTTATGGGTTGTTGTACTATAGTTTGCGCAGCCAGTTAGAATTCTGCTTATCTATCCTCAAGACTTTAAGAGGAGGACTCACTGATAAGAGTGACAATGTGCCTGAGCTTCACACATGGAACACATGTTGGCACAAGGTCACACATGGAACCTCAGAACAGATAAAATAAAAACATTGACAAGGCACACACTAAACACACACTCATGCACGCATACACATACAGTATTACGCATGTTGTTATTGTAGGAAGTCTGATAAACACAGCTTTCATTCCACCGTCACTTTGTGGAATGTTTCCCTATGTTGTCCATGTCAAATGTCAACACTGTCTGCTGTCCACAGGTAATCCAACGACAGTGACCCAGTATCTCAGCTGTTGCCGGGTGGCCATGTTATGAAAGTTCTGAGAAGTACCTAGGGCACGCCTTCGCTCCAGCCAATAAGGGCTATGTATGCAGGTGTGATGTTAGCGTGTCACCTGTTTGCTTTGCTAGTCCGGTGTTTGCTGCTCAATCAAAATCAATAAAAATGTTCCTGTAGAAATACCGACACACTCTCTCACACCTGCATCACACACACACACACACACACACACACACACACACACACACACACACACACACACACACACACACACACACACACACACACACACACACACACACACACACACACACACACACACACACACAAAAAAAAACATGAGCCTAAGTTTACGACGGGCTGTAACTGTTATGACAGCCTGCAATCCGGAGTTGCTTATGGGAACAGGGGAAATGTGTGCCAAATGTCTGAGAAAGCAAGAAAGAGTGGGACAGAGTTCTTTTGAACCTTTATGAACTCTCACCGCACACACACACACACACACACACACACACACACACACACACACACACACACTAGTGCACACACTAGCGGCATGACAGTGATAGTCGACGACCCTTCAATCTTTCTTTGTGCTTGTTTCTTCTTTGCGTTACCCTCTTTGTTGTTACCGGTATCCTACTCCTCCTCCTTCTTTTCTGCTACTTCTACTGTCCATTTTATCATCATTTTCCCACATTTGTCTTCCTCTTCTACCTCTTTCACAAATCTACTCTATCCTCCCATTTACCATCCCATTACACACCATCCATTTATTTCCTTCCCTTTTTCCTATTTGTCCTAACATGCCTAGCAAAGCTGTATGCATTCCCAAAGTGCGTGACAGGCACACAGGTTGATGTTTAACACACATGCTGTATCCGTCACTGGACATGCCAGTTAGTGGACTCGCCAATGCCATGTGAGTCGGACACAGTGAAATCGTGTTTTCTGATGCCTTGATGAAGATTTTATTCATGTGAGAGAGCCTTCCACTAGAAGCCGTATCATCTGATAAAGTCACATGGCCAGGTCATGGGAGCTGCATTTATTCTTATAAGATCAGGCTTTAATGCTTGGGTCAACTCTGACATCACATTTTCAAAATTATTAACCAGTAGGTCTAAACAAAAGCACTCTGGCAAATGACACATTTTGCTTGCAAAAGACTCTTACACTGTCAAAACATTTAAAATATGCAGCAAAAGCAAATTTAGCCTTCAAACAACACATTTTGTAGTCAAATTCCTGTGTGGTTTCAATCAATCAGTAGCCTACACACTGAACAATAAAATGCAAAACATAATTCTCAAAAGGAATTTCATTTTTGCTATGTCTGGGCCATTTTTTTCTCATTGTTCTGGTATGTAAGACCTACAGTAAACACCTTTAAGACAAATTTCATCGAACTACAACTTGTCATTTTTTCATTGAAACACACTTTCAGTAAACACACGGACATATTCAGCCCATTCCAGAGCTAACGCGGTCTCAGCCACTAGCCACAGAAACGAAAACTTTGTTTTGATTTGTTTGCGAAAAGGAAAATTATTTTGGGATTGAAAATGGACAGATTTCTCCTTGACTGTTTTGGGTGTGAGAAATGTGAACCCGATGTAAACGTGTGAGCACATTTGCAAGAGATGATTTCTGCCAAGTGGATCCCAGTTTCTTTGAGCAGGTCAAAGCAATGGAGAAAACTTGATGAATTGGTCAACACAGACCTCACTAGAAAGACCACACAAGTCAACTGTGATACAGCAACTCTTTCACTCCCTCTCGATGGGTAGAGGACTGATTCAATAGACCTCTCTCTCTTTCTCTCTCTCCCTCCCTCTATAAAATAGAAAAGAGAACAGAGAAAGCATTCAGGCATATCTTTGTTTCAATTATGTGTATGTGTGTGTTTGGTGTTTTTTGTGGGTGTGTTTGTGTGTGTTTCTGCTTCAGCAGGATGCTAAACAAGTTAGACAAGTACATGACATTTTTACAATTTTTAACAATTGCTAAAACACAATTTATAGGTTTTAGAAAAGGGTGGAAGGTTTCAAAAATGTGTTGAAACAATTGTGAAAAACTGTATACCGGAAAAGACAGGCATTTCAGGCAGTTTCTGTCCTTTGTTAATAATACAGTAACTGTTCAGCAACCTGTTTACACTCTGAACGGGCTTAAATTGGTTGTGTTACATAATTTGAAACAAGTGTGATCAATTTGGAGTCATTATGTTTAGAGTAACATATGACATTTGTGCTTTGATTGTGTTTACCTTTTGCCACTTCTGGTTACCATTATGCATCACAAGTGCAAAATATGTTTTATTGCATGTGTTTAGAGTTTTGCAAAAAGAGTCTATGAGATCTGCAAATATGTTTTATGTGTGGTTTTGCCAAAAGGATGAGTGATTCAAGAAATGTGAGAACGACAACTAAGAATGTGGTTCAGAGTAGGGAGTTTAGCGTTTTAGCAATTGTGAAAAAACTGTAAAAAAAGGGCATTGCACTGGTGAAGCATAATGTTATGTAATGGAGGCCCCTGAGTCTCTCTCTCTCCCTGTGTGTGTGTGTGTGTGTGTGTGTGTGTGCGTGTGTGTACTTGTGTATGTGTGTGTGTGTGTGTGTGTGAGAGAGAGAGATAGTGTGTGTACTCGTGTGTGTGTTGAGTGCTTGACACAGTAATATCCAGGTGATGTTTGCTCAGTGCTGACTCTGAGGTGCAGATTACAGGACAAACTGTGCAGCCAAAAGACCAAAAACTGTGTTACACTGTTTCATTCACCCATTCACTTCACTCATTCAGTAAAGACATGCAAGTTCACACACCTCCTTTAATACAATAAGATACACCAAATAAGGCATGTGTGATTTGCCCTGTGGTGTAGAAATAAGGGGAAATACATTTTGTCCACGTAGTCAAACTGCTAATAACAACAAAGTTACCATATAGATGCAGCTGTGTGTTTGTAGCCTAGACTTTATTACACAATCTTGCTAAGTCCAGTCATACTTTTCCAACACTGATTGTTCAGGTATGTAGACATTTCCAACTCTGTTCCATTATTTCAGTGTGAATGAGCTTTGTCCAATTTTCATCTCATTAGAATGATAAGGTCCTAGCTAATTCCAAATACCAAAACTGCTATGCGGAACAATCCATTTTTGGGAGTTTATATCTATTCCTAAACTCCAAAATGCATTCACACCTCACACAGTGAATGTGAACCTGAAGAAGCAAACTGTGAAACGCGTTGTTCACGCAAATAAAATCAACAAAAATAAATCCTCCAGTGTGCGATGTTTACTCGTTTTTGAGGTTTCAATGGTTCTGCACATCATCAGCACCTGGAAAAAGAAGGGCTGTGCACAGGGATTTTGAACTTTGATGGACACCTCACACAGTGTTAAAGTTTTGTCACAGAATATGTGAATAAATATATTATATAAATATATAATATGAATAAATATAAATGGTAGAGCCTTATAATTCCAAGGGAACATAACTGGCATGACCTTAAGTGAAAATACTGGTGAGAAAATTCTCTTTTAGGAGAACGGAATCCCTCCAACAGAGTCAAGTCCATATGAGCAATGATGCACAACACAAAAGCAGGATAAATCCTATGCAGACACTTTCAAAGGACACTCTAGACTGCAGACTCTTTTCAGGGAATGGATGATTGCGATGCTCCACAGACAGAGGCCCGTGTCCACTGATAACGGGCGAAAGTAGGTTAGGTGTTACTGTAACAACGAGGTGGCTGTTGATGCCTAGCATGTGGCAGAGCAGCCCACAAGGCCCCGGGGGGAGGCTAGAGTCCAATCGCAGAGGGATGTGAAGAAACAGAAAGCTCTGTGCAGCTCGCCTCTCATCTCCCTGTAGAATGAGGGCAATGCCGCGACCACACACACACACACACACACATACATGGACATGGCTCAGACACAGTCTGTCTGTCTTCCGCACACGCACACACACGCACACTCTCTCTCTCTCTCTCTCTCTCTCTCTCTCTCTCTCACACACACAAACACACACAGCCCCCCCTTCCCTGGGTGTGGTGGCAAGTATGGTAGTTTATGTAATCTGCCTTCCTCTTATCATGTGTGTTGGATGGTGGGAGGATGACACACATACACACACACACACACACACACACACACACACACACACACACACATACACACACACACACACACACACACACATATACACACACACAGAGATGGTGTGGACACAGACAGAGATAGATAGGGCAGATAGGAGATGAGGTAATAAGGGGCCTCAAGGCTAGTGAAACTGTTTTCACATTTTTCAGAAAAAAGTGATTTAACCAGTTTCTTCTATGTCAGACCGACAAAACCAGTCTTTTCAGACAAACCAACAAAAGAGATGCAGGTCACACACACACACACACACACACACACACACAAAATGACACATCACAAGACCCGGCACAACTGGCACATGACACGTCACAGGCACGTGAAAGCATGGGTCCAATTGATTACGCATTCAAACAAAGCCTCTCTGTGGTCAATTGTCTTTATTGGTCCTCTGAAGACACACACACACAGTCACACACACACACACACACACACACACACACACTGAGAAACTCTGAACAGGGAGGAAGAAGAGCATAGACCAGGTTAAAGGCCCCTTGATGCTGAGAGAGAGAGAAATAATTTGGAGATTGCTCAAGGTCTGACGAGGCCACAGATAGGTCAACACATAGTCTGGTTACTGTCGGCACAGTTTGCAGAGCAGTGATTTCGGCCAAGGCCCAGAGGCCGCACTGCAAAAATTGACGTTGGCAAACAGAGACAGTGGAAGTGGGGGGTGGAGTGATAATGGGGGTGTAGGTAGAAGGCTGGGTGAAAATAAAAGGTATAGAGCCAGACGGACAAACAGACAGAAAGATAGACAGACACTCTTAAACATGTAAGGGAAATGGGTAAGTCAAGACAAATCAGATCAGATTTTATATGGCATGGCATATAAACAGGGAAACCAACTTTGATTTTTCTGACAGACTACAGACATACGTACAACATGAATGGCTAAGTATGACCTGAAAGAGTGTTCATGTGTGTGTGTGTGTGAGAGAGAGAGAGATGGAGAGCGTACGTACCCGCAAGTGTGTAAGAAAGTGTGTGACAGAGTGTGAAAGAGTGTCAGTCAGTGAGTGCATAATAGCCAGAGAACATCATTTTGTGTGTGTAGAGAGTGTGTGAGAGTGTGTGAGAGTGTGTGTCACTGTGAAATCACCAGGTCTGGGACCAGAGAGCCATAAAGGCCAGGACATGATTGGTGCGCACCGGGGGTGGTAAATAAATGTGAATGACTCACTCAGTGGGCCTTTGGCCCCTCAGTGAGCTCCGGCCTGCCTGCCTGCCTGACTGTTGGCATCTTTATGTAACCAAGCCCTGTGTGCTGTTTTATGCAAGTCATCCCATAGCTCACATCTGTCCTTGGCAAAAAGAAGTTCAGTGCACACATTTGTCTGTGTGTGTGTGTGTGTGTGTGTTTTGGGTGTTGTTGCATTGCTCAGATATAGAGAAATTTGGAGTGCTGTGCTTTGTGTTTGGCACCGTTTCTCTGGACCCCATACAAGCTTTAAATGGATCACGGGTGTGACAAGCCACTGTAGCAACACTGTGCACTTCAAGACATTTTTTAGGAAGAAACAGACGCGCTGCTGTTGACACCACAATGCATAGAACGTGTCGCTTCACAGCACCTGGGGGTGAATTCAACTCACAGTTTGTGGAAACAACTGTATACTCTCTCACTGCTATGTAAGATCATGTGATCCCTAATAGTGTGCTTATGCTTGTCTACATGCCAAAGAAGACCCGAGTGTGTGAGTGAATGAAATGATCATAGAGATAGAATGAGAAAGAGAGATGGAGCAAGTAAGAGAGAGAGAGAGAGAGAGAGAGAGAGAGAGAGAGAGAGAGAGAGAGAGAAAAGAGTCTCATCGTGCACTTCAAGACGCGCTGCTATTGACACCACAATGCAATGAAATATACAGTGTATCTGAAGCAATCTTTGAAGAAAAGCATATGGAGCAATTCTATGTCTTGGAAGGTAGTTATTTCCATCAGTATGAATGAATAATTAATATAAAACACAACACTGACACATTTTTTAGAACAATCTTTTTTTATCCAGTACTGTTGAGCACATATTAAGGAACTTGAACACATATTAAGGAATAACAAAATATACAGACCATATTAATATACAGACCATATTAATACACGTAAGTATTAAACAAAATATTAATATGAATAGATTTGATTGAGCAATGGCAATTGGACAATTCAGATTAGCGATAGCTTCTCCTCAGCCCTCCTCACTACGGATCTGCACTGACAGAAGCTCAATAGCACCCCCCTATCGCCCCATCTAAAACAACGTTAAACTGTGCTGTGGCCAGATTATAAACTGCAACCAGTCTTTGAGTCAATAGAACGTTGAGACAGAATGAAATTCTGACGGGACCGCGAGCCAAAAAGAATCGATGGCCCCAAATTGGGCAGCCCTGCTCTATATGCTCCAAGACTGAAATCACCTGACACTCTTAGTTACATAAACATACCTGAGATATGTTCTAATTTTACAAACACATTTTCTTTAAAGCTTTTCCGTTTTGTGTGTGTAAATATTTAAAAGTAAACAAAAACTCACAGTGCACTGACCAAATGTCATAACCTCATTAGACGAGTCGCTATTTTGAAAACACCTGGTTGACCTGATCAAAGCTAGTAATACACCATTTCAAACAAGGATACGTCGAACATAAAGTATGTGTGCAGAGCATGGGGTGTTAGATAAGGGAGCTACATGAAGAAACTCTGCCCAAGACCATGAAGGGAAAGCACATACACAAAACTGTGGTACACACAAGAAGGCATGTCAAGAGCACCAAGTGGCAGCGCAGACGAAACGAACATGCAAGATGCTAAGTCCAATGGAATGAGGTCACTCAGTTTGTCATGTCAAAGGTCACAAGCTTGTCCTGCAGGAGAGCAAGGTGAGGGAGACTCCTAACCTGAGAATAGGGGACATTCCTGACCTCTGCCGAGACCAGAGCATGTGTGATGTGGGTTTCAAACAGGTTGATTGATCACAGCCTCCTGACAGTTGGAGCTGATGAACTCAAGGGACTCGATTGTCCGAGGGCTGTGCCAACCTCGTGAAAGCTGCAAATTGAGTGAACTATTTAAAGGAGAGCACGCCTTCGCTTTTTTTTCTCTAAGCAGACGTGCTGCTTGATATTAGGTGTAACGAGTGGAACAAATAGGTGCTTATGTGTCACGATGAGACTCTTTTCTCTCTCTCTCTCTCTTACTTGTTCCATCTCTCTTTCTCATTCTATCTCTATGATCATTTTATTCACTCACACAATCGGGGTCTTCTTTGGCATGTAGACAAGCACAAGCACACTATTAGGGATCACATGATCTTAGCAGTGAGAGAGTATACAGTTGTTTCCACAAACTGTGAGTTGAATTCACCCCCAGGTGCTGTGAAGCGACGCGTTCTATGCTTTGTGGTGTCAACAGCAGTGTGTCTGTTTCTTCCTAAAAAATGTCTTGAGGTGCACGGTGTTGCAGTGGCTTGTCACACCCGTGATCCATTTAAAGTTTGCCTGAGGTCCAGAGAAACGGTGCCAAATTGGTTCTGAGGGATGCACATTCTCGTGCTTCCTTGTTGAAAGGAGAGGCTCGACTTAACACAGAGTTGCACAAGCCATGGGTCACTCTGCAGAACAGCACAGGCTTTGCGTAATTCTACAAGCTTTCTTCTATTACTATCAGATGGACTGTTAGATGAATAATTGTGATAAACTGTAATATATGGTAATTTATGTTTCAGGAAGTGAAACTTCTTAGGCTTCAAAAGCAGGAGTTTCAAACTCAAATTACCCACATGCCACTTTTCAGGTGGTCTTCTTATAGGAATACCAGGGCTAGGGTATGATGGGAAAGTCCTCTGTTATCTGAAAATGGTAATTAAAACCCCTGGTAAATAGTAGGGGTGCTGAAATGAATCTTTTCTACGATGCATCATGAGTATTGTTATGTTACAACAAGCCGGAACTGCGGAACATACGACATGGTTGAGAGGTCCTTGGAACAAGAGATCTGTGCCACCTTGCTGCCTCCAGAGATCAGAAAAGGAGAGCTTAGCATTTCATTATCATGTATTTTGATTATACCTTTATATTTATGTATTTTACCTTTCATGTACCTTTAGCTTTTTTTTTATCTTGATGATATGTATGTCTTGCAGATTGAAGGCGACATTCAAAATGATTAAGGGTTCACTTGAGGAATTCATGCGTTCAGACAAGACTTGAACCTGATTTGGTATGGCCTGTTTTTTTTCCACCACAGAAACAGGTTATCCCAGGACATATAGTGCATCGACACATTATGTACATAGGGTTATGTAAAGAGGCTGTAGATGTCTGATATGAGCTTGATCATGATTGGTAGGATGTCTGTTGTTGTACGTGTCCTTTACATTTCAACATCAGCCTGTACTGTTCTGATCTGAAATGATTGCTAGACATTCGAGTCAACTAAGGCTTTGGCGTAGGTAGGATTCATGCTTCATTGCTCTGTTTTTTTCCCTTTATGTACAATATGGTACTCAAGGATGAATTAGAGATCACACGACTTACAAGAAATCCACTTCTACTGTGGAACTACAAGATCAGTTAAGACAGTTTGTGTCGTCATCAACATATGCAAGAATAACAAACAATAAGTGCTACATAATGAGTTCTTCTGGAGAACTTTTATGCAATGTGATCGGATGTAGAATCCTTTAGAGATTAGAGATGACTCACTTTTCCAAATGCCAAACATCACTACCACTACCATTCAGTATAGCATTTCTACCATGGCACTATAACCCCGTTGATGTAGTACTGTAGATTACCCCAGTTTGCAGATTCCTCATGAACACATGTTAACAAAACTGTCCTGTTTAACTTTTATATATCCAATTTACATATATCCAAAAAATACATTTTATATCCAACCTTGCTATTATCATTGAAACGTTAAAGGATAATTCTGGTATTTAGCACTTTGACTCCCTTTTGTGATTTGTTTTGGATGAACTAGAGTGGTGGACACCAAAATTTTGATGATGGATCCTGTGGCACCTGTAGCACCTATGTACACCAAACGTTCCAATTATACACTTAGCAGTATTCTGAAGATATTTACAGAAGGATTTGCTAATAAATCATTCCTGGCCTGATTTATGTGACATTTTAATAAAAAAAATATGGCAAAAATCGATTTTTTACAATCAATTTGTACCTGGCCATATGTTCTGATCTATCTACCGAAAATATATGCAAAATTGTGCATATTTAATGAGATAATGGCTAATTTGCAGAATTAAACATTCGAATTTCAAAAACTTGTAATACATTTTTTGTTCATACTTGTGTAAGTAATCAACTGAGGAAGTTTCATGGTGATGTCTATTATTTAAAAATTTTACCCTATTCACCTGTAGTGTCTCGCCTTAAAGTGAAAAATACAGAGAAACAGGTTTATTCCCTGTGTTGCAAGGTAAAACTTTCACAACAGAGTCCAGGTATGGGGATGATGATGAGATCTCATTCAGTGATAGGATTTTTACAACTATTGCCTCCCTTGCGGAGCACGCAGTGATAGCTGCTTCTACCAGCAATGAAACGTCAACCATTAACAGTCACACAACACAATTTTGATTAAACTTCAAAACAAATGTCTGAGATAAAAATACATACCTCTATGGGCTTTCTTCTCCTCCGCTTTCCTCCGTTTTCATCCCTGTGCACCAGAGAGTTTGGACCTTTTCATTTTGAGAATTGACCATGTGCCAGGCTTTATATTCTAACTAGTTTGATCTAGCCTTGCAACCAACCATAAGGTCGCCGTCGTCTCCCCCCATACACATACTATAATATTTTCATATATTCACCATGTTCAATTGTTTCATTCAGGGTTTTATTTCACCATGGTTTTATTTAATTTTGTTTCATTAATCAATGCTGTTAACCCATTTAAGCCCAAATTTTTCCCAGACATGCAAATATGCAAATCATGTGTTATTAGCAACCCTTTGAAGTAATCAATAATTTTTTTTTTTTTAAATGTAGAAAAGTAGATGAAAAAGTGAGTTTTATTACCGGTCACAATTGTGACCGGTGGGATAATATGCGTATACTCAATTAAAGGTTGCTCAAATTGCTTTTTTATTAAAATAAAGGTATTCTGACAGGACTTTTCAAACTGTTATGAACACTGAGACCAATGGTAATAATAAATATGAAAAATATGTAAACATTGTTTATTTACCAGGAGCTTCGGCTCGTTAAAATAGAACCCTGAATGTGTATGTCTGTGCGTGCGTGTGTGTCTGCATGTATATATATATATATATATATATATATATATATATATACGCACACACACACACACACACACACACACACAATATGCACACTTACTCTTACACCTCATGCAGATACACACACAGACCATATACAACAACTCTCACAACAACACACAGACACAAACACACACACAGACATACACACTCACACACACAGATACACACTCACATACACACACACAGATATACACTCACACACACACACACAGACATACACATATATGTATGTGTGTGTGTGTGTGTGTGTGTGTATCTGCAGGTGGGTGTGTGAGAGCAGCAGGCAAAGTGCATGTCGCGTGCAATGTGAAGTCCCCTTGAGTGTGTATGTCTGTGTGAGTGTGTGTGTGTGTGTGTGTGTTTGTGTCTGTGTGTGTGTCTGAGTGTGTATATCTGTGTGTGTGAGTGTATATCTGTGTGTGTGTGTGTGTGTATTTGTGTGTGTGTGTGAGTGTGTATCTGTGTGTGTGAGTGTGTATATCTGTGTGTGTGAGTGTGTATGTCTGTGTGTGTGTTTGTGTCTGTGTGTGTGTGAGTGTGTATGTCTGAGTGTGTATATCTGTGAATGTGAGTGTATATCTGTGTGTGTGTGTGTATGTGTGTATTTGTGTGTGTATGTGTGTATTTGTGTGTGTGTGTGTATTTGTGTGTGTGTGTGTGTGTGTGTGTGTGTGTGTGTGTGTGTGTGTATCTGTGTGTGTGTGTGTGTGAGTGTGTATCTGTGTGTGTGAGTGTGTATATCTGTGTGTGTGAGTGTGTATGTCTGTGTGTGTGTTTGTGTCTGTGTGTGTGTGAGTGTGTATGTCTGAGTGTGTATATCTGTGAATGTGAGTGTATATCTGTGTGTGTGTGTGTATGTGTGTATTTGTGTGTGTATGTGTGTATTTGTGTGTGTGTGTGTGTGTGTATGTGTGTGTGTGTGTGTGTGTGTGTATCTGTGTGTGTGTGTGTGTGTGTATCTGTGTGTGTGAGTGTGTATATCTGTGTGTGTGAGTGTGTATGTCTGTGTGTGTGTTTGTGTCTGTGTGTGTGTGAGTGTGTATGTCTGAGTGTGTATATCTGTGAATGTGAGTGTATATCTGTGTGTGTGTGTATGTGTGTATTTGTGTGTGTGTGTGTGTGTGTGTGTGTGTATGTGTGAGTGTGTATGTCTGTGTGTATGTGTGTGTGTGTGTGTGAGTGTGTATATTTGTGAGTGTGTATGTGAGTGTGTGTGTATTTCTGTGTGTGTGAATATGTATGTGTGTGTGTGTGTGTGTGTGTGTGCATGTGTGTGTGTGTGTGTGAGAATATGTGTGTGTGTGTGTGTGAATGTGTGTGTGTGTGTGTGTATGTCTGTGAGTGTGTGTGAATATGTGAATACTGTATGTGTAAGTGTGTGAGTATGTCTGTGTGTGTGTGTGTGAGTGAGTGTGTATATCTGTGTGTATGTGTGTTTGAGTATGTATGTGTGTGTGTATCTGTGTGTGAGTGTGTGTATGTGTGTGTGTATGTCTCTGTATGCGTGTATGTATGAGTATGTGTATGTGTGTGTGTTTGTAGGTGTAGAAGTATGTGTGCATCTAGATACAACATTCTATCCCACCGGTCACTATTGTGACCGTTAACATGTTTACTCATTCTGCAAACACACCAAAGACATTTGAATAATTATAAATGTATATATCATAACTAGACACCTTAAAGACCATGTGTACAAAAAATATTTGTCCTGTGTTTATTTTAACATACTTTAAAAACCTTTTATTTGGGAGCTGTGAGGCCGTCATCCTCTTCTCAAGGTGCAACCAGGAAGTAAACAGCTCTGGTCATGTGACAATTTACTCAAAACATTTGACACTGCACACATTTCATTGAAACACTCTATTGTTTCAATATTTACTGAAAGAGTATTGGGATATTGCCCAGTTACAGTTTTAGAGGCTTATGAGTACATTTTTTTTTCGGTCACAATTGTGACCGATGGGGTGAAATGGGTTAAGAGAAAGATGTATGCTTAAGGTCATCACTAGAGGGTGCCCTGCCATTGACACCCATGATTGTCCCTTGACACCCAGCCACTGTCCTGTGACCAGGGGCATCAGACTGGGGGTAAAACCACTACTGATTATAGGGGCCCAAGGGGAGAGGGGGCCCTAGAAAAGTCTGGAATATATTTTATTTTAATAAAAGGAGGAACATGGGGGCCCATCAGGACTGCCTATGTAGGGGCCCAGGATCTTGTGCTACGCCCCTGCCTGTGACACCTATAAAACATTTAGCACCCTAAATGAAGCCACCCTAAGATGATCAAAAGCCCCCCTAAAAATATATATAGTAATATGCGTCCAAATTCACATCAATTATTCTCTGTTGAATTGCTCACTGAGTACTTATCTCACATAAATCTCACAGATGTGACATGAAAGAGCGGATATCAATGATATGAAGCATTCTTTTGTACAGTAAGCCGTTCCCAAGTAATTAAAAAAACGTTTTGAAATTGCATCAAATTTCTACATGGTATCCAACTCTGGGATGAAATTCTAATGTAATAGCAGCCTTGGTTTCCATATCAAAGAATCAATAGTCAATCATGACATGCACAGATCAACTGTGCTTTTGAATAGATATTTCTACCATCATGCTTCAGGTGACATGAATGCAACAATCATGAGACACAAAGTATTTTATAAATGACCCGCATTCATTTCCTACGCTAATTCATGCATATGTGTTTATTTTTGGAATTTATTTATTTCATCAGTAAATATTCCAGATATAAATAAAATATCTTGTTTTTGATTATTACAAATCATCATTTTTAACTTTTCCTTTTTTACATGAACAACAGTTTTTTTTCTTTACTTCATCCAGTTTTCAGACATGGGTCAAAAATGACCCGCATTCATGCTTTTCCATACATGGCTGCGTATTCCTTTGCTATATCTATTGAAAATAATGTATGTATCATTGAATATTGCAGTTAATATTGCAGTTAATCAGTAGAACATATTATTGATTACTTCAAATAATTACAAACATGTTTTTTTATTACTAAATCAAGTTTACGGACATATGTCAAATGTGACCCCCCGTGTGCACTTTTGATTAGAAGCAAAAACAACAATTACTTTGATAAAATTATGTTGTAAATGTTTTAAACAAAATAACACATACTATAGTTGAAATATACAAATTTCATCTATCGTCACCTTGTCACACATGACATTACTGATAACCAATCACACATAGTTAGCTACAGTCAGATATTATCTGACTGTAGTATAGAGAACTGTGGTGAATGTGTCCAAATAAACTGAAGCTGATTAAGTAAAACACATGGGTACAATAAATGGTTATTACAGTACTACATAATAAATATAGCTGCAAGCAGCAATGAGGGGGCCAAGCAGTTAAGCGCAGTTGAGCAGGAGTTGGGATTGGATTGGATTGGATTGGACTTGACTGTGTTGTGTTTGGTTGGATTGTATTGGACTGGACTGGGATGGATTTGAAGGTCACCGAATTTATTGTGTGTCCTCAAGATGTACTCCTAAGTCCACATACCAAGTTTAGTTTAAATAGTTGAAAGTGTTGATAATTATAGCACCACTAATGGTCAAAGGTCACCAAAATAATTGTGCAGTCTTAATATGGGGTCATGACTCCACATACCAAGTTTAGTTTCAATTGGTGAAAGTGTTAACAAATATAACTCCCCTAGTGGTCAAAGCACACCAAATTAATAGTGTGTCCTCAGTATGTGGTCCCAAGTCCACATACCAAGTTTGGTTGCAATAGGTGAAAGTGTTGCTAATTATAGTGCCCCTAGTGGTCAAACATCACTAAATTTATTATGGGTCCATAGGATGTGTTCACGAGTCAATGTACCAAATTTGGTGTCAATACGAGAAATACTTCCTAATTATAGCACCCCTAGTGGTCAAAGTACACCAAATGCATTGTGCGTCCTTAGGATGGAGTCTCGAGTCTGATAATGTATTAAAGTAAAAATGTGTCAGCCAAATTTAATGTAATGTAATTAAGACTTGTATGATGACAATAAAAACCGAACGCTGTCATTATTAGCTGTGTTGCTAATATGTTCACAAGCTTCACAAGTTGCAAATAACTATTAGACACGACCAGTTGTAGCAATAAAATACATGTTCTTACAGGTATTCAAGATTATTTTATTAATCATCTGGCATGCGATGAGCTGCAGAACCTAAACTACAGGGCATTGATTGAAGGTCAGAACTATATGAGCTCCGGATGGATTGGCCAGATACGTCATAGTATCGCAGATGAGCTCATCACGTTAAAAAGGTGTTGTGAGGTTTTCCCAGGCAGTGAACTCATACATAACGTGTCAGTAACAATAGAGAGAAATCGGCAAAGTTCTCCAAGTCGTGTGTGACTGCATGGCCGGCCGAGGGAAGTGCTGTAGCCATACAGCAGGGCTACTATACAAAATTAAAGATGAGACAACAAGAGGGTTCACAGGCTTGGCCTGCACAGACACAGCATGTGCCTGGAACAGCTCCACTTGTGAAAATGTAGTGCCAGAGACAGTGGAAAACATGCAAACGCGGGGCACCTGCACCGTACGTCGGCACCCGGGTTCGATTCCCGCCCCGTGGTCCTTTCCGGATCCCACCCAGACTCTCTCCCACTCACTTCCTGTCACTCTCCACTATCCTGTTGCATTAAAGGCATAAAAAAGCAACCAAAAAAATAGTTTAAAAAAAAAAAAAAAATGCAAACGCAGCAGAGTGGCCCCAGAAAATCCGAGTGTCATTTCTACTGCATTTGACAGACGAAAATGTTATTGCACATTGTTCAGCACCAGACATGGTTGGCTTATAGATGGTTCCTGGAACTATCTTGCATCATGTGTTGACTACACACACACACACACACACACACACACACACACACACACACACACACACACACACACACACACACACACACACACACACACACACACACACACACACACACACACACACACACACACACACACACACACACACACACACACACACACACACACACACACACACACACACACACACACACACACACACACACACACACACACACACACACACACACACACACACACACACACACACACACACACACACACACACACACACACACACACACACACACACACACACACACACACACACACACACACACACACACACACACACACACACACACACACACACACACACACACACACACACACACACACACACACACACACACACACACACACACACACACACACACACACACACACACACACACACACACACACACACACACACACACACACACACACACACACACACACACACACACACACACACACACACACACACACACACACACACACACACACACACACAAACACACAAACACACAAACACAAACACAAACACAACACACAGTGAAACAGGTCCACCCAAAGAGAACACACTGTGTGCAGAACAGAAATGCACACTTTGCAACACAACATTTACAAATGACAGACAATGTGGGGAACAGGACAGGCAGAGGTTAGAAACGAAGACCAAGGGCCAGAGTGGCTGGACCAGAGAAGAATTAGAGTCACTAGTAGTGAAGCACCTGAGGTACCAAAAAAGACAGACCCAACAAACTGGGTAGAAAGAAAACCTTGTGTTAAGTTTTCTGGAAATGAGGCTACTAGGTACGGTCAACAAGCTGAGCCTTTGGCTAGACAATGTTTCGAGCAGACAACAGGGCTTACAGTGGAGACTACAGGCCTGATTGTGCATGATCAAGAAAATTGGCTTGGAGCCAGCCTCGATGGAATTATTGACACAGATACTATTCTTGAGATTAAATGTCCCACTCCAAAAAAGCTTGTGGCATATGGTGGCAGTCTGCAAAAAATGACATTCAAAAAAATACGATGTTAGATTGATTGAAAGTACGTTATGAGGGAAACAGCACCTAGGTTAGGGTACTACTATCAGGTCCAGGTGGCAATGCACTGTGCAAAAAAAAAAAAAAAAAAAAAGAATTGTAAATGTATGGTGTGGACCCCCAATGAACAAGTGATTTTAGATGTACCCTACAATGAAGAGTGGAAAATGAACAAAATCTGCCAGCTGAAGAGGGTGTACTTCCAGCATCTGCTACCAGCAGTAGCAACAAGAATTGCACACGGGGTCATGACAATTTGTGGGCTCAAGTAGCTATTACACTTTAATGTGCTTTCCCATGACAACTTAGTGGTAATACACAGATCAAGAGTTCGACATTTGTTCACCGTTTACACCTGTACATTTTAACTATCTACATTGCATTGTTATGGCAACTTAAAACACATATCAAGAGTTCGACATTTGTTTACAGTTTAAACCTGTACATTTTAACTATTTGCAATTGCTGTCTGAAACTGTTGGTTGCTTTGTTAGATTTTCTGTTGAAATACAAATTAATATTTGGTATACTGTGACTGTCAGGGTTGTGCAGGAGGACCCAAGTGCAAGACTCAACCAGGCAGACTTACAGACAAAACAGAATTTATTTTAAACACAAACTTTACATTTAAAAAATTTCTTACTTACATACAGGAGTTTGACTAGACAAACAGAGAGACGATCCGACAAGGAACAGAGAAACAGGAGGGTAGAAATACACAGAGCAATTAACAGAGAGACAGAGGACTGGACGAAACCAACGAGACAATAACAGGGAACAGGTGAGGAGGCAGAAATGGAGGGAAAACAAACAAGACAGGAAGCACAGACCAAATAAGGAGATGGGGCGGAGACAAAGACAGGTGACAGGCAGGTAACACAAAGCACATGGGGAACAGGCAAAAACAAACACAGGACAATACACAAAATGGCCACCAGGGTGGCACAAACCCAACAGTCCGGGCCAGATCCTGACACTTTCTTTAGCCTAAGGACATAATCTATACAATATTAACCATATCACACTCACACTTTCCCATGACAACTTAGTCCATGACACACTCACAGACAGACAGACACAGACACACACACACACATTTCAGGTTACTGTTATGGATTAACTGAGGTTGCAAATTACATAACCCTGCACAAATACTTAAAATCTCATCAACACTTTGCCAGACTTAACATTACACAGAATCTTAAAACCCTTCAGCCTTCGAATTGCTCGCTCAATGTGAATTCTGACATTAGCTAGGCGGCGTGTGGATGTCACCTCATGTTCAGACAGCTCCTTACGTCCATGTGTGAATGCAGGAAGAGCTAGACTCACTCCTGGAGGCAATATATCCATGATGGTGAATCCGCGATCTGCTAAAATCTCATCACCAGGGATCAGGTGATGAATAAAACCACTGTTTTTTGTGATAAAATTATCACTGGCCCTTCCACCAAAAAGCTTTAATACAAACATGACATAGCCATTGGGGGCTATACAGTATAGCAGTTTGTATGTATTATGATGTTTTAAATTGCTGTAAGTTTGTGATCTTTTTCTTAAGTTCTTTGGCCTTTGTACAAAGACTTCCGTACAGTCAATGATACATGTGGCTTTAGGATAGTTTTTGTGAAATGTCTTGGGCCTGATTCTGTTCAGTGTATCCCTGGGCAACCAAGCAATCACCTTTTCATAATGTGTGTCAAGTTTGTCAAGGTGGTGAAAAGGGTAGTAGGCCCATTATTGAATTGTCAGTGCCGTGGCAAATCTTTTCTTCTGCAAGTCTGAGCAATTATAAATTATACTTATGCCCCATTTTGAGCTTTTTGCCCAACATTGCACAGCATTGCTCCTATACTTTGGCCTATAATCAAATGCCTAACCACTTTGAAAAGCTGAGACACTGTAGTTTTTTGGAAAACAATCCGAATAACTGTGTGATTTACTGACACAGAGTTACAGAGGCTAGAATATTGTTTTCTCTTTCTGCCGGATAACAGGCATCTCTGAACTGACCACATTTCAGCCCTCTAGGTCACTTGATATGACTTAGAAACAGAACTGAACCCTAGAATCAGGTCTTGTGCAGCTGTGTGAAAAAGTAGATCAATAAAGAATGAAAACATGATTACTTTAGACCATGATTTGCCAAGGTATGCTCATGCGTTTTGTAAAATACCCTTTGGAAACTCCGCATAGGACTTTTGGTTATCCAAAATGTGACGAGGGGTGCGACGAGGAAATTATACTCTTGCCTGTCCTCAAAACTTGAGAGCCCTGCAAATGCTACAGGACAGGAAGGGCGGAGAGAGAAGGCAGTGTATTTTCTCTAATTTCTCAATCTGTACGTCATCTACTTTTAGAATTCCATGGTATTCTGCTACTTACACATCCAGTAAGCGATGGCTCAAGAGAGGATTATTGTGGAATAATCCTTGACATAAAGGCTGACATAAGATACTGTATATGCAAGCATGATCACATCATACTTTCCCAGATATGGGTAGCCTATACTGTCTTGAAAACTATATAGCCTAGCATAATAGATGGCCCTTACAATGACGAAAGAACATAATAGTAAAATTAAGTTGTTTTGTTTTGGTGTGCCACCCCAAGATTTGCAATGGCCTCAACTGGCCACCCCAGTTAACATTTTCTGGGGGTGCCACTGGCAAGCTAGGTCCACAATATGAGTCCCCGCAGACCATTGTTATAATTAGCAATAAAATCAGCAATATTGCGAGAGTGAAAACTAATGGCATGGTGTCCCTCTTAATACCAATTCATTGAAGATCTTTTAAGGTGTGATGAAACTTTTTCAGCGTGCTCTGCACGCGCATTACCTACAGTACAACCCTGTCTTTCAATCCTAGTGATGTCCCTGCACAACGCAACTTCTGCATGACAGTACTGCGAGTGGCACATGACAAGAGCACAACATAAGTTTCGGCTCTAACCACCTCTGCCCCGGGACAGTGGCTGGGTGTCACGGGATAGTGGCTGGGTGTCTCAGGACAGTGGCCGGGTGTCACGGGATAGTGGCTTGGTGTCTCAGGACACTACTAACAAGACAGGACAGTCACAGGACAGTGGCTGGGTGTCTCGGGACACTAATAACAAGACAGGACACAGGACAGTGGCTGGGTGTATCGGGACACTACTGACAGGACAGTCACAGGACAGTGCTGGGTGTCTCGGGACAGTGCTGGGTGTCTCGGGACACTACTAACAAGACAGACAGTGACTGGGTGTCACAGGACAGTGGCTGGATGTATCGGGACACTACTAACAAGACAGACAGTGCTGGGTGTCACAGGACAGTGGCTGGATGTATCGGGACACCACTAACAAGACAGACAGTGACTGGGTGTCACAGGACAGTGGCTGGGTGTATCGGGACACTACTAACATGACAGTCACAGGACAGCTTTTGCTGCTACTCCCTCTTGGGGAATTGTTGGAGTGTAGACCTACATAACATACAGTTAAAGCCTCAAATTATTCATACCCATGCCTATATGTTGACCTAATATGTTTCTTCTGCTTGGAAATTAGCACGAGACAAAATATATTATATTGTGCTAGAGAAATAAATAGGGGACAGTCTGTTTTTGTGTTTTCTTGATGATAGAGGAAATTGTATGAAATTAAACGTTGGCATAAGTGTGTATAATGATGGGCTTAACTGTATACATAACATATACCATTGAATCCAAACAGCATAATGTGGAAATACTGTTGTTGGCTGAATTCTTCTGTGATTCTGCACACTAATAACTAAACCAAGTTGAAAGCGCATAATTTCTTCCCCAATATTTGCAAGGAGGTTTCATTTGCATTTCACATTACTGTGCTTTTTGTTCACAGGGCTTTCAGGAAAGTGTTACATAATATAATGGTGCATGCTTGGGAGAGAGAACATTAACAACTACCAGAGACATTCTGCTCCGGTGTTAGAGGGGTCGAATACTGTCTCAGACCTGAAGTGCCATCTGCAAGTGGTTCATTACTGACTCAATGGCTTATGCAATACTATCTGCTACTGTACACTTCTCTTTTCAGGTGCTTATTGCACTGTTTGTATTTATTAATTTCTCTTCATTATTCCAAAACACATCCTACTTTTGATAGCATAAAGGAAGGGCTATAAGATTATAACTGCTTTGTAAGCCATGTGTCTTCATTCATTCTTTCATTCATTCATTTCTTAAAAGTAAGAACTGAGAGAGATAGATAGTCCCCTCCTGTACCTATTATGATCACCACCAACTTGTCTACTAATTCTTACTGATGTTTCTTCCCTATCTATCATCCATATAATATTTATTACTTAGAAATACAGTCTGAAACTATGGCAAACAAGTTATTTACTATTTGAGCTAAACAGACAGAAATCGACTGTTGAATTTGACAAAAGTGTATAAGTTACAATTAAAGGCTGCACCAGAGAGGGTTGAATTGTGTCCAGATCTCCGTACTCACTTAGGAATACTTATGTTGGAGATCGCTCATGTCTCTGTTTCGGCTGTGAATGTGTTCACAATTTGACAGTCTGGATGTATTTTTAGCTCAGCCCGTGGAGGTGGGGGTCCTCAAGGATGCTCCCCTCCCTACAGATGATTTACTGTCTTAATGTATTCACCCTTTGAAACTGTTATTATGACCGCCGCGCAGCGAAGCGGCGGTCATATAGGTTTAGTCAGTTTTTTTTTTTTTTTTTTTTTGTCGCATGTCCAAATTTCTGTCAAGGATTCCCGGGACACTGAAAGACCGGGGTACACAAAACTTGGTGGGCATGTAACCCCACATGGATAGCATGGAACCATTGTTTTTCGTTTTGATCTGTAGCCCCCCCACTGGACTGGACCCCCCGAAAGGAGGGTAGGGCAGACACAGTTTTCTGTGAATATCTCGAGAACCGTAGGGTTTAGGAGAACCATTTTTTTTGTATGTTGATTTCAAGGGGCCATGTCAACTCATTCCATAACCACTCATTTCATGTATAGCGCCACCTAGTTAAACACAAAAAAGTAAAAATGAGGTGTTGTAATCGCAGGTATCTGTGACCTAACATAGTCAAAACTGCACGAAATTAGAAGTGTAGGATCATTATGACACCCTCTGAATGCTCGTCAAGTTTCGTGGAATTCCGTTCATGGGGGGCCACACAATAAATTAATTTATGTTACTATACACCAACTGGCCTGTAGGTGGCCGGAGACAGTTTTCTGTGAATATCTCGAGAACCGTGGATGACCAATTTTTTCCGTATGTTTGCCTCCAGGGGTCATGTTAACCCATTCCATGTGCACACATGTGCATAAACAGATACACACGCACACACCTACATTCACAGTAATCATACGTATGACACATACTCACACAGTAGACATATGTACGCATGCATGCACATGCACAAACACACATACGCAGGCAAACACACAAGCACGCACACACACACACACACACACACACACACACACATACCCACACACATAAACATACCGGTAAACGTGTACACGCACACATACACACAATTCAAAAAATTCTCAGAATTATGAACAGGCAAGATGGGTGTGGGGTTGTATAAAATGAATTTTACATGTGAAATCTATGAACTAATCATGTTTTGGTACTTGTTGTCTAGCAGATACCAATGAGAATTGAGTGTGGATAATGCAATTTAGTGAGACAGTTAGAATCATATAGGCCTTTCAGCGTGATTTCTTTTTGTGGAAAAAATGTGCTGGACTGGGCGGCGGTCATATTTTGTACCGCTCTGCGGTACATCTAGTCTTTATTACCTTGCACATGAGTCTGTGAATGTATCTCATTCACATTAAGTATACACATTTATTGTAGACTTTTGTCTTTAATGTTTTTGAGTATTTATGCACCAAGGAGTAAAGACTTTGAGTTTATTGCTCTCTGATGTTCAGATCGAGCTTATTACTCATCATTTGCCTTTTCTCCTTTGGCTTATGTTTGTTGTGTGTTCACTGTTCAGTTCATTGGCCTTGTTTCAGGCATGTGGGGTTTGTTTAGCCTTAGTATGAGTGATGTCATTGAGCCTTTTGAGCATTATTGAGCTTTCACTGCAAGTGAGTTTGTTAGCCGATAATAAGTGGCTCTTTATTTCAATAAAACATATTTCATTTGTGTAATGTGTATGTAAAGGCAGGGATGGATTACTGCACGGGCCTACCGGGCCCAGGGGCCCAAGGGGTCAGGGGGCCCTGAAGCCCTAGCCTTTGCATGGAATCATTGCCTCAATATCATAGCTATCAGGATGAAGGCTATGAATCTGATTAAATTTAGTATTGGCCATCCCCAAAATGCACCAGAATACAGGAAATCACATCAAAAAAATGTAAACATTTCTGGGGGAGGGCTCCCAAACCCCCCCTCCAACATATACGACATATAAGTGGGGGGCCCTTAATACATCTGGGCCCAGGGGCCTGAAAGTTCATAATCCGCCCATGTGTAAAGGTTTGCTTCATGTTTTTAAACGTGCTATGTGGAGATTCTTTTATTGTAAAACAACTGAAAATTCAAGTTAGCATGGAAACCAGGTAGTCAGCATGGCTCTCTTGTAATATAACGTTGCACAACATGTGACGCTGTATTGAACACAATACAATGGAGGAGTGTTACGGCTACGTTCAAGATCAGTCACAGAACTCCATAGCACCTTTAACGGTAAACATCTCTATTGTGTTCACAGTTATTAAGATTCAAAATATATCTATGTTTATTTTTTATAACATCATAACAACAACAAAAATAATGCTTATATACATAGATCCTTCTATATTATTCCAAAATATATTATTATTCATATGCCTGCTCATTGAATCATGCTGTGAAAGAGGAAGAGAGAGAATTGATTCTGTGTCATCTGGAAGAGGCGAGGAGGAGAGAGAATACAATTGTGAAGAGGAAGATCAAATGGTTCTGAATGGAGAGATAATGAAAGAAAAAGGTCTGCAATCAGGGATGGATTTCTGAAAGGGCCTACTAGGCCTATAGGCCCTGAAGCCCAAGACTTTACGTGAAGTTGCTATGTTCTCCACTCTTGATATTTGAATGGGGTCCCTCTGACAAATAACATGGGTTATGTCATGTAATAAGTCTTATAGTTGTTTCCATTGCATACATTTTTGAAAACGGCCCGTTTTTTTTAAAAACACTACACACAATTAACACAACACTATTCCCAAATAGCATAATCCCGCAGCTCTTTTGCAAAATGAAACACTTAAAAACTATTACACTACTACAACTATTTATCAAAACTCTATTTTGTTGTCATATCACAAACACATCAATCACATGATCTGATTATGTTTGAATCACTTACACACTAATGTACTCAATAAAAAACACCTCTGACAAAACAAGTTTTCCTAGATATATAGTGCTTGATTTTTTTTCTTCAAAAATATTGCTCAAATTCAAGGACTAGAGGATAATTTACAGTAATATATTATTATTATTATTATTATTATTATTATTATTATTATTATTATTGGAAGTAATAATAATAATAATAATAAGAAGAAGAAGAAGAAGAAGAAGAAGAAGAAGAAGAAGAATAAAATGAACAAGAGAACAATACAATAAAAAGCATTTTTTGACATCAAAACTAATAAATGTTAAACAATGTGTAACAATGTGGAGAGAAACAAACTAGAAGAAGAGACAGATCAGAAGGAATGGCAGGAAGAGCAGGGTATTCTTGGCGAAGCTCGAGGCACTGTTACACAGGTCCTCCTGACAACAGGAGTGCTTCACGCCTCCAAAATCCACAGAGGTGGCACATGCATCCTTGGAGCCACATCCTTTATCAACCACACTCTGTCCTAAGATCTCCCACTCTGTAAGAGAATGATACATTTACTGTATGACTGACTGAGGAGATGACAAAGCAGGTAAAACAATTGAATACAGTTGACTTTACCAAGATTGAAAAATAGAAACACTTAAGATAGATCAGTAGATAAATAAGTACCGTAGATAGATAGATAAATTAGGCAATTTTGGATATGAAAATGTATACTCACTTGTTGAGGTACAATAATCATCTCCATCCTGGCAGATTTCAATGTTACTGCAATTGTTTTGTGCATTGCTACAGGAGTAGCACTGCAGAAAGTCTATGGAAATACATAACAAGCCACTGAAGCTATCTGATAGCTGATTATAAATCATTTTGCATGCATTCATATAGGCTATACCGGGTGTTCATTTTTATGCACATATTTTTTATATACAGTGTTCAAGAGCTGAGACCACAGCAATAGGAATGTACTCACATGTTGACTGAGCCTATTAGCTGTATCACTGACCTATAGCCTATTTCATGAGCCTAAAACACAATGCCATTCCATGGCACACCTCACTTTTCCTCATGGCAGACTGGTTGGGAATCACTGCTTTATATACCCTCAATGCTCTTTTTTTCTTGTTATTAAATCTAATTCCAAGAGGGAAACCATGTATGAACCACACCTTTATATTAACCACAGGGGCCAATAGCCCAGTGAATAAGAATCAGATTGTGATTTCTTATAAAGAAAATTGAAGACAAGACATGAATTCCCATGTATTAACATCATAGTTGAATTTTGCAAAATCAATGTATAACCCTCAGTTAATAGACAGGAAATTACAGTATTCAATCACTGAAAGCGACATAGTTAAAGGGACCACACTGAGCTGTCTCCATGCCGTAGCGTGTCCACATTATGGAATTTAAACTCATATCAGCTTCTACATCATAAATAGATTTTAACAATTTTCTCTTAAACATACTGTATACGTATATAGAATGGACATGGCAAAATGTACACTAAGTGTTATACTTAATCAGTCAATCACACAAGCCATTTAAAAGTTAACCAGACACCATTCTGGACCAAACAGGTGTCCCCACATCAGAGCAGTGAGCAGCAAAGGTCTTGGATTAGAGGCTCTAAACGGCATAATGCACCATCTTAAACAAAGATGTTTGCCCACGTTATGAACGCAGTGCCCTACCTGCAGTGGACAGCATGCTGGCCAGTACAAGGACTATCTTCAGAGACATCTTCAGGGGTATCGAGGCGACCGAATGTGTGTGGCCCTGGATGGGGTCAGACGGGCTTTTATCTCTTGGGTGAGATTGTAGGATGATGTCATTGCTGAGTTTGGGGTGAGGTGGGGTGGGACTGTGTGTGTGTGTGTGTGTGTGCATGTGCGTGTGTGTGTGTGTGTGTGTGTGGGGGGGGGGTAGTTCTGTTAAACGGAGGAGGGGGATGATGAGGTTAGAGTTGAGGTGCTTAGGTGAGATTTGCATTTTGGGAGGAAGTTGGAAGTTTGGGAGGACTCTGAAATGAGGTGTCCAGCCGCCATACTTCCCTGTGATCCCAACGGCTGATTAGCACAGCCATTTAAGTTCCTCCTCTGGTCTGGTTCATCACACCCCAGATAGTCAGTAAAAAATAGATAAAGACTTTTCTTTTGACTACTTATCCTCATGCTTTTATTTTTACTTACTTTACTTTACTTTATGTTATTCTTATTTTTTTATCTTAGTACATTTTGCTGTTTTATTCTTATTTTACTTTTAACTTAATTTTTATCCTTACTTTTACTTACTTACTTACTTTTTTTCCATGTATAGATTTATCTGTTAAGTCTTAGTCTTAGCCTACGTTTTTGACTGTTAAGTCTCCATGTCTCTGTATTTTGCATCATTCTAGTTTGCCTGCCTGGACTGTGAAGCACTTTGGGTCAACTCATGTCGTTTTTAAATGTGCTATATAAATACAGAAAAGTGACTTGATTCGACTTGAGTGACTTGACTTGGCGACTAGAGTGGTATCCTCGGTGGGTTCCAATGTTCCTGTGAGAGACATGCCCCCTTTTTTTTGTTCTTTACTATCTGAGGTTAGTGCATGTACAGTAGTAGTGCCAGTAGCAAACAAGGCCACAAAAAGAAACTCTGAGGCATCAGAAATAAATATCTATAATCCGGTGTGCCAATTATTACAGATTGTGTTAGTGACAACAATGCATCTTTGGGGCCTGTGTGGGCAGGAGTTGGGGCCCCATATTATGGGGCCTGTGTGGGCAGGAGTTGGGGCCCCATATTACGGGGCCTGTGTGGGGCCCCTGCGAGACAGCCCAAAGTGTGGGCTGAGCGTGGGCTGCCCACACTTAGCAGCGTAGGTCCCCAGTGGGACCCGTTGTTGATTACACAAATGTTTTTAGTGTCAAGTTGCATTTGAAGAGAGGATTGTCCGCACACATGCTCCCATCAGGAATTTTTATTGATTTTCACCCGTGGGACATGCTCCTGATGGGAGCATGTGTGCGGACAATCCACTCTTTGATAGCCTAGCACTTTTTGTCCAGCACCTGCCTTGGATGTGCGCACCAACATACTACTTTTTGTTTGACGAGCCAAGTTGCATTTGAACACATTTAGAGTTACAAATAAAATGTAAGAATTGTTATACACAGTACTTACTCTTTATTGTGTTTGACTCATGGAGAACTGTTTAAATGTGCATAGGATGGTGTGCTGCTATATTTTGAGTCTGCGTTTACCTGTATAGGTGTCACCAAGTCACATAAGTATTTTACCATCTCAGGGAATCATAGGTTTATTGGTTGCAAAACAGTTTGACTAAATTGATGAATAACACTGAACATTGAATAACATTCACAATTTATTGTAACATATTGTGTCACAAAAAAAAAACAGTTAACATCACTATAAAGTCAGGGACTTCAGTATAACTTCTGCCCTTCGCCCAAGTTTTAATAGCATCAAATCTATCTATCATCCATCTGCAGCAAATTATTCAACTTTAAGACCAATGCAATGCAAACTGAGGGCCAGATGTACGTAGATTTGCGAACGCAGCGTTATCAGAGGCATGACCAGCCCACAGAAAGCGTACGCTGAGCTTCTTTAGTTTATGTGGTATTTATCACACCTGCCGTTCATCGGGTAATCAGTGCCTTTCTCCGCCTCCACCTCTGCATGATTCAATCACAAGCACAGTCATTTAGCAGTCATGAAATAATACAATACATTCAGTGGCGGAGCTAGGGGGTGGCTTAGTGGGCTTAAGCCCCGAATCTTTTTTCAAAAGCCCCGAATCTTTTTTGTGTTTTAAATTCCCGACAACTCTTATTTCCAATATAACTTCCCCTCGGTTTCTCATAGTCACCAAATGCTCTATTACTGAGGAAATATACCCCTTATTTGCAAAGCCCAATATTGAAAAATAATTTGACTTGCTACACGATCTATGGTTAGATTGATTTGTTTAGATCCAGTGAAAATGCTGCCTTGACAACGCTACGTCATGGCTTCGGTGTTCCAAAAAGCCTGTCAGAAGTCTGTCACTTTTACAGTCTGTGATAAAACACTTTGTGTACATGTTGTTGAAACGTTATGGATATTAGAAAGTTTTTCAAAAGACCACCCAGCTCCGTTCAAGCAACAGCATCGCCCAGTGAACTGACGGATGGTGTTGTTTCAGGTTGGTGATTTCACGTTAAGAGCTTTCAGTCAGTTAGGCAGGCTAACGTTAGGCTACTTGGCTATCGTGTTCTATATATATCTATGGCTATCGTAACACCCCCAATTATCGCCACTTTTGTTCAGAAATTCTAAAACAACGATGTTTTTTAACACTTCAAAATAACATTTACTAAATGAACCTTACATTTTTCAGTAGCCATAGGTGTGTAGATTTGAACAAAATCTGGTTTGGTTCTTAACGGGAGCATTTACTGCCTGAAATATCCGATTTTGTTTACCACGCTCGGAGTTATAGTGCTGGCCTGATGGGTCGCCTATTTACACCGTTTCAACGGCACATGGACGGTTAGACCGAGAGTTCTCGTCGTGAAATTAAAATTCCACTGGAGCTCCAAGGGGTTGTGTACACGCAGCCTTACAACACTGTTTACAGCTCTTCGAGTCACGGTAAAATGTCATTTTTGGTACATAGCTAATTTAGATACAGCTATGGTGTGGGTAGTTGCGTTTCTATAGGAGTCCGCTGTCTTGGTTTGTATAGCAATGGATATTAAGTGACACATACACGCAAGACGGCGGAAATACGGGACCGGTGGAAATAGGGGGAGTTACGATACCTCCCTAAATGCTTAACGTTAACGTTAAATGTCCTCCTTAGTCGGCGGAAAAGGCAAATTCAGTACTCTCATAGGCTAGCTAAGCCTACTGCAGAATAAGAAATTCCAGCTCCCAAAACAAAGTGATCCTCGTCTTGTAATAAATTAGGCTACACTGTTTTGAAATGTCAGAAAAACCCAATAACAGTTATCTGCCCATGTCAACTTTTCTGTGTCATATGTTGCACAAAAAATGTTAACTGTTAGCCTACCTTAAAACCTTGTTGATATCCTATCCACCACCACAGATCTTATAATCCAAGAGTCCACATACATATAAAAGTCATGTTATGTTGTTTTGGCTGCCTAACTAATTATTAACTAAAAAAAAAAAAAAAACATTACAATGATATATTGAGAGAAAAGGGCCCTTTCCATAAGTGTGTTAATCAAGCACCATGCAGTCTGCATTCATAATAGGTGCTTGATTTTATGCACCTGTGTAAAGGGACCTGATGAAACCTATGAATAATCTTGCTAAATTACAAATTAATATAATTTAGAAACACCTATGTCAAGATGATAATGCATTCCTTCTAAAATACCCTTGTATCATGATGACTGGCCATACTGTAATTATATCATAATATTATGTATATTATATAGTATAAGATATTCTATATATTTGTCACACAGATGAGATCAGGGAAGAGGAAGAAGGAGAATAGCAATAATAAACAATAATGTCATATCAAACAATAGCCTAATGAAAATAAACAAATACTATAATATACAAACCATAAGAAATGCTTAATTAACTAAGTACATGCTAAACAGATATGAACAGATATTGCCTCTTGAAAGACCCAAAACTATAATTTTACACAGTGTAGTGCCAGTCAGATACCTTGAATCAGTAGAATGTTAGTTTCACATTTTTTAAGTCTCAATGTGTCCATTAGTTTACACAAAATTCACTAGAAGTCATTATTTAAGGGGTTATTTAAAAAAAAAAATTAAATGGGCTAAGCCCCGAATGTTTACAATGTCTGGCTCCGCCCCTGCAATACATGATAATAAGATGTCAACAAGCAGAAAAATAATGCAGGGTAGTATTCTACTCCACTTAAGAAAATATTCAAACTACTTACACGTAGGCTTTAATAACCAAATCTAGCAGGTAGGAAAGTTTAAGTTGATGGCGTGAAAGTGAAAGTTAGACATTAGAAAGGCCGGCGAAAGTTAAGGTTGCTTCTGACAAAGTACAAAGAAACAAAACTGGTGCTCTGAATACCAATTCTGTTGTCACTAGCCCCCTTCAGACCATCGAGCCAAAGCCGAGCTAGCCAGGCCGTGCTGGGGCTAATTGCTTTCCCAAAATCACCTTCTGGCCCCTGATTTCTGGCCCACCCTAAACGTTGGGCCACTTGGTGCTAGAGCGGGGCTAGGGGTGGTATCAAGGTGAAGGCGGGGTCAACCCGATGTTGTGTGTGGAGTCAAGAAACATGATTGAATGGCTATGAAAGCACAGCAGTATTTGCTAGCATGCCAAATTTAGAGATGGCGGTTACGTCCATGTTAAAGATGTTTGCCTGTCAGTAGGCTAACCCTGTCCAGAGGTCGCCATGTAGCACAGTAAAAAGTGAACTTATGAATTTACTAACATAGACAAAGGTTTCAATAAATTATTCCTGCCAGTGTGTTTTATGTTATAGATAGCCTGCTTTAATATAAGTTCAAATTTTAAGCCCCTTTTGTTTGGAAATTCTAAAATAAAGATGTTTTTTAAAAATAACATTTGATAAATGAACCTTAAATTTTCCAGTAGCCATAGATGTGTAGATTTGAACAAAGTCTTGTTTGGTTCTTAGCAGGAGCATCTAGGCCCTATTGCCTTTAAAATCCTATTTTCTTTACTGTGCGCTCGGAGTTTGGTGCTGGGCTGGTGGGTGCCCACTCACGATCGCCGTAAAATCAAAATTCCACTGGAGCTCCAAACGGATTTGTAGCCTACACACAGCCTTACAACACTGTTTACAGGTCTTCGAGTCACGGTAAAATGTAATTTATGGTACATAGCTCATTTAGATACACGTATGATGTGTGTGCTTGCGTTTCTTTAGGAATCCGCCGTCTTGGTTATAGAAATGAATATTAAATGACATACACGTAAAAGGACAGAAATAGGTGACTGACCGACTGACTGCGGCCCGCGGGCCAGATCAGGTCCGCCAAGCATTTAACGTGGTTATCAGGCTGCTTGCTATTTTTTTCCTACGATAGAGACGACGTTGGTTAGATTTACTGCAAACTGCTTTTCACTCTCCTTAGAGAACGTTTACAATGTCAATGTCAAAACATCATGTTAAATAGAGATGATAGGTCTACTCTTAGTTATCTCCTTTGCAGCAGATCTCAGGGATGGATTACTGCACGGGCCTACTGGGCCCAGGCCCAGGGGCCCAAGGGGTTAGGGGGCCTTGAAGCCCAAGCCTTTGCATGGAATCATTGCCTCAATATCAACACATCAGAATGTAGGCTATGAATATGATTGAATTTAGTATTGGCCATCCCCAAAATGGACCAGAATACAGGAAATCACATCAAACAAATTAAAAAAGTCTGGGGGAGGACCCCCAAACCCCCTCCCCCCTCCCACATAACCGACAATTAGTGGGGGGCCCTTAATACATCTGGGCCCAGGGGCCCGAAAGTTCATAATCCGTCCATGGCAGATCTAACTTGAACGTTATGCTCTATTTAATTGGAAACGCGTCTGCGCTCACAAGAGGGAGAAAGAGCGGCAGGTTCCAGCTGGCTTGTCATTGTTGATCAGTGATAAACTGTGAGAGCCATAAGTACAGCACTAACCATAGCTAAACGGGCAGAAGATTATTGAGAAATAAACATGTTCTTAAAGCGACAGTGCACAATTTATACATTTGTTAAACAGCATCAAATTAGTAATATTTTTAAAGCAATTCAAATTTTAAAACAAATACTTTTGATAGGCTAATAAAATATATTATTATTTAATTATTATTATTTAACTGTTTCCTTGTCTAGTTAGAACAGCTTGTGGATCTTTAGATCAGTGTTTCCCAAAGTCTGGGTTGCGACCCACGGGTGGGTCGCAGGATAATTTATTTGGGTCGCCAGCCCAGCACAATTTATGTTGTGTTATAGGTCTAACTGATACCATTTGTCATTTGATACCAGGAAAGTTAACAGTTTTCTATTAGGATGTAGTTTGTTAACTACCACAGTTACGGTTTTGTCATAAAAGCTCATGAAACTGGCGCATGAAACTGGGGGACGAACGCATCGCAGAGGGGGAGCCAGAGCATGGATATCTACCTCTCAAAATGAAACCGTTCTGTGCGGCGCCTGCCATGACCTGTACCTCCCAGTTGCAAACTGCAAGGGGCATGAATCCGCCTATTTGCACGAACATTAACAGATACCAGTTCCTCAACTTTACCGATTAAAATCTAGTGACCGTGCTGTCAACTAAAGCAGACATCCATAGACCGGATAAGGATATTCAATTTGCATATGTAGATAGTTTCGATTGTAGATGCAATCTTTAAAGTTAATAGCAACCTCCTCACATTCTTATTTCTGATTTAAAATGCACAACAGTGCATTATATTAGGCTACAATTTAAATAGACATTTTAAACACTATTTCTCTCGTTTTCTACCTCGCGAACTCTAAAGTAAGGGCGCATTCTTCCGGCTATTGCCCAAAAGCCTTGTTCTGATATAACGACTATATAATATAATACAACACTATATAACGACTTGAGTTATTTGCTGTTTACATCGGAATTGACGTCCTCAGTCTTATGGACCCATTTGTCTGCAACGCAACGTAGCCTACAAATTTTTTTTTTGAAATACAGGAACAGCTTTACTATGCTGACGAATGCGCAACATGCAAATTTTTCCCCAAACTCTCGGATGCGCATTAAAACGTATCTTTTCAGTAGTCATTTCCAACTTTTCACGCTGATGGTGCTCAAAATGCAACACTACCGTGTTCAAAGCAGGATCTATCTATCTAGATCCTATAGCAATGTATGGTTGGGGGAGGCATAGAAAAGTTGGAGAACCTGTGGCCTAAAACAATGTTGGTGGTTGCAGGGTAGATTTGAAGTGAAATGGGTCGCGATGTTCTGTCATTTTTAAAAAGTGGGTCGCCAGAAAAAAAGTTTGGGAAACACTGCTTTAGATGAAGACGTGCTGTCTCTCCTTTGATGTGCATCATTGTAAATAAAACTCTGTTCCTGACTTTTCCTACCATTGGTCTGACTGGGTCTTCATTCATCTATAGTATCACAATTATCATCAAAACTTAATAACCCAGGTCACATATTCATGTGATGGCCTAGGACAAACGTCCATGCAATGGCCATGGACCAACCTCCTTATGATGGCCCTGGACCAACTTCTATTTGATGGCCCTGGATCAACTTCCTTATGATGGCCCTGGACCAACTTCCCAAGAGTTCAATCAGCCAAGGTTAATAATGCTACAGTACATCATGCCCTCTGACTCTCAACACTGGGGCTCCACATGAGACGCAGAACTTCGAAAGAGTCACGCTGGCGTCGAGGCAACAGTGTAGTCATTGCGTGGAGTCGGTGCAGAAGCATAAATCAGCCTTTACTTTATAATATCACGGTCACCTGAATGAACCACAGAGCCACATACAAACTGAACAAAATCCCCAGGTCTGTCCCCCCAGAGTCCCAGATAGACGTCAGTGGCCCCTGCTCATAGCCACAGTGGCTAGCTTGCACGCTCAACACAAAGGTCTCAGTGTTTGATATTTGCATAGGTAAATAGGCGGAAATGGCTGGTGATCATATTTGTGGTTTGTGGTCTTTTTAAGGGAAATGAACAGTGTTGAAATATGGTTTTACCAAAAATGGTTAAATGGTTAAAATACTTTTCCTGAAGCATTGCCTCTTTTAAAATCCCACATGAATTTAGAAATGGATTTCCATGCACCGAAAAATGAATAGAGTAATAGTTGGATACCCCACTTAGCCTTTCAGAATGCACCAGCAAATATGTAATATAAAATTGTGAAAAAGTGTATCATGTTTAACTATTTGGTTACACTTTACTTGAAGGTATCTACATAAGATTGACATGACACTGACATGACATGTCATAAACATTTTAACATTTATGACATAATGCTTCTGTCACTCGCTTCTGTCAAGTGTCATTCAGTTTTTATCATGACAAGTTAGGGTTAGTGTTAGGGTTACAGTGTCATGTCACTCTTATGTAGAAACCTAAAAGTAAAGTGTTACTAACTATTCTTATATAACACAAAAATCCACAATTCCCTAATTTTCTTATGGGACATGTTTGACCTCTAATATGACAGCTCTGAGGTAAAGATTAAACTTAAAGGGGAATCCCGGAATTTTTTCATCTCTATTTCTTAAAGTCACACTTGGTACGGAAAAAAAATAACAGTAGAACAATCGGTTCTAGCTCGAGTTTCTGCAGCCAGCTAGAGCAGCTACAGAGCAAGACTCTGGGGGCATGTTTATAAGCCTCCATGTTCATTCAGATTCATGGGCGTAGATTTAGGGTGGGACGCTCATGACTAGTCCTAACCAATATTTTAAGATGACAAAATTGTCTCCACCAATATTATAGCGAACTCATTTGTGCTGCTGATCATTCCGACAGCCAGCACGACAGTACAAGAAACGTCGTCATTTGATTGGCTGAAAACCCGAGGGGGAGGGGGAAGGGTTATCTGACACGCATGCTGCACACACATTGCTTTATTCTTGCACTGGTAGTCAAGCGAGCAGGTGTGTCAACGACAACGGTAAGTTACCAGGGCTGTCTGTCAATACATGCCTACCCCATAAAAGGCCAGAGTGAAACATTTTAATATTCCCTTTTCCCTTCAGCATACATACAAACCCCTTTTTGTGGTGTGTAGATCAGCTATGCCACCCAAGAAGAAGAAAGGGGACATACGAAGCTTTTTCATAAAGCAGAGTGTAACTAAGCAAAATAACTAGCCACACAAGCTAGCAGTGGTAGTGACCAGGCTTTCAAATTATGCAGATTCTATTATGTGGAAAAATAGTATTAACTGGTGATAGCATATGTTACCCAGGATATTGTTAAAGATAAACCTAGCTTCTGTAATCTTTCAACCAAGGTCAGGAGTATTGATTAGGGGTGTGCAGCACGGTCGCATAGAAGTCGCGCTATCACAATAGATGTTATTACCAAGTCACTGAATGTTAATTAGCCTACCTTAAGTTAGAATCTTGGAAGTCACAATAAACATTGGATCTGGACATTTTTCGTTTCTATTTTGTTTATGTTATGTATTTCTGAGTGTAGCCTACACAATGCAGAGAAATAAAAGGGAGACCCAAATTCTTTTGAAGGACTGTCATTGCATTGTTATGACACATGCTGTAAAAACGTGTTGACAATGTGAATAAGTTAACACTGTTGGTTATTCAAATATAATGAATCATTATTTGATGAATAATATCCAAATAACACTATCATATACAATATGGTAGGAGGGTTAAACTCTCTAGCCAAAGGATAGGCTACAAAATGAATGAACCACTTTGTATGCAGGAAAGACAGCATCAAACCACTACAGATGGAT
This sequence comes from Alosa pseudoharengus, assembly GCF_046254945.1. Taxonomy (NCBI): domain Eukaryota; kingdom Metazoa; phylum Chordata; class Actinopteri; order Clupeiformes; family Clupeidae; genus Alosa; species Alosa pseudoharengus. Next base: position 21,387,015 of record NW_027468640.1, read on the forward strand.
GGCAGGTTGAGGAAACCGCATCAGGGCTTCAGGTGAGGTTCTAATTATTAGCCTATGTCAAATTGTCAATTCAGTTGGAGTCAGCAGCATTGCTGTACAATATAATGAGATGGAGTAGATTCACTTCTGTATTGTGATATTCTGTATTGCCAACAGTCTGAAATAACAAAGGAAATCGCCATTAAGGCACTGGTATCTTACAGCAAAAGAATTCCAATTACAGTTAAGCAAATACAAATATAATTTAGAGTTGCATAAAGTCGGATCTCCCCACCAAAGCTGAGACCAAACCTACGCCCTTGTTCAGATTGTAGCACTGTAGCTGTTTGGCAGCTTGTTTGCTCCAACAACTCGATAGGTAGAACCGATTGTTATAATTTTTTCGTACCAACAGTACTCAGTGACCTCGAGAAAGAGAGATCTATGTGAAAATTGCCGGAATTATCATTTAAAAAGTCAGTGACAGCTAAAGCTTATAGTCTTTCATCAGTAGCCTATACTTGTATGTATTATCCACTGCTATGGAGGAGGTGTAGGGGACTCAAAGCCTATCTGCTGAGGGCCACAAGCATAGAAAAATGTCTCTGTGTGTGTGTGTGTGTGTACGTGTGAGTGTGTGTTTGTTTATTGCGACACAATGGTGGCAAAAAGCACACGTGTGATAAAACATGATGTTCTGTCATTTTTAAAAAGTGGGTCGCCAGAAAAAAAGTTTGGGAAACACTGCTTTAGATGAAGACGTGCTGTCTCTCCTTTGATGTGCATCATTGTAAATAAAACTCTGTTCCTGACTTTTCCTACCATTGGTCTGACTGGGTCTTCATTCATCTATAGTATCACAATTATCATCAAAACTTAATAACCCAGGTCACACATTCATGTGATGGCCTAGGACAAACGTCCATGCAATGGCCATGGACCAACCTCCTTATGATGGCCCTGGACCAACTTCTATTTGATGGCCCTGGATCAACTTCCTTATGATGGCCCTGGACCAACTTCCCAAGAGTTCAATCAGCCAAGGTTAATAATGCTACAGTACATCATGCCCTCTGACTCTCAACACTGGGGCTCCACATGAGACGCAGAACTTCGAAAGAGTCACGCTGGCGTCGAGGCAACAGTGTAGTCATTGCGTGGAGTCGGTGCAGAAGCATAAATCAGCCTTTACTTTATAATATCACGGTCACCTGAATGAACCACAGAGCCACATACAAACTGAACAAAATCCCCAGGTCTGTCCCCCCAGAGTCCCAGATAGACGTCAGTGGCCCCTGCTCATAGCCACAGTGGCTAGCTTGCACGCTCAACACAAAGGTCTCAGTGTTTGATATTTGCATAGGTAAATAGGCGGAAATGGCTGGTGATCATATTTGTGGTTTGTGGTCTTTTTAAGGGAAATGAACAGTGTTGAAATATGGTTTTACCAAAAATGGTTAAATGGTTAAAATACTTTTCCTGAAGCATTGCCTCTTTTAAAATCCCACATGAATTTAGAAATGGATTTCCATGCACCGAAAAATGAATAGAGTAATAGTTGGATACCCCACTTAGCCTTTCAGAATGCACCAGCAAATATGTAATATAAAATTGTGAAAAAGTGTATCATGTTTAACTATTTGGTTACACTTTACTTGAAGGTATCTACATAAGATTGACATGACACTGACATGACATGTCATAAACATTTTAACATTTATGACATAATGCTTCTGTCACTCGCTTCTGTCAAGTGTCATTCAGTTTTTATCATGACAAGTTAGGGTTAGTGTTAGGGTTACAGTGTCATGTCACTCTTATGTAGAAACCTAAAAGTAAAGTGTTACTAACTATTCTTATATAACACAAAAATCCACAATTCCCTAATTTTCTTATGGGACATGTTTGACCTCTAATATGACAGCTCTGAGGTAAAGATTAAACTTAAAGGGGAATCCCGGAATTTTTTCATCTCTATTTCTTAAAGTCACACTTGGTACGGAAAAAAAATAACAGTAGAACAATCGGTTCTAGCTCGAGTTTCTGCAGCCAGCTAGAGCAGCTACAGAGCAAGACTCTGGGGGCATGTTTATAAGCCTCCATGTTCATTCAGATTCATGGGCGTAGATTTAGGGTGGGACGCTCATGACTAGTCCTAACCAATATTTTAAGATGACAAAATTGTCTCCACCAATATTATAGCGAACTCATTTGTGCTGCTGATCATTCCGACAGCCAGCACGACAGTACAAGAAACGTCGTCATTTGATTGGCTGAAAACCCGAGGGGGAGGGGGAAGGGTTATCTGACACGCATGCTGCACACACATTGCTTTATTCTTGCACTGGTAGTCAAGCGAGCAGGTGTGTCAACGACAACGGTAAGTTACCAGGGCTGTCTGTCAATACATGCCTACCCCATAAAAGGCCAGAGTGAAACATTTTAATATTCCCTTTTCCCTTCAGCATACATACAAACCCCTTTTTGTGGTGTGTAGATCAGCTATGCCACCCAAGAAGAAGAAAGGGGACATACGAAGCTTTTTCATAAAGCAGAGTGTAACTAAGCAAAATAACTAGCCACACAAGCTAGCAGTGGTAGTGACCAGGCTTTCAAATTATGCAGATTCTATTATGTGGAAAAATAGTATTAACTGGTGATAGCATATGTTACCCAGGATATTGTTAAAGATAAACCTAGCTTCTGTAATCTTTCAACCAAGGTCAGGAGTATTGATTAGGGGTGTGCAGCACGGTCGCATAGAAGTCGCGCTATCACAATAGATGTTATTACCAAGTCACTGAATGTTAATTAGCCTACCTTAAGTTAGAATCTTGGAAGTCACAATAAACATTGGATCTGGACATTTTTCGTTTCTATTTTGTTTATGTTATGTATTTCTGAGTGTAGCCTACACAATGCAGAGAAATAAAAGGGAGACCCAAATTCTTTTGAAGGACTGTCATTGCATTGTTATGACACATGCTGTAAAAACGTGTTGACAATGTGAATAAGTTAACACTGTTGGTTATTCAAATATAATGAATCATTATTTGATGAATAATATCCAAATAACACTATCATATACAATATGGTAGGAGGGTTAAACTCTCTAGCCAAAGGATAGGCTACAAAATGAATGAACCACTTTGTATGCAGGAAAGACAGCATCAAACCACTACAGATGGATGGCAGGTTGAGGAAACCGCATCAGGGCTTCAGGTGAGGTTCTAATTATTAGCCTATGTCAAATTGTCAATTCAGTTGGAGTCAGCAGCATTGCTGTACAATATAATGAGATGGAGTAGATTCACTTCTGTATTGTGATATTCTGTATTGCCAACAGTCTGAAATAACAAAGGAAATCGCCATTAAGGCACTGGTATCTTACAGCAAAAGAATTCCAATTACAGTTAAGCAAATACAAATATAATTTAGAGTTGCATAAAGTCGGATCTCCCCACCAAAGCTGAGACCAAACCTACGCCCTTGTTCAGATTGTAGCACTGTAGCTGTTTGGCAGCTTGTTTGCTCCAACAACTCGATAGGTAGAACCGATTGTTATAATTTTTTCGTACCAACAGTACTCAGTGACCTCGAGAAAGAGAGATCTATGTGAAAATTGCCGGAATTATCATTTAAAAAGTCAGTGACAGCTAAAGCTTATAGTCTTTCATCAGTAGCCTATACTTGTATGTATTATCCACTGCTATGGAGGAGGTGTAGGGGACTCAAAGCCTATCTGCTGAGGGCCACAAGCATAGAAAAATGTCTCTGTGTGTGTGTGTGTGTGTACGTGTGAGTGTGTGTTTGTTTATTGCGACACAATGGTGGCAAAAAGCACACGTGTGATAAAACATGATGTTCTGTCATTTTTAAAAAGTGGGTCGCCAGAAAAAAAGTTTGGGAAACACTGCTTTAGATGAAGACGTGCTGTCTCTCCTTTGATGTGCATCATTGTAAATAAAACTCTGTTCCTGACTTTTCCTACCATTGGTCTGACTGGGTCTTCATTCATCTATAGTATCACAATTATCATCAAAACTTAATAACCCAGGTCACACATTCATGTGATGGCCTAGGACAAACGTCCATGCAATGGCCATGGACCAACCTCCTTATGATGGCCCTGGACCAACTTCTATTTGATGGCCCTGGATCAACTTCCTTATGATGGCCCTGGACCAACTTCCCAAGAGTTCAATCAGCCAAGGTTAATAATGCTACAGTACATCATGCCCTCTGACTCTCAACACTGGGGCTCCACATGAGACGCAGAACTTCGAAAGAGTCACGCTGGCGTCGAGGCAACAGTGTAGTCATTGCGTGGAGTCGGTGCAGAAGCATAAATCAGCCTTTACTTTATAATATCACGGTCACCTGAATGAACCACAGAGCCACATACAAACTGAACAAAATCCCCAGGTCTGTCCCCCCAGAGTCCCAGATAGACGTCAGTGGCCCCTGCTCATAGCCACAGTGGCTAGCTTGCACGCTCAACACAAAGGTCTCAGTGTTTGATATTTGCAAAGGTAAATAGGCGGAAATGGCTGGTGATCATATTTGTGGTTTGTGGTCTTTTTAAGGGAAATGAACAGTGTTGAAATATGGTTTTACCAAAAATGGTTAAATGGTTAAAATACTTTTCCTGAAGCATTGCCTCTTTTAAAATCCCACATGAATTTAGAAATGGATTTCCATGCACCGAAAAATGAATAGAGTAATAGTTGGATACCCCACTTAGCCTTTCAGAATGCACCAGCAAATATGTAATATAAAATTGTGAAAAAGTGTATCATGTTTAACTATTTGGTTACACTTTACTTGAAGGTATCTACATAAGATTGACATGACACTGACATGACATGTCATAAACATTTTAACATTTATGACATAATGCTTCTGTCACTCGCTTCTGTCAAGTGTCATTCAGTTTTTATCATGACAAGTTAGGGTTAGTGTTAGGGTTACAGTGTCATGTCACTCTTATGTAGAAACCTAAAAGTAAAGTGTTACTAACTATTCTTATATAACACAAAAATCCACAATTCCCTAATTTTCTTATGGGACATGTTTGACCTCTAATATGACAGCTCTGAGGTAAAGATTAAACTTAAAGGGGAATCCCGGAATTTTTTCATCTCTATTTCTTAAAGTCACACTTGGTACGGAAAAAAAATAACAGTAGAACAATCGGTTCTAGCTCGAGTTTCTGCAGCCAGCTAGAGCAGCTACAGAGCAAGACTCTGGGGGCATGTTTATAAGCCTCCATGTTCATTCAGATTCATGGGCGTAGATTTAGGGTGGGACGCTCATGACTAGTCCTAACCAATATTTTAAGATGACAAAATTGTCCCCACCAATATTATAGCGAACTCATTTGTGCTGCTGATCATTCCGACAGCCAGCACGACAGTACAAGAAACATCGTCATTTGATTGGCTGAAAACCCGAGGGGGAGGGGGAAGGGTTATCTGACACGCATGCTGCACACACATTGCTTTATTCTTGCACTGGTAGTCAAGCGAGCAGGTGTGTCAACGACAACGGTAAGTTACCAGGGCTGTCTGTCAATACATGCCTACCCCATAAAAGGCCAGAGTGAAACATTTTAATATTCCCTTTTCCCTTCAGCATACATACAAACCCCTTTTTGTGGTGTGTAGATCAGCTATGCCACCCAAGAAGAAGAAAGGGGACATACGAAGCTTTTTCATAAAGCAGAGTGTAACTAAGCAAAATAACTAGCCACACAAGCTAGCAGTGGTAGTGACCAGGCTTTCAAATTATGCAGATTCTATTATGTGGAAAAATAGTATTAACTGGTGATAGCATATGTTACCCAGGATATTGTTAAAGATAAACCTAGCTTCTGTAATCTTTCAACCAAGGTCAGGAGTATTGATTAGGGGTGTGCAGCACGGTCGCATAGAAGTCGCGCTATCACAATAGATGTTATTACCAAGTCACTGAATGTTAATTAGCCTACCTTAAGTTAGAATCTTGGAAGTCACAATAAACATTGGATCTGGACATTTTTCGTTTCTATTTTGTTTATGTTATGTATTTCTGAGTGTAGCCTACACAATGCAGAGAAATAAAAGGGAGACCCAAATTCTTTTGAAGGACTGTCATTGCATTGTTATGACACATGCTGTAAAAACGTGTTGACAATGTGAATAAGTTAACACTGTTGGTTATTCAAATATAATGAATCATTATTTGATGAATAATATCCAAATAACACTATCATATACAATATGGTAGGAGGGTTAAACTCTCTAGCCCAAGGATAGGCTACAAAATGAATGAACCACTTTGTATGCAGGAAAGACAGCATCAAACCACTACAGATGGATGGCAGGTTGAGGAAACCGCATCAGGGCTTCAGGTGAGGTTCTAATTATTAGCCTATGTCAAATTGTCAATTCAGTTGGAGTCAGCAGCATTGCTGTACAATATAATGAGATGGAGTAGATTCACTTCTGTATTGTGATATTCTGTATTGCCAACAGTCTGAAATAACAAAGGAAATCGCCATTAAGGCACTGGTATCTTACAGCAAAAGAATTCCAATTACAGTTAAGCAAATACAAATATAATTTAGAGTTGCATAAAGTCGGATCTCCCCACCAAAGCTGAGACCAAACCTACGCCCTTGTTCAGATTGTAGCACTGTAGCTGTTTGGCAGCTTGTTTGCTCCAACAACTCGATAGGTAGAACCGATTGTTATAATTTTTTCGTACCAACAGTACTCAGTGACCTCGAGAAAGAGAGATCTATGTGAAAATTGCCGGAATTATCATTTAAAAAGTCAGTGACAGCTAAAGCTTATAGTCTTTCATCAGTAGCCTATACTTGTATGTATTATCCACTGCTATGGAGGAGGTGTAGGGGACTCAAAGCCTATCTGCTGAGGGCCACAAGCATAGAAAAATGTCTCTGTGTGTGTGTGTGTGTGTACGTGTGAGTGTGTGTTTGTTTATTGCGACACAATGGTGGCAAAAAGCACACGTGTGATAAAACATGCATTCGGGCATATTATATTATTTCACACGAGTAGATATTAAATGCGAGCGCGCAAATTCTCTCTGCACACGCACACTCAGAGGAAACTGCTCCCCGGGCGAGGAAAAAAATGCTGCGAGCGAGGAGGAATCTGACCAGCGCACCAAACAGCCACTCAAATCACTCCCAACTCCCAACAGGCTTGGGACACACAGGAACTCACACACAAAACGTGAAAAACATTGCGCAGACTTGCGTCAACCGGAACGTGCGCACTTCAAATCTCAACAGTCCACAAAACGATAGCTCCCAAGGCTCTACAGGTCGACGTTACCCTCTTGGTCACTAGCTGGAGCCAGCGGCGCCGGAACGAGTTTGAAAGTGGGGGTGCAAAAAAAAAAAAAAAAGCTGGTTTCGGGCTGGGTTCCCCGAGACAATTTAGAAAATTCCAGACGCCAACTATTCACGCAGGTTTTCACGTGGGATATTACGATATAAGATAGTCTAATAATAATTTTAAAAAAGTCTAACAAAAAAACTGTCATTATGTTAGGTATGTGGTGCTGTGTAGTGATTTCGGGTGGTTTCATTCAAGCTGATTGGACTGCAAGTAGCGTCTTTTTACACACAGAGTGATTTAGTCTAGGCTACAAGTTCTAAATGAATAATCTGTTAAAATAAACTGCGCCTGATATTGACACACAGACACACCAGCATAACCTGAATGTCCATTCAAGGAATAAAGGAGGTAGTCTATAGCCAATAATAATGATCACAATCTCCATTTTCTGTCCTGTGCACGCAGCCAAGGTCATTCCCATTCTCCACGCAGTGCCAAGATGCACCTGCATAATTTGGCCTGTGAATCACTGACATATTTTACAAGAGCCCTATAACATCGAAACGATCAAAAACATTGAAACAATCTCTGTAGTCCTCCACACACAAGTTCCAAGAACAAATACAACTGAAGGTAGCGTAGAGCAGTAATGCACAGCGATTTGTAAGTGTGCTGGTGACGATAACTGAACTGAGCTTCAGTATCATCGTAGCCTCGTTGGTCGCATTGATACGGTTGGTGCATAGTAGTGTTGCGTGGGTCAACCCGTTACCGTGGGTGCGGGTAAGCTTGATCGGAAAATATTGCGGGTGCGTCGAAATAGGTTAAATCCTGGAACGGTGGATTCCATTCTTTTTTTACACAGTGCAGCCAAACAGCTAACCTAAATCAAACAGGATCGTACAAATGCCTTTTTGTTAAGTTCGTGGATGCATGTTATAGGCCTAATGATAATTTCAACTTTCTTTCATTAGACAGATGCAGTTTTGTTAAGTTCGTGGATGCATGCTATAATGATAATTTTCAACTTTCTTTCATTAGACAGATTTCTGGTTCAGTTCATAAAAATGTAAAGTTTAGGCAACAGACAGATATCAAGGGTTTAAACTGATTGAACACGTCTGTGTCAATGTGTGTGTGTTTGTGCTTGCGCGCCCGCCCGCGGAGAGAGAGAGAGAGTTCATGTTAGGCTACATGATGTAGCCTATTACTTGTGTTTTACCTTTAAATGTATCAATAAAGAATTAAGGATCTTTCAGTTTGTTTATTTATTTAGTAGGCCTAGCCTATGTCTATGAAGCTAGATTCAGATTCAATTAATCCAACATGATAGCGAGCCAAGCCTAGAGCAACAACTCTTTGTTGAAGCATATAGCCTACAGTGCAAATTCTTCTTGTTTCAGTGTTTAGTTAATAAGAAAGCATTGTCTCTACCTCAATATGAACTACGAAGGATATAGCCTAGGCTATAGGCACATTGTTTTTTTTTTGTCAGGTTGGGTCGGGTTCGGGTCGTTAATCAGCACATTTTTTTGAGGGTCGGGTGGGTGCGGATGTTAAAAAACCTTATCCCCGCAACACTAGTGCAGGGTTGTTCGTAGGATAACCCTTTTCCTGGACCAGTCACGTGGTTTGGAGGCCAGACTAGAGCAGAAGTAATTAAAGCTACAGCGCTGTAAATAGATCTACAGTGTAGATCAGCTTTTTTTTTTTACCCCCGAAAAGTGGGGGTGCGTTCGCACCCCCTGCACCGGTGCTTCCGGTGCGCTTGGCTGGAGCACCGCAAGCTCCCGAACTAGCAGCCATGACTCCATCACACTCTCGACCGGCAGCTGACGCTCTGGAAGTTCTTCAGTAGCTGGCGGTGTAAACCCGGCCGCTGTGGTCGTGTTCCAAGGTCGTCAGAGAGTTCGCGCTCTCTATGGATGAGATCCTCGGATGACGGCAGCATCGTCATCGGCGTCGAGCCGGGAACTCCTTGCCAGCCGCAGACATTTCTGCGACATCAGCCAGGGCCGCTTCCTCCAGCACTGGCAGCTCTCGTCGGCTGTGCAGGGCTGGTCCCGCTGGTCGCCTGCACAGGTCCCGCCCCGGGCCGGAAGGTCCTCCATCCTCCGCAGTGGCGAGCTCAGCTAGCTGGCTAGTCCTTAAAAGGACCATTGGAACATCTGCTGAGGTTCGCCGCCATCTTGCTGATCTGGTCTTCGGCCTTCTTCTCCATCTTGATCCGGCGTAGATCTTCGCGCCCCGGGGGGCACTTCTGACACCAATGTAGCGATCTCACCCTCTGGCAAGAATCACCTTTGGCCAGGACAGCCATTTATTGGAACAGGAAGACTCAAACACAATCAGACATACTAGGATAACTACATAGGGCAACACAGGGGTAGTCTCAGCCGCACATGTAACACACAATAAGGGTTTACCACACACATCAACACGAGGATAAACACATGAGGTACAACCAAAGAGACTAACACGCTAACAAATACACAACATGGTACACGCAACTACAACTATTATAACCGACATTACACGTTATAGCATTCACTCATTCAACGTTAAACATGTACATCCACCGACGCTACAATATAATACGCCCGAATGCATGTTATATCACATGAATGCTTTTTGGCACTGTTGTGTCGCCATATGTGTTCAGTCTATTAACTTCTCCACTAAAAACTAATTCTGATTCTAAAGCAAGACTAGACAACTGGCCAGAAAAGCAATACTACCAGAAACACACCATTGAGCATTGAGTACCACTGTGGTTGGTTACTGTGGAGAGAGAGAGAGAGAGAGAGAGAGAGAGAGAGAGTAACTGTTCAGGAAATACACCCCAGCTCTGTGGGGTGTACTACGAATCTCGATTAGTGGGTTAGCGAGGTATGTTGCGCTCAAAGCCAGACTATGCTGTGACACGAAAGTGGATCTGTTTTAGTGTCGCTATATCACCATGGTATCTTATGCTGTCAACCAAACCTGGTCGGGAGGAGGTTATGTGCTAAGTTATAGCTCAAATCGTGTAATCTACTGCACACTGACCAATCAATTGTCTTAAAAACGAAGTTATCTCACGTGTAGGATTCTGTCATATATATTACAGGTGGAGCTCCGCCTCTACTAACATTTTGGAGCTCGAATGTGCTTTAATAGTGCTGTGCGTGCAAATATCCCACTATGGACGTGCATACCATACAACAACTGATGACAATTGAATTATTTGATGTTAAAGGTTAGACACAAAAAATGACCGCAGTGTAGATTAACCCTCTATGGGACTAATTAAGGAAATTCATTAAAAAAATGTAATGACCTTTGATTTTAACTGTATTAAGGCCTAAAATAAATTTCCTATGCTCACTTTCCCAAATTGACCTTTGACTTTATTTTAGGGTATCGTCATTTATAAATGACTTTGTCCCATTAGGGTATATTTTTTTTCGTGATTTCTTAATGTAAAAAACAATTGATTAAATAACAATGGCTTCATTATCCATGAACATATTTTATTAAAAAAACACTTTAAAATTTTCATTTCAGGATGATTCTAAAAGAATAAAAAATACAAAAAAATATGCAAATTTGTCACATTACTGATGAAACTGAACCAGGCAGTTCTTTTTTGGTGTGAAGCATAGGTGAACATCGCATTTCCTCACACACACAGACACACACACAGACACACACACACACACACACACACACACACACACACCAAACACACACACAGACACACACATACCAAACATACACACACACACCAAACACACACACACACACAGACACACACACACACACACACCAAACGCACACACACACACACAAACACACACACACATGCACCAAACACACACAGACACACACACACCCTAAACAAACACACACACACCACACAGACACACACACACACATACCAAACACACACAGACACACACACAGACACCAAACACACACAGAGACACACACACACACACCAAACACACACACACACACATAAACACACACACATGCACCAAACACACACAGACACACACACCAAACACACACACAAACATTCAAACACACACACACACACACACACACACACATACCAAACACACACAGACACACACACAGACACACACATACCAAACATACACACACACACACACACACCAAACACACACAGAGAGACACACACACACACACCAAACACACACACACAAACACACACACATGCACTAAACACACACAGACACACACACCAAACACACACACAAACATTCAAATACACACACACACACACACACACATACACAGCAAACACACATACACACCAAACACACACACAGACACACACCAAACACACACACAGACACACCAAACACACCACATACACACACCAGACACACACACACACACACCACATATACACACACACACACAGACACACACACACACACACACACACACACACACACACAGAGACACACACACACACACACACTATAATCAACTGGGCTCCACTCTTACAACTACCTCGTCCTCATCACTGCTAGATTCACTGTCCTCACTGCCCTCAGGAATAGGCATAGCTGTCCCTCTCACCTTACCATAAAACTTGGAAACTTCCTAAGAAAGATGTATGAATAAATAGATTGACCCTGCATCACAGCAGTATAATCTACACCACAACAGTAGATACCATCACGGAAATTTGTATCCCTTAATGGGACTTTGTCATTTATACATGACATGCACTTTTTAACTGTTTTGAAGAAGGATTTGTAGATTTCTTCACATGAAATGACTAAAATAGTTTAAAAAACTGTTTAGGCTATTTAGTTATATTTTTATTGGTGATTTACCATGATGCTACTCATGCATGTGACCTAACATGGGCTCTTGTCTCCTGTACTTCCTTGTTGCATCACATGACATCCTGACATCATATAATCTTTGATTTTATTGGTTAGAGGGGATTTTAGATGACAAATTTAAGGTACAATATGATTGGTTAGAGGCTTGTGTTATTTTTTAAAGCTGTTTTTTGAAGCGTCATTTATAAATGACAAAGTCCCATAGAGGGCTAAGCTATCGCTCATGAATGCAGAAGTAATTGTTTTTAAATAGAGGCGGTCTTGTGCGTCTCCACGTTACACGATTGGCCAAAGTCATCCCAACACCGAGAACGCGCACAGATCTGAGCTGAAAGCCTAGTTTGACAAATACTGTATATCACATAACTGCAATCGTAGTATCACTTAACGTATACCCCTGAGTCAAGGCTTTGTCAAGCTTCGATATGTCTACATAGCCTAGATATGTCTAACGTGCTTCGTAGTATACCCCACTGGTGGAAAGGGCCTCTGGTATGCAGATTATCTTCATCACTGTCCTGCTACTGCCCCCTGCTGCATGCAAGGATTTTTCACATGGTTAAATCTTCATGTTTTATTACATCCCATAATCACTTCATTTTGATGTAAGTTTGATTTAAGCACTTCGCTACTACACACTGCACTACTATGGTTTCAAACAAGTTAATTGTAGGATTTCAATGTAAGTTAAATGTTCACTTTTATTTTGTTTTAGATAAATAGGATGTATTTGGTCAATATATGTTTAAATCTGACACTTGTAGACTGAAGTACATGGAATAGTGGCTAAAACAAATAACGCTATGATTTACATGAAAACATCCAAACCCTCCCAAAAAAAAACAAGTAAAGCAAGAGAAATACAGGGACATGTTGGAGACATAGAAACAGAAATATTACGCTTGTTTGTTTATTATTTGTTTGTTTTTCTTGTTTGTGGTGAACCTACACACACTGTAAACAGGCTTCAGGCTATATCATGGAGAGATGTGATGTGAACTGTATAGCACAAATCAACATTTGAAATCATCTCTCAAATTCACACATCCTTTACTTTTACACTCAAAATTCATACATGTAGAAAATTCCAGAACTTAACGCAGAGGACCTAATGTTGTACATGGAAGATATGCAGCAGGTTACTAGAGGGAGGTATGAATCGGTTGTTCACTGCTTCACTGATCATAGATCAACATTTTTAACCAAGACTACTTGGCAATCATAAGGCTATCTGGACCTGAACAAAGGCCTATACTGACAAGGGCGCGGGAAGGGGGGTGCTGCAGCACCCCCTGCTGGCAGGAGATAGATTTTTAAAAATGATTATATATTTTAAATAATTACTAATTCGCTGTCTGACATTATTTATATTTGTGTATGTGAAATGATGAGTCAAATAGCAAGGGTTATGGATAGGTTTGAATATAGGCTACTAAAAATTAACGGTTATAGAGATCAACGTGAACATGAGTCAGTTAGGCTACTGTAACGCCCCTGATCCACTAGCATGCGATGCGAACACCGCGACGCAGTATCCCTATTCATTTCTATGAGAAGCGAATTCCGCACCCGAATAGGTACCCGCACGAGAGAAATCGTCGGACATCCATTATTTTTGTTATTCAGCACCCCTGGTCAAAAATAGGTTCCCGCGCACCTGTATACTGATCCCGTAAATGGAAGTCATTTAAGTAGGCTGAGTCTGAATAAGCCTGTGGTTTCCTTAGTGAGAGGAAAGAGTTGAGGTCTGATGAACAAGATGTGGTCATCAGTGCACCAAGTGGTGGTAGTGTTTCAATGTGTACAAAAAAGAACGCGCACATCCAGATTCAAACAGGTGCTGGACCAGAATACTTCAGAAATAAAAAATGACGTTAGTCCGCACACTGAGAACTCCTTTTTAAAAGATTTTAATCACCACATGTGACGTTTCGGGCTGAATACCCTTCTTCAGACAGTGTTTCAATGTGCCACTGTGCACTGTTACATTGAATACAATCACATTCTGTACATACTAAAAAAGTGAACCAATCACAACTAGACAAGGCACACATTTGAAGAAATGATTTAGGCTATTAGTTTAATGTTTGAAAATTAGTATTGATTGACAATTTAAACAATGAATTTAGACAAATGTATTGACAACTGATGCTTTGGAATGCAAATTATAACACATTAGTCCATGAGCCACAGGGGGTCGTCACTACCACTTGGGGGGGCAAATTCTCACTATATTTTTCTGAAAGCTACATATCTCTGGAGTATAAAATGGTATGATAGCAAGTTGGATCTTGTAGCTTTGTGGCTGTACAGGCCTTCAAAGTTGACCTCTGATTTGAAAAAAAAAGGAAATTCCGCCTATTGGCTTTTTTTGTTAAAACACTCATAAGAGCCCAGAAAATAATCCAAATCTTATTATTACTGATGCATATGTGGTGTTTGATGTTGGCATACATATTTTGACTCATTATGTGATTTTGCTCTTCATTTTGGTTGATAAAATTCAAGATTTATGTGCAAAAAAAGCTAATTTGAGTTTTCAGAGCAACATGTTATGGCAATACCTGAATGCAGACCTTATTGATCATTACTATTCTACCTTCCTTACTTTCAATTGTAAGTTGAAATTAATGTTAAATGATGACATACATAATAGGTCTGCAGTACAAATGTTTTTTAAATTGTAGCTGAAACGAGTACAAAGGATCTTTAATCTATTCATTGAATTCATCATCGTCAGAACAGGAGCACAGAGGATGCCACCTCTATGGCACTTCACTCTGCCCTGTCCCACCTTGACAATAGCAACACCTATGTAAGAATGCTGTTCATTGACTTCAGCTCAGCGTTCAACACCATCATCCCCTCCAAACTGATCACCAAACTCAGTGAACTGGGCATCAATACCTCCCTCTGTAACTGGATTCTGGACTACTTGTATTGCATTCATTGTGTCTACACTTGAGATACATAAGTTTGTTTTTTCTTTTATCACATACAGATATATTGGTAGATGTTTTTTCTTTACCTTGACATGTTTCGACGTATACTTCCATCTTCATCAGAAGGTCACACGGTGGAGTAGTGTGACGCGTTTTTATCAGCTGATGTTGTTACGGAGGTGTGATCCACCTGTCAGTTTTTTGACAGGTGGACCACACCTCCTGCTGTCAGTCAGCCGCCCCCCAGGACGGCACTCCAGGTATGGGAGAGCATATATGCTCCCTCATCTCTGTTCATCGTCTTTGGTTCCGCTTTCTTATTTCAATCGCCTCCTTTATCCAGCGGTGGTATCGATTGTTCTCCTGCTTAATGACTCTGGCATGCAGGAGGTGTGGTCCACCTGTCAAAAAACTGACAGGTGGATCACACCTCCGTAACAACATCAGCTGATAAAAACGCGTCACACTACTCCAACGTGTGACCTTCTGATGAAGACGGAAGAATACGTCGAAACATGTCAAGGTAAAGAAAAAACATCTCCAGTACCAATATATGTGTATGTGATAAAAGAAAAAACAATCGCCTCCTTTATCCAGCGGTGGTATCGATTGTTCTCCTGCTTAATGACTCTGGCATGCAGGAGGTGTGGTCCACCTGTCAAAAAACTGACAGGTGGATCACACCTCCGTAACAACATCAGCTGATAAAAACGCGTCACACTACTCCACCGTGTGAATTCTGATGAAGACGGAAGTATAC
The DNA here is from genome assembly GCF_046254945.1 of Alosa pseudoharengus. Lineage (NCBI taxonomy): Eukaryota > Metazoa > Chordata > Actinopteri > Clupeiformes > Clupeidae > Alosa > Alosa pseudoharengus. Next base: position 21,402,910 of record NW_027468640.1, read on the forward strand.
GTCGAAACATGTCAAGGTAAAGAAAAAACATCTACCAATATATGTGTATGTGATAAAAGAAAAAACAAACTTATGGATTGTGTACTTCCTAACCAACAGACCTCAGTCTGTTAGGTTAGATAATCGCACCTCCTCAACCATCGAATACCAGTGTACCACAGGGATGTGTGCTGAGCCCTCTCCTCTACTACCTCTTCACCTACGACTGCACACCTGTACATGGCTCTAACACCATTGTCAAGTTTGCAGATGACACTACGGTGATTGGGCTCATCAGCAATAATGATGAGACGGCCTACAGGGAGGAGGTCCAGCACCTAACATCGTGGTGCACTGATAACAACCTGGCTCTCAACACCAAGAAGACCAAAGAGCTCATTGTGGACTTCAGGAAGTCTAAAGCTAGCACACACACACACCCATTCTCATCAACAGGACTGATGTGGAGCATGTCACCAGCTTCAAGTTTCTGGGTGTCCACATCTCTGAGGACCTCTCTTGGACCCTCAACACCTCTACCCTGATCAAAAAGGCTCACCAGCGTCTCTTATTTCTGAGGTCCATCTGTCTCCTCAGATCCTGGTGAACGTCGCTGCAACATCGAGAGCATCCTCACCAACTGTGTCACAGTTATGGCAACTGCTCTGCCCACGACCGGAAAGCACTGCAGAGGGTGGTGAAAACTGCCCAACACATCACCAGTCCCCCCCCCCCCACACACACCTGCACTACCCTATCCCACCCATCTATCCCATCCATCTATTTATTTACAAATGTACATACTGTAATTACACTTATACTGTACATAGCCATATTCTACTGCTTTTCATCCTGCACATATTATTAATACTATTGTAATGTTACTGTTTCTGCACTACAATGGTACTGTTACTACACTGCACATAGTTGTACATATCTGTCTATATGGTTCATACTAAATATCCATATTTATTCAGTTTTTCTGTAATATATTCTGTTAATACACTGCATATATCTATATTGTTCTTACTACTACTATAATGGTACCGCCACTACATTGCACATACCTGTACATGTTGTTCATACATTGTTCATATTACAGTACATAGCCATATTTATTCTGCTCTTATAAGGTAACTGCTAATACACTGCACATATTTATATTTAATTTATGCTACTCTAAACCACATTCTGCAAAACAACTGTATACTACTGTCTACACTGCACTATATTTCTTGTCCTGTCTATGCACCACCTGCCTATACTGTGTATATCACATTGCACTTTTCTGCTTTTTTGCACTTCTGGTTAGACGCAAACTGCATTTTGTTGTCTCTGTACTTGTTCTCTGCACAATAAAGTTAAATCTAATCTAATTTAATCTAAAAAATTATCTGCCTCTGCTTTGCCTCTTTACGGATCATGCTATGAATAGCAGCAGCAATGTCTGCATAAGTTGAGACGTTGTTATTGACCTTCTGGACCAGAGACATTCCATCAATGATTGTTGTTGTATTATATTCATCTGGAAGATTATCTGATAGTGATGCAAGTTTCTGCAAATGCTTTGCAAGTGCTGCTTTAGAGGTTTTCCTTGGGGTCCCCTCAGGTGTCGCCAATGACCATGGTTAAGGTCCAAGAGGGTGACAAAAGACTTCTCATGTCCAATCTTTAACATGATGGTCTTGCCATGTGCCTGTATTTTCTTTTTTGACTCATGCTCGTAAATGTCTTTAATTTTTGCTTTGTCAATGTATCATGGAATTTGTGCTTAGGTGTATCTGACTCCAGCCTCTGTCACGATCTTTGCCTGTAGTATGAGCCTGAATCAGATCATCCCTAACCTCTTGTGTTGCTTTGCCTGCTGTAGATATGCAAATGAACTCATGTTCCTCTGAAAATGGATTGATCCAATTTCAGTTTCTGTCTCATCAGATCTAACTGTGTAGAATTTTTAAAACTGTTGTAAATGTATGTACTTGTAGATCAAGTCTTGAAATAGTTATTATTTATTTTCAATGGAAATGATTTTAACATCAGATGAAAGACAATTTTAAGTATGATAATAATAATAATAATAATAATAATAATTGTACATAATGATAACAATGTGTAAAGTATGAATATTTTCACCAACCAGTTCATCTACATCTCATTCCCACATTCTTACTAGTCAAAAGTACAACTGAAATGTATAATGTAGATCATTTTAGCACCTGTGATGCAATTACCATAATTTCCCAACTATTAGCTGCAGCTTTTACATTGATTTTGCAAAATGTATTCAGCTATGAGGTTAATACACAGGGGCAGTTAATATGGTATATGGTTTTGTTTCTTTTAACTTGCATAAAACACTGTCCTGTGGCTTATACACAATACGGCTAATACACAGGAAATTACTGTACAGTATGTATTTCATGTGCTCTGGACATTATAAAATTATACTATTTATGTTAAGCTGTGTACATGTGGTGATGTGAACTATTTTCATATGGTATTCCTTGAATGTAAAGGTAATATGTGATTGGTAATCATGATGTTTTGATCTCTTGGAATATCTCTTATGGGTAGTTTCAATAAAATACTAATTTACTGAATTTTGGGGTGTTTCCGAATAGTACATTTACAAATAGTAAATAGCATAGCAATGCAGACCTATGTAATCATTTGTATTTCAAGTCTCTGCTGGGAGGTAGGAGGGTATAAATACATTGATTAATGAGGTAGTGGGCATTTCAATTAGTGCTGCAACACGTTGTGTCTCTAAAAACGTAGATTTGCTCATTATTACACATAAATCTTGAATTTTATCAACCAAAATGAAGGGCAAAATCACATAATGATTCAAAATATGTATGCCAACATCAAACACCACATATGCATCAGTAATAATGAGGTTTGGATTATTTTCTGGGCTCTTATGAGTGGTTTAACAAAAAAAAGCCAATAGGCGGAATTTCCTTTTTTCAAATCAGAGGTCAACTTTGAAGGCCTATACAGCCACAAAGCTACAAGATCCAACTTGCTATCATACCATTTTATACTCCAGAGATATGTAGCTTTCAGAAAAATATAGTGAGAATTTGCCCCCCCAAGTGGTAGTGACACGCCCCTTTTTGGGCCTGTGGCTCATGGACTACATTACATTTGTAAAAGATTTAGCAAAAGAAATGCAAAGAATGAAAACATAATGTCGACATTATCCGGTCACTGGCAGGACAGACCAGGACAACTGGATGGACCCTCTGTGCTGCCTGAACTTGCATAGAGAGACATTACAGAGAGAAAGTGAATACAGCACTGCAGTGTAAGCCACTGCTGAGGAGGATGGAGGATGGACCTAGACAGCTCAGGAGAGCAGAAAGATGGAGGACAACGGCAACAGCAGGAGCAGGAGGTTTTTACGTAATGGTGCCAGCACCGTTACACAGATCCCCCTCGCAGCAACCCTTGTATCTGCACTCAGATCGAGAGCTACAGCCAATCTGGAATATATGTTCTCTATAGTCTTTAGAATCTAGAGAGAGGAGGAACCATTTAAGTAGCAATGCAAGTTTATCAAAACCATAGAAAAAAAACAACAATATTTCAATGACATATAGTACATTTACAAATTATAGTACAAAAACCGTTGACATCCTCCAGCCCATTCTGAAGGGACAGAGTGACGACAGAGTGAATGACACACCTTCAGTTCTGCTTGAAGAAGCACAGAGAAAGCGGAATGACCAAAGGACAGTGTTTTATGCAAGTTAAACAAAAATCTTGATTCTTCAGATCTTGCTTTATTCATCAATCAATCAAAAGAAGAATGAAGAAAAGAAATGAATTCTCATGTATAGCCCGTCCCGTGTATTAACCTCATAGCTAAAGAAATGTTGCAAAATCAATGTATAAACCTTGGTTATAAATGGGAAATTGTGGTACAGCGCTGCACTGAGGTCAGTGGTGAAGAGGATTGGAGGACGGAGACGCTGACAGCTCAGGAGAGCACGAAGATGGAGGCCAACGGCACCAGCAGAAGCAGGAGGCTCTTCCCGATGGTACCGGCACCGTTACATAAGTCCCCCTCGCAGCACCATTTTTTCAACCCAGGTGTTTTGGCATCGCACACTTGTTGAGTGGCACAAGTTTTACCGTATACACCTTTCTCTGGGGTTTCTGAGGAACAAGAAAGAGACATGACAATATACAGTATGTTTGTTGTGAACTCACAGTGAAAGAGAAATGGTGTAATATGCCAGTGTAGTGCCACTGACTCACCCATCTTAATACAGCGATCAGCTCCTGGAGGACAGGTCATCTCGCTACACTGGCTCCGAGCACAGAGGTGACACTTCAGGAAATCTGAGAACAGACAAACAGAATCAGTGTGGAAAACGGGACAGTAATGTGATAGAAAGAACAAGGCAAAAAGAGCATATAAAGACAGCTCAACTATACTTTCACTTCTATAACTGTTATTATCATTATTATTATTTATGTTGATTAGTATTGTATTTGCATGCATATGGATATATTTTTGGTCATAAATTCAAAGATCCTTTTCATGACTAACATTTACTGGACCTAAGCAACTCTTTCAAAACGATGACAAATGGATATACTGTACAAGGTTAAGTTACCTGCAGTGGACAGCATGCTGGCCAGGGTGAGCATGATGAGGGTGATCTTCAGAGACATCTTGACGTGGATCAACAAACAGTGAAGTGTTGGATGATTTGCGCTTGGTTATATATTTCATGTGAGGTGGGCGGAATTGGAGGAGGAGATGCTCACTTTTGTGGTACTGGACAAAAAAAAACAAGGCGGCGGCGGCTTGTGCCTTTTTAAAAAAAGGCACAAGCCAACATGACTTTGAAAACAGACTGAAACTTTAAATCCTTTTTTCTAGTTCCACAGAATTGTAAAATACAGGAGTTGAAGGAACCCTGGCACAGTACCTGTAAGCTACTGTATATCTTGTTGGTCTTTTAAAGTACAGATTAGTGTAAGATTTGATTAAAATACAAGGCCCAGGAGTTCCACTCATATACATACAAACTCATGAGGTAGGCTACATCAAATCTCAACAAACTGACATACAGATGCTTGTGTTTAACAAGAGGGTGTCATCTATCTCAGAAACTCATTCTAATCTCCTGTCATTATGATAGTTGAATTGTGCAGTTAACAAGTTCAGCAATTCTGACACGTGTTGTAAGACATTGTGCCAGAAACTGTGAGAGTGTGTGGGGGCAACTTAACAACCTCCTTACCACTCTGCCGTGGCATTATGCCAATTAATTGCTGAATCTTAAACCCTTTCACATACTGTAAGGTGTTGAAAAGTCATCTTCCTTAATCTTCGCCCCAGTTAGATAGTATAAGTACACATGACAGAGTGTTAACACTATCTCTGTTCCAAACCTCTCATCTTAACTGATATGGGAAAGGAAATGTTTAAAAGAAAATATTGTTTTGATTGTTATTTTTCATGTGAACAAGGATACAAATGAAAGTCTAAAGTCCAAAGCATAGAAAGACGAAGAAGCAGAAGAAGTTGTCCCCATGTCTTCATGGCAACAACTGAACAGTTGTCAGTTTAGGTGCGAGATGACCCAATGTGCTCTCTCTCCGCCTGAGGGTTATATATTGAAAATCCAGTGCTGGAGCTTGTCTTAGAGAGATGGCTTCTCATGACCTATTCACTATTGCTGTAGCATGAGAGACCTTGGAACATGCTTCTCTGATATGCTTAAATTATTAACTCAAATAAATAAGCCAGTGCACTTCATGCCAAGAGGAGAAGTAACAAAGGCCTAACTGTGTGTGTTTTTTAAAGTTACTTTGTTTTTATTCAGTATGAAATATGGAATCTGAACAAATACAAGACATATTTCCTGTGAATTTGTTTTCTAATAACATGGTTTGTTTTTTACAACATGGTTTTGACTTTGGTGTTCAACTCAAAAACATCACAACAACCATTCTAAAAAAAATAATAAATGTAGGCCTTACTTAAACAACTACGCTTTTGATAAATGTACCTCAGATGGGGGACAAAGAAATCTCGTTCAACAGTTGTGTCAATTTCCTGCATGATTGCGGGGACAAGTGTTGCTCCAGTAGAGATGAAGTGTGTGTGACTAGGAGATGGAGAGTTTCAGTGGTGAAGGACTACATGTGTCTTTGGTTGATGCTCCCCCAATAACCCCAGTTCTCCTTTCGGGCTGGCCATCTTCTTATGTGCCTCTCACGCTGCATGGTTAGCGGTTGAACCCAACAAAAAATTCCACTGAGAGACCACCTATCAGTCACCACTATGAAGACTGAAAGCGCTTTCAGACATACGTGTAAGACCGGAGGTTCTGCCGATGTTAAACGGTGGGGCCGTATATCTGAACGACATAACCGGTCATATGGAAGTCCGAATTCACCCGGTGTTTATACTACCCCCGACCTAGTATTTCCTCCGGACATTATGTAAATGTGCTGTGTCTGAATGAGGCGTAGAACATGCGGTTAAAATCACACCTAGTGAGAGGGCGTGTTGGTGACGTTTCTTTTGTGCGTCCATGTGGTTAAATCTGACTTAAATGCCAGTGTTATGATGGAGTGGCATAGTGCTGTCCAGAAAATCTCCCGACATGGAAAGATGCAGACATCACGGAGCTACTGTCCATGAGGGCATACAACATTTTGATAAAACACATGAAGGGAATGGCACGTTGTAGCCTACAACTGCATGGCAAGGCCAAACGAATTCAAAAGACTGAATCATCATAAGCAGAAGGCGCTGAAAAGGCAGTAGCCTACAGCGACGTCGTTGACGACAATAACAGGAGTATTTAATAAATTGTTAGCCAACACGGTTTTCTGTTCATTGATAGCCTTAGGCAGAATTAGGCTACAGAAAAGAATACAGGATTTTTTTCTCTCCCGGCAGTAAAGACAGTAGATTCGTGTTTAAAATTAAATGAAAACTAAAGGTAGGCTATAGGCTAATTATGCATATGACCATCCAGAGGAGGCTGGTGATCTGTCAAGAATGATGAAGATCGTAAGATACAGATGGTTTTATTGTTGCTGTCACTATTACCACAAACACGAATTGACAACGAAACCATGGCGATCGTGGGTTATATCTTGCCTGCTTATTAGGCCATGCACAGCCCTGTCAGAACTCCGTGTAGCATGCATACTGCAGTTTTCATAAACCATCACCAACTAGTTCGCACTTTGGATATATCGTTGGATTGTGAAAAGCCCAATTTCGAATAACTACAGTACAACAGATGAGGTAGGATGCATCTTTTGCAATTACAATTTCGTGTTGGTGAGACCTGTAGACATGTCATCTCGAGTTCCACGACAGCTTAGCTAGTGCCACCGAAATATGACACTGAAATCCTTTCACTATTGGAGTCGCTCAGATAGAAACAGCTGTAACGTGGTTAGGACACTTTTGCTGTGGAGTGGAGACGCCATAAGTTAGGTGTGGTTTTGACAATCAGAAAAGCAATATACTGAAATAGTTTAATGATGTAAAGTCAAGTGCTGGTCTGGTGTGTGTGCACGCAGTTTTTATTGATGAGTCGGAGTGGCAAGGGCATTATAAAACTTCTCGCTCTTAGGCCTACTCATACATCGCGTTGAAATGGCGTAGCTGTCTAAATTCAAATCATATCATGCTAGGGGAGAAATCGTTGGACATCCATTATTTTGTTATTCAACACCCATGGTCAAAAATATGTCCCAGCGCCTGCATGGGGATAGTATGCTTTTGGAAAAAAATAAATCATGAAAAAACTTCACTGTTATGTAGTATTTTGTTTGTTGCTTAAAAACGTTGTATGATGGCCTTGAAGTCTTGAGTTAGCCTACTGAATTGGCTGGTAGCCTACCATAAAGTGTGTGCATGCTCTCTCTCTCCAACGCAAACCAGATTCTGGCACATAACGTTGAAAACAGATAAATGTGTTTACTCGAAGCACACATACAAATACTGTATGTGCGCACTTACGTGACTATCCTACTTCAAGTATTAGCCTACGCACAATATATTTCTCTTCTTTAGCCTATAATGCATAGGCTACACTTTGTAAACAAAAAGCAGCTGTGACAGGCAGCGGCCGCATATATTTTGCGTCATATATCTCGCATCTTGTGAACTCTAAGCCCCCACCCCTCACTCGACAACCACACGGAGATTCTGTAATGTGCGTGTATGTCGTTCACACATACGTCCGTATAAGGTCAGTATTAGGTCCGCAGGTTAGCATCATATCTGAATCATCCGAAGGGTAGGACCTCCGTTTGACAAACCTCCGCATGTACTCCGGAGGTTATATCTGAAAGCGCTTTGAGTCTACTCCACCTCAAAGGTCACACTACACACAAACAGGAAAAGCCGATTTCTTTACTGATGAAACCACATCAGTGTGCCGGTAAAGACAATGCAACATGCATAGCAGCAATGTTTTTCTACACCTACTTCATATAGGGATGGTACATTTTTTTTTTCTTCCGTCATCTACTTCCTGAATTTTTGGTCAACAATTCCCGGGACACCATGCATGCCCCACTAGACTTTTACAGAAAAATGTTGTTTGGTCCCCGGGGGCCACCCCGCCCCCCCTTATGCTGGGCCCCCGAAACCCCCAAAATGCTGTTTTTCCTGAACCGTGGCACCGAAGATGACGGAAATTGTATGGTATGTTGGTCTGGTTGAGTGATGGAGGCTAGTTTGATTGTTGTTGTATTTGTGAAACATAAATGCACTTTGCCTGCTGCTCTCACACACCCACCTGCAGATACACACACACACACACACACACACACACACACACACACACAAATACTCACATACACACACAAATACACACATACACACACACACACAGATATACACTCACATACACAGATATACACACTCAGACACACTCACACACACACAGACACAAACACAGATATACACACTCACACACACAGATACACACTCACACACACACAAATACACACACACACACACACAGATATACACTCACACACACAGATATACACACTCGGACACACGCACAGACATACACACTCAGACACACGCACAGACATACACACTCACACACACACAGACACAAACACACACACACAGACATACACACTCAAGGGGACTTCACATTGCACGTGACATGCACTTTGCCTGCTGCTCTCACACACCCACCTGAAGATACACACACACACACACACATATATATATATATAAATGTATATGTGTGTGTATGTGTGAGTGTGTATGTCTGTGTGTGTGTCTGAGTGTGTATATGTGTGTGAGTGTGTATCTGTGTGTGTGAGTGTGTATATCTGTGTGTGTGTGAGTGTGTATGTCTGTGTGTGTGTGAGTGTGTATGTCTGTGTGTGTGTGAGTGTGTATGTCTACTTTTCTACATTTAAAAAAACAAATATTGATTACTTCAAAGGGTGTCTAATAACACATGATTTGCATATTTGCATGTCTGGGGAAAATTTGGGCTTAAATGGGTTAGCGGCGCAAAGCGCGATGTCAAATAAATGCATCGGTATTTTGACATTCAACGGCGCATTTGAAGGAGGCTCCTTGCGAGACCGTATGGAATAGTTATTCCACTAAACCATGCTTTACTAAAACCTAGCATAGCCTTCACGCATTTGCTCTATTATTTGAACTCATTGGCAAAGTGAAACTAACTTTACCATGGTGTCAGTGATTCAACGACAAGACATATATATGCAGTTACTTTCACTATTGACTGCCAATGGGTTACCATCGAAAACATAGGCTGGAAAAAGCAACACTTACCCTAATATTGCTCGAATGAATGAATAAAAAAACATTTATCCTGCAGAGGAGTTGCTTATATCTTGTGCATCTTCAGCTGTGCTCCATACGTGTCTCTCGCCTCTCCCCTAATCACTTTTAACCTTCATTACCAATTTGCAAACGATGGTGAATAACTACTCATCATGAGATGTACAGTATTTCATAATATCTTTATTCTAATTATGTTTCCCATTGTAATTGTGCAATTTGTAATGTTTTGTATGGACGTCAGGCTTGTGCAAAATTCCAGAATTGAATTGAAACAGGCTCTTAACTCATTGAATGCCAAGCTGTTTTCGGGAGCTTTGTCCTAGAGTGCCAGCAATCTAGACCATTGTTGATGATTTTTGTACAGCCACAGCATATTCTGTGTTATAGCTATGAACACATCTAATAGCTCGATTAAAAGGTGAGACTTTATGCTCTCGGTGGGTGCAAACCGTGTATTTCTACACGCCTCTGTTCCTGAGAAATCCCAAGCTAAACAGTGGCTAGTTTTCACCAAAATCGCTGTTTTTTTCTAGAAATGGATATAACATATTTCATGAAATATGAAGTGTTGCCTGTTACTTACTTGTGTGAAATTTCCGGGAAGTGATCAGCGAGACCTGGCGAGACTGCCACCAAGTGATAGACCCCAAGTTCCCAAAATCACATATAAGGTGTGTTAGAGTGTCTAGTGTCGTAATTTTAAAAAAAAAGCTAAAAACGTAATATTACGTTTTTGGCACTCAATGAGTTAAATTCCAATTAAATTATTGAATTTCACTTGCATTTCAATTGAGGTAGCAAACAGGAAGCAAAATTGCAATTCCAATTGTGCACAACCCCGAGGACGTGCGCTGGTGTGCGTTCATGGATGATAGAAGGATGGTGCGTTGTGCACCCGCCAATATGACTGTTGACAATGCGCTCTTTCAAATAACATATAAACAACTCGCCGTAGAGTTCTGACCAGGTGTACAATAGCGAGTTTTAGACAATGCGCTAAGCCACTCCCTAAGTTGTTAATTGCCACACACCTGGGAGCATTGTTTAAAAAATAAACGTGCAAAATAAGGAATTAAACTTTGCGCCGGGTGGAAAACGAGTTTTACGCCATGCGCCAGGGTGCAAAATACAGCCCTTAATCTCTCCCTGCATCAGTCTGTTATCCCCGCATGTTTCAAGAGGTCCACCATCATTCCAGTCCCTAACAAATCAACAGTGAGCTCATGATTACGGCCCTGTTGCTCTCACCTCTGTTATGAGGTGCTTTGAGCGGTTAGTTAAATATCATATTACATGCTGTTAGGTTCATCTCGGAATCGAACCCGGGTCTCCCGCATAGCAGGCAGGAGCCCTACCTCTGTGCCACAAGGTGGTGTGTTGAGACTCAGAATGCAGAGACACATGTTAACTCAGTTCAAGGTTTTTACTTGAAAAGCAGGGTAAAGGTATCCAACAGGGAACAGGCAAAATCCAAGGTCACAATCCAGGCAAGGTCCAATCCAAAAACATCAGAAAACAGTGAACAATCCAAAAGCAGCAGGTAGTGATGGCAGTCTGACACTAAAGCTTCGATACGTGCTTCAAACCAGTAACTACAATTCCATTTGAACCACTGCTCCGAAGCTTGCTTTGCTACGGAAAAATCACGTGACATATGACGTCCGAAGCAGAAACTACTTCATTCTCTGAAAGAATCACCTGAGTGGTTCGCAGCGCCACCGCCTTGTGAACCAATCGTGCTGCCACTGCAACTGGCACGGCCTCGTTTCTAGTCTGAATTGTAGCGCGCTCAAAGCATAAACACTTTAGGCTAATGCAAAACATTGCGTTTGGTTCATAGCCTCTACTGTGACAAGCATAGTTTGCTCATATCGATTTATTTTTATTACAATGTAAGAGATACGTGGGAAAACTTTATTCTGATGGCTCCTGATCAATCTTTATTTGTATAAATAATGATATCCCATTCTTATTCATGTGCACTACGTATGTGTGGGGGTGGGGTGGTTAGGTGCGTGCAATAGATTTATTTCACTAGTAAAGGTTCCTGTCCACTATCTAGCCGGGATAATTTAGATGCAGTCTTGGCTTTTCACCAGGAGAGGACGCTGTTACTGAAGCTTCGTGTAATGAACCCATTTTGGAATCAATTGTTCAAAGTGGTTCAGTGCTTCACCAAAGCTTCATTTGCCAATCACTAGCAGCAGGCAAACTCGTAATCCAGAAAACAGGCAGGTAAGGTCAGTTACAAGCAAGCAAACAATCACAGGGAAAAACTCTGAGGAAAACCTCACAGAACAGCTAGTCTACAGGACTGCACCAGTGTCAACTCAAGACTGAGCAAAGAACTCAAAACAACAGGGTGTTTAAATAGGCAACTTAACAAGGCTCAGGTGAAACTAACAGTGGTGGACATTACTTGAGTACATTTACTCAATTACTGTACTTAAGTCGCTTTTCATGTATCTGTACTTTACTTGAGTATTTAAATTTTGTTAAACTTTTTACTTTTACTCCAGTACATTTCGAGGCCAAATATCTTACTTTTTACTCCACTACATTTTGTGACAGCTGAAGTACAGCTGAAGTTCCTTTTGGAAAAAAGACTGTCCAAATACATGTGTACTTACATGTATATTTTCAATTAAGTGAGCTAGGCTTTACATAATGGTGTTTGTTGCCTACCCTATTGTCATATCCACTATTTACTGTACCTTGTTGACCCCTTTTCACAATATTGATGTTACCATAACTAGCCTCTTGACGCCATTGAACAAATGATAGACAATCTGACACTATCAAACACAAAAGGGAACATCTTGATTTGGTCCGAAAGTGTAAAGCATTCAACAAAGAAAAATATGGTTACTTTGAAGTATCTAAGATAAGACAGTGTTTCCCACATAATTGAATTCTATTTGTGGTGGTAGATTTGCAGAATTAACTTGAATGCAACAGTTTTTAACAAATTAGCGTAGCGTGGTTATGATGCTAACCAGATTTAAGCAGAATTTACTACATCCTGGAAAATCATTGTGTGGTGGTCAATTTTGATATTGTGGTGGGCCGCCACAAATTAGTCAATGTATGGGAAACACATTATCACATTAGTTTGTTTTTAGTTCTTTCTACATACAACAATTATAAGCTGATTTTGTCCTTGAATGGAGGAGAAAGGCTCAATGAATGCCTATGTCTGTGCCGAATAATTTCAACAATAGTAAATGCAACTGTATTAGTCATAATACATTTCAGGACTTTTACTTTCGATACTTAAGGCAAGTACTTTTGTACTTCCACTCAAGTGGAAATGTAAAAGGAAGACTTTTACTTTTACTGGAGTAACATTTGACCATGTGTATCTCTACTTTCACTCAAGTACAGGATTTGTGTACTTCGTCCACCACTGGAAACTAACAAATCAATAATGAGAACATGTGATCTGAACATGTGACAGGCATCAAACAAAAACACTGAGGACCTCACATGGCCAAAAAAGGAACAACAGTCACATAATTCATGACACATCCTCCCTGTCTTTTACATTATATCCACTCCAGTTTGCCTATAGGCCAAACAGGTCCACAGACGATGTGATAGCGTTTGCTTTGAACACTGCTCTCTCTCACCTGGATAAGAAAAACACCTATGTACTAGAGATGCGCGGTTCGCGGTTACAGCCGCGGACTCCGCGGTTAAACCGCGGATCGGGCGGATGACGTGAAGACATATAATATTTTAATTAAATTCGGGCGGGTGGCGGTTGAACCAATCAAATGAAAAAAATATAGCCTATACATTGTTAAATTGTGTTACCTACATCCGAAAAAAACGAGCACACTTTGAAATAGTCAAATTTTCATCAGGCAGTTTGGCCTAGTTGCTTCTATGAATGCTGCTTTGTTTATCTATCAGAGACGGTGTTGCGGAATTGGTGTACTCCCGATGTTTCACTGAGCAACCCCTCACGCACGCACACACACACACACACTGAAGGTAACACAGTTTAAATTAAGTAGCCTATCGTAGCCTACCAGCATGTTTTTCTCTCCAGTGTGCAATGAGAAAGTAGAATAGGCTACAGTGCAAGTTGACCGATGATTCATCTCCCATGTCGCGTCTCGTTGCAGAGCCTTGGTATGTCACTAAGCAAATCTGCAACCTATGAGCCCAGCTGCCAGTATTGGAGGAGACCTAAACATCTCGTAGATGAGACTGACTGGGTTATTTTGTTTCGATATTATATATAAAACACATAGTCATTTTAGCCTACCATTCAGGGAATAGGCATTTAAAAGGGAGACAGATTATGGTGTGATATGACTCAGAACTGACATCGGGCAATGGCAGTGCGAGATGTTCAGAACGTAAGAGCTAAAACTTCTACAAGCTCAGTAACATCCACAGCGGAAAAAAGAAGGTATAAAAATAGTCGGAAAACTTAGATGTGTAAGGCAAGCAAGCAAGTTGTTACTAAAAATGTAAACATGCACGTTGCACTGCTGTGCGGTGGGTTACAGTGCGTAAAGTAGCCTATAATGTGAATGACTTGTTATTTTATTAAGGATTTCTTTCTTTTTGCAAAAAAAAAAAGTACAATAGGCATTAATTAGTAGGCTAAATAGCAGCATGTTGAAATGATGTGCTAAATTGCGTTTTTTATTACAATGATACAATTGTAGGCTACAGGCTGCGTTTTATTTGGAGACTTTTGCGAGACAGAGACTGAGTTTGCTGCTGATATTCTGGGGATAGGCTATACAACATAGCCAATGTAGGACTTTAGCCTTTTAATATATTTGCTGCATTGGATCAGTCTTTCTAGAACAGGCAAGAGCTTTCTAGCCTCACGTCAGCAGCACCGCATCACCCATGTACATTAAAACAACCAGCGGATGGCGGGCGGGTGCGGATTTGAAAACTGGTCAAAAAACGTTGGTGCGGATGGATGGCGGATGGATGATAAGTTTTGCTATGCGGTTACGGTTGAAATAATAGCCCATCCGCGCATCTCTATGTACGGATGCTCTTCATCGACTACAGCTCCGCTTTTAACACCATAGTTCCATCTAAGCTGATCATGAAATTGAGAGACCTGAAAATCAGTTCCTCTCTGTGCAGTTGGATCCTTGACTTCCTGACTGACAGGACACAGGCTGCTCAACGTCAGCAAAACCAAGGAGTTGATTGTGGACTACAGGAGACTACAGGAAGAGCACACACCCAACTACATTGGAGGCACAGCAGAGAGTCAGCTGCTTCAGATTCCTTGGAAATAACATCAGTGAAGATCTGAGCTGGTCACACAGGTATGGTCACAAAGTCAGCAAGACAGCGGCTCTTCTTTCTTCGGCGGTTGAGGAAGTTTGGTATGGACGGTGAAATACTGACCAACTTCTATCGCTGTACCATTGAGAGCATCCTGACTGGCAACATCACAGCATGGTATGGTAACAGCACCGCCCATAACCGCAAAGCTCTGCAAAGGGTAGTCAGGTCGGGTCAGCGCATTACAAGGACTGAGTTACCATATGCAGGACCTTTACAGCCAGCGCTGCAGGAGAAAGGCCAAGCGAATCCTCGCTGACCCCAATCATCCCAGCCACAGTGTCTTCACCCTCCTACCATCTAGAAGGTACAAGAGTATGCAGACCTGTACCAGCAGATACAGAGACAGTTTCTATCCACAAGTCACCAGGATGCTGAACTGTTATTCTCTTCCCCATAGCTAATCAACCTCAAACCTTAGAACCCCCACCCAAACACACAACATCAACATTATTGAACTAATGTTTAGGCTACATGCTTTTTTGCATGGGTAGGCTATATTGTTTGGTGATTTAGCCTAGGCTACTCCTTTACTACACACTCTTCTGAGCAAACAAGGCATATAGGTTTATCATGTAGCATAATTGCACTTTCTTACATTAAATAACTTTAATTTATCCTCTCTACTTGTCCCTGTAGTCATGGCCTCCTCATCACTAATTTAGGGCTCATCATTTTCAATGGTCGACTGGTTGATCTGCTGTTCAGAGGCTACAATTTTTACCGCAAAGGCCTACACAGATCAAGCTATAGTTTTGTTATTTGCATACTGCAAAGTCTATGAATCGGATACAAAAGGCTCTATTTTAAGTAATTTAATATGTTGCTTACGAATAGCTTGACAACGCTACAACGTCCAATATTAGCCCAATAATTACATTGCTAATAATCATTGCATAGGCTATCTCTCTTTACCAGTTGCCACTTTTGTCTGTAATCTGGAAGCTATGCACATAGCAGCATTCTACCTGGCCGTTTCAGTCCCTCCTGGCCTCTTTCTACCATCCATCCTTCCTGACGCTTATGGCTACTGTAGGGCCGGCCCGGCTGAGAAAACTTTTTGGAAAAGACGGGCTATATGGACCCAACCAACTCTTTTTGGGAGGGGAGAACTCCCTCACATGGTAGGCTACAACCCATGCAGAGGCAACGGGAATGCACAGAATGCGGAACGTGTATAGCCTAGACTAACGTGACAAATGTCAACATTTGTTTTCCTCGACCGGCCCAAAAGTGAAGCGGCCCACCGGGAATACTCCTGATTCTCCCGATTACCCACCCCGGGCCTGCACACACAAAACACACCTTCTTAATTACTGCTTTTAATTTATTCTTTTAAGTTGAGCTGGCTCTTGAGCTTAAGAATTTCATTACTTATAATTAATTTTATGAGTACTGTGAGTGAACTTGAACAAAAAGTCTACACGAGATAAATGTGAGCATCTGAGCTAACATTCATTCCCAAATACATAATTCAAATACATAAAGGCCCCATCTTGATCAGAACCTTGTTATGGGAGAACATTTTTACATTGTGTTTGTTAAAAATGATCAGTTTTTTGAAAAACTCAAAAGTCGAAATTGGTATTGGCCCTCTAAACCCATATCGGTCAGGCTCTAAGGAGATGGAGAGACACAAACACGCACACAGGCACTCACACGCGTGCGCGCACGCAAACACACACACATACAGGCATGCACATACAAGCATACACAAAAGTTTCAAGAGTGATTATTTTTGTTTGATTTCTTTCAAACCTGATGAGTTTATTCTGATACAGTACATTTGCAAATCACTTTGCATCTTGGATTTAGAAAATAAAGTTTAATATTATTTTGTTGGACTAGTCTTCATAGTACCAGCATCCTCATGACAATCAGCTTTGAAGACAAAGACATATGCAGCTGTCAGTGACTCCAGCAATGCCCAGCACAAACTCTGGACTAGACATGGACAGTAGTGGATAGTTAGAGAGCTTATACAAATCAAGATGTACTCTCAGGATGGGCAGTGTACTCTCAGGATGGGCAGTGTACTCTTGGGATGGGCAGTGTACTCTCAGGATGGGCAGTGTACTCTTGGGATGGGCAGTGTACTCTCAGGATGGGCAGCTAGCAGATGTTCCCTGAATGTGACAACATGGGCTTGAAATTGCATATGATTGCTGACTGCACCTTTAAATGTGGGGATTCAGTAGGTTTGATGGTTATGGGCAGCCTAATCCAATGCTACACTATAGGCCACTCTCAGTATATCCTAAATGTGTGGTTGGCTCCCCCCTTAGTCAAATAACTATTACTGCAACCAGGAGTCATTTACCGTCATACTTCCTTTGTACTGGATGGATCCTGTGCTATTTTTGTTGCTCTTCCCCGATATTGTCACCTAATTTGTATGTGCATAGTGTTAAAGACTGTAAACGTGTTATGGGGTGTATTATCACCACCCAAACAAAAACAACCTCATCCTGCTAATCCTATTGTCCTTGAAACAAGGTCTTCTTATGGGAGGACAGGCTGAATTTCACACACTAGTTCAGGGGTGGGCAAACTTTTTGGCTCAAGGGCCACATTGGGTTTTGAAAATTGGCCGGCGGGCCGCACAACACCCCCCCCCCCCCCCCCACGACACACGCATAAACAAATACATTTTTTATAGCCTATTATTTAGTATGAAAAGTATTTGCTTTAAAATATGAATTGTTAAAAAAAACTGCAATACTGCTAATTTTATGCTGTTTAACATAAATTGTGCACTGTCGCTTTAATTCACGTTTATTTCTCAATTATCTTATGCCTGCTCCGCTATGGCTAGTGCTGTACCTATGGCTGGGCCCTCTAACAGTTTTTAAATGGTCAGTAGTGGGAGCTACTGTTGCCTTCATGATTTCCTTTTAAAACTTTATTATAAGAAGGAGATATAAATGATCAACAATCAAAAGCCAGCTGGAACCTGCGGCTCTCTCTCCCTCTCGTGAGTGCAGACGCGTTCCCAATTAAATGGATTGCATAATGTTCACGTTAGATCTGCTGCAAAGGAGATAACTAAGAGTTAACTTAGTTTAACATGATGTTATCTATATTTAACATGATGTTTTGACATTGGCATTGTAAACGTTATCTAAGGAGAGTGAAAAGCAGTTTGCAGTAAAGCTAACCAACGTCGTCTCTATCGCAGGAAAAAAATAGCGAGCAGCCTGATAACTAAATGAAATGCTCGGCGGGCCGGATGAAAGTGCTTGGCGGGCCGGATCCGGCCCGCGGGCCGCAGTTTGCCCACCCCTGCACTAGATGCATTAACAAGTTTATAGATTAGTTACAGAGATCTTCACAATTTAAGACCCATCCAGTTGTGCACCCTCCCCCTGCTTGTCATATTTCTCATAAAACATTAGAAAATAGCTTGTGTTAGCAAATAATGCGGTGTACATTTTGAAAGGATAGCTAATGAATGTCTAGCATGTTGCAGGGGTTGCATCACCAAAACATGATTTGGTGATGAGCAGAACATTTACCTTTGACATTATTAATACACTGAAAATCTAAAATAAATAATGATTCCAGTTATTATTTTCATGAGAAAATTGTTATCTACCAATAGTAAATAAAAAAAATCTCAATCAATGTTTAAACTGCAATTCATTAACATAGAAAAAACATACAATTCATTGCTGCTCCATAGTAATGAAATTAACAATTGTTGTATTATACAATGACCAGGTAGAGGAAAGACATAGCTCAGAAAACATATGAGTTAACTGTCAGAGACATCAACATAATTGTGAGAAGACTCTGAGTGATGTTGTTCACATCGTTCATTGCAAGTTCCAAAAAGAACAGCAGGACACCTCTGTCAGAGAGATTTTGTGTGTAGATTAGGATACCTATAATCAGGAAATGAGAAAAGAATCCTGAATTACAGAATGTTTGCCTTCAAAGATCATTAAAACATTACTTTGCAGTATGCATTGGCCCTCTACCTCTCTTGCAATACACACAAACTTACTGTTTTCAGCCGTAGTTTTCATCGCCGTTCATTCAATAAATTCATTTATGTTACTGTACACCAACTGGCCTATAGGTGGCCGGACACAGTTTTCTGTGAATATCTTGAGAACCGTAGGGCCTAGGAGGACCACCTTTTTTTTGTATGTTGGTCTTAAGGGGCCATGTCAACCCATCCCATTACCACTCAATTCATGTATAGCGCCACCTAGTTAAAAATTAAAAAACAAACAATTAGGTGTTGTAATCACAATATCTCTGGCTGACATGGTCAAAACTGCACAAAATTGAAAGTGTAGGATCAATATGACACCCTCTGAATGCATGCCAAGTTTCGTGGACTTTCGTTCATGGGGGGCCATACAATAAATTAATTTATGTGTACATTTAGTGACCATACACCAACCATGAGAACTGTAGGGCCTAGGATGACCAAATTTTTGCGTATGTTTGCCTCCAGGGGTCATGTTAACCCATTCCATATGCACACATGTGCATAAACAGATATTCACACACACACACACACATACATTCACAGTAATCATACGTACTGTATGACACATACACACACAGTAGTCATATGTACGCATGCATGCACACACACAGGCACACCCACAAGCACAGGCACGCACATACACACACACACACACACACACACACACACACACACATAAACACGTACAGGCACACATGCACACAACTCAAGAATTTCTCAGAATTATGAACAGGCAAGATGGGGGTGGGGTTGTATAAAATGTATTTTACATGTGAAATCTATGAATTAATCATGTTTTGGTACTTGTTGTCTAGCAGATGCCAGTGAGAATTGAGTGTGCATTAGGGCTGGGACAACGCGTCGACGTAATCGATGACGTCGACGCAAAAAATACGTCGACGCAAAATATGAACGTTGATTCGTCAAGCATAACGTGTGCTGCTAAATATTTTTAATTTTACACCTTCAGTGTTTTCCATACGTTGACTAATATGTGGCTTGGCACCACGAAATCAAAACCGGCCACCACACATTGATGTTCTATGTTGTAGGCCTGCTATTTAAATTAAAGATAAGATAATTTTATCTTATCTTTAATTTAAATAGCAGGCCTACAATAATTTCATTGAGCTGCACTTGCCACTTACTCACACAGCCTTTCCTCGCCCCGCCCGCTCTCTCTCGTAACGAGCTCGCTGCTCCTCTTCTGCATGTGCATTTAACAAAATATTCACGATTGTTGAAGGATTGTTGTTGCCACATAGAAGCACTGCATAGAACACAGTGGGCTACATTGCTATTAAATCCGCTTAGCATCGTGACCATGCTGCGCAAATTTGTTCAAAACTGCATTAAAGTTAAAGTAAACTCTGCTAAGGTCTTATCACAACATAGTACATTGAGGAGACTAAACGAAGTTAAGTTACAGTATGCAATCAAGCAGTAGCCTTATCTCAAAGCTAACGTTAGAATACTGTTTGGATGTCAAGTTTAGCATGCTTACTTGCAGCTGCTTGTATTACTCATGCAGGGCTCATTTTATTGACTCTGTTTGCAAAATCCAGATGGAAATGGAAAAGTGTTTTCCAAGACTCAAAAGTGCTTGTCCAAAGGAGAAGTACGAACTGTTATTTGAACTACGTTATGAATTGCATCCACACATGATTCCCACACGAACGTCTTAAAATGACTAACTGAAACGTTATTGAATGCTACCTCTGACTAACAATACATTACTTTGCACTTGTAGTTACTTGCACTTCAGTCTTTTATTTTGGAATCTTAAGAGCAATAAACATATATTGCAATGTTAAATAATTCATGTTTTTTCATTCAGATATGTAAATAAACATGTATAAGTTGCTATTAGTGAATTAATGGGGAGATAATCGATAATCGAATCGAATCGAAATCGAATCGGACTGAAAAAATGAATCGTTAGATTAATCGATGCATCGAAAAAATAATCGCTAGATTAATCGTTTAAAAAATAATCGTTTATCCCAGCCCTAGTGTGCATAATGCAATTCATTGAGACAGTTAGAATCATATATGCCTTTCACCTTTTGTTTTTAGCCAGCAGTCAGACCAGCAGATACCCTGACTTTGCTGAATTACTGAAGCTAAGCAGGCTTAGTTAGTACTTGGATAAGAAACCTCCTTGGAAGAGTAGGTTCCTGCTGGAAGTGGTGTTGGTGGCTGGCCAGTAGGTGGCACTCTTCCCTGTGGCCAAAAGCCACCAAACAAATATCAATCCCAATGTCCTATTGCAGTGACAGGGACACTGTACTGCAGGAGATGTTTTCCTTTGCATGAATGTTAAATTGAGGTCCTGACTCACCATGGTTGTTAAAGATCCCATGGCACTTATCGCAAAGAGTAGGTGGTTCCCTGATTTGCTTTATTCATGTACACATACATAAAGACACACACACATGCACACACACACACACACACACACACACACACACACACACATATATAAAAACACACACACACAAAGACACGTAAACACACACACACACTACACATGCATACACACATACATGCACACACACGACACGCACAAACACACACATGCACATAAACTCATAAACACACATACACACACACCCTCACACACATGCACCCACACATACAAACACACCTACATACACAAACACACACACACGCACACACACACACACACACACAAAACACATACACAAAAACAACCACACACTCTGCACACACTCAATTACAATCACACAAAACAGGAACAAAGTAGGAAATATTTTTTATATATAAATATAAATAAAATATTTATAGAAATGTTAATAATTTTTTGTGGAAAAAATGTGCTGGACTGGGCGGCGGTTATATTTTGTACCGCTCTGCGGTACATCTAGTTGCTAATGTTGTTAGAACCCTGTTCTACGCCAATGTAGCCTTCAGAAAGTTCTATAAGATTCTGTTGGTTTTGGTATGTTTTTTGATATGGTTTGTCATGTAGTGAGTGAAGAGTTTGTGAGCTACTCACCAGAAAACAATGGGTGTGGAGAATAATGCATACTGTATGTATGTATGTGGAATCTAAATGTCAATTTGATGTAAATACAGTGTTATTTGTCTTGCTGAAAGTTGAAAGTTATTTACTTCACTGACTCGTCTAAGAAAGGGTAAAAAGACTGAATATACTGTATATATTTTAAATAGTGTTCCCTTGTAATTGAAAGATATCATCAATCACACAGGTCATACATTTATGTCCCTTCTGCTTCCTGTCAGATGGGTGGCTGGGGAGGTGTTGCAGAATCTGTCAGAGAATCTGCTGTGCCGAGTGTGACACGCAATTTCTCAGAATGTTCTAAATATGTAGGCCTACTCTCTAAAAAAGTACACTGTTGACATACACTTCCATACACTGTATGTGTATGTCTACTTTTATAATACATCAACAGTGTGTTCACACACATGTGACTCGTTATAGTTCAAAAAGTTTTATATTTGAGGTACCTTTCTATGTTTGCTGTTATATGTTATTTGGCTGTATCTATACTTGAATCATTACTTTTGTGACCTATAAAATTGTTGATGTAAATGCCCCGTCTTATACACATTAATTGAACCAACAAAGAAAATGCAAAAATAGAGACTTTTTTGTAATTATTCTATATTTTGTGTAGTCATTCTATATCAGAATCCCTGACATACATTCCAAATAGTCTACAAGAAACAACCGAGTGTTACCCTTCATTTAAGATCAAGATTATGCTTCTACACCAAGAGGTTGCCACACAGTATGCTTTCTATTGTCAGAATGTTTTTGGGTAACCAAAAGTCCTATGGGGAGTTTCCATAGGGCATTTTACAAAAAAAGTATGTCTACTTTTATAATACATCAAAACAGTGTGTTCACACACATGTGACTTTCATATAGTTCAAAAAGTTTTATATGTTTGCTGTAATACAGTATGTTATTTGGCTGTATCTATACTTGAATCATTCCTTTTGTGACCTATAAAATTGTAAGACATACAGAGAGAGAAGCCTGTTCAATCTGCATGTTGTCCTTTGGTTCAGTATGTGCCACTATTTTCAGGTCTCAAGCCCTACAGTAGTTGCATGCTGCACGACTATTTTAAAGAAGACCTGTGATGTCATATCCTTTTTAACAGAGCTTCTCAACCCTACAGACCACCATGGTATGGAGGTTGGAATCTACCTCACAAACTGGCAACCTCTAAACAGACACAAAACATAATTTAAAAAAGGGGAAATATGAAAAATGGAAATTAGGTCAACTAAGTCAGAAGTTTAACTTCAGTGGTGCACTACAATGTATACGCCCATGTATAACCATAGAGGCCTGAATATCAGAGGGTGTGTGCATATGTGTAACCAACAAGCTGAAAATATAAGATGTGGTAATGTACATGCAACTTGACTACGCAAAGCTCTCAAAAATGAATGGCCTTTGGTTGAGTATGGTGTTTGACAAGCACCAAAAGTTACAATTGCATTATAAACATTTGCATAATGAGTAGCCTATTAGTTTTTAAATGAAAGCATTTTCTAGTGATTAAAAACAACATGATAAATTAACATGTTGTAACTTTGATAAACACTTAAGGGAAACTAGATGTACCGCAGAGCGGTACAAAATATGACCGCCGCCCAGTCCAGCACATTTTTTCCACAAAAATAAATCACGCTGAAAGGCCTATATGATTCTAACTGTCTCACTAAATTGCATTATCCACACTCAATTCTCACTGATATCTGCTAGACAACAAGTACCAAAACATGATTAGTTTATAGATTTCACATGTAAAATTCATTTTATACAACCCCACCTCCATCTTGCCTGTTAATAATTCTGAGAAATTCTTGAATTGTGTGCATGTGCGCATGTACATGTTTATGTTATGTGTGTGTGTGTGTGTGTGTGTGTGCGTGCGTGCTTGTGTGTGTGCCTGCGTATGTGCCTGTGCAAGCGTACATATGTCTACTGTGTGAGTATGTGTCATACGTATGATTACTGTTAATGTATGTGTGTGTGTGTGTATCTGTTTGTGCACATGTGTGTACATGAAATGGGTTAACATGACCCCTGGAGGCAAACATACGGAAAAAAATGGTCATCCTAGTCCCTACAGTTCTCAAGATATTCACAGAGAACTGTGTCTGCCCTACCCTCCTTTCGGGGGTCCAGTCCAGCGGGGGGGCTACAGATCAAAACGAAAAACGATGGTTCCATGCTATCCATGTGGGGTTACATGCCCACCAAGTTTTGTGTACCCCGGTCTTTCAGTGTCCCGGGAATCCTTGTTGGTGTACGTCACTAAATGTACACATACATTATTTTATTGTAAGGCCCCCCATGAACGAAAGTACACAAAACTTGGCATGCATACGGAGGGTGTCATAATGATCCTACACTTTTAATTTCGTGCAGTTTTGACCTTGTCAGCCAGAGATATTGTGATGAAAACACCTAATTTTTTGCTTTTTCATTTTTAACTAGGTGGCGCTATACATGAAATAAGTGGTAATGGGATGGGTTGACATGCCCCCTTAAGACCAACATACATAAAAAAGGTGGACCTCCTAGGCCCTACGGTTCTCGAGATATTCACAGAAAACTGTCTCTGGCCACCTACAGGCCAGTTGGTGTATAGTAACATAAATTAATTTATTGTGTGGCCCCCCATGAACGGAATTCCACGAAACTTGGCGTGCATACAGAGGGTGTCATAATGATCCTACACTTCCAATTTCGTGCAGTTTTGACTATGTTAGGTCACAGATACCTGCGATTACAACACCTAATTTTTACTTTTTTGTGTTTAACTAGGTGGCGCTATACATGAAATTAGTGGTTATGGAATGGGTTGACATGGCCCCTTGAGATCAACATACAAAAAAAAATGGTCCTCCTAAACCCTACCGTTCTCGAGATATTCACAGAAAACTGTGTCTGCCCTACCCTCCTTTCGGGGGGTCCAGTCCAGCGGGGGGGCTACAGATCAAAACGAAAAACGATGGTTCCATGCTATCCATGTGGGGTTACATGCCCACCAAGTTTCGTGTACCCCGGTCTTTCAGTGTCCCGGGAATCATTGACGGAAATTTGGGCATGCGAAAAAAAAAAAAAAAAGAAAAAAAAAAATCTGACTAAACCTATATGACCGCCACTTCGCTGCGCGGCGGTCATAATTATAACACAAACGCCCCTTTATGAGGTTGATCACAGCATCACGTCATGTCACACATTTCCTTAGAACAGAGATGATATTGGTACAGAGAGACACACCACTAATGAGTCGCAAAAACTCCTCAGATGGAGACAGACAGGTTTAGTTCCTCTTAGATTATTAACTAGAAATCAGGACATTGAAAATAACAGATAGATTTAGAACATTACATCATGGAGTTGATACTAGCACTCGGTGAGTATTTCCTCTAAATGTATGTGTGTATGTTTTTGAATGAAGGAGTGTTGAGTGGTTGACAAAACGTTTCAGGGAGAGAACTAGATCTGCAGTCAGCAAACATCTCAGATAACATGCTATATTGGCGTCATATTTTTGTCGCAAATATTAAAGGAACACACCAACCTTCTGGCTGCCTAGCTTAGCAATATTCATGGAAGTGGGTTAGAACAGTTAGCCTAGCCTAGTCAGCAAGAAGCTTGCCATGTTCCTCTAAATGTTGGAGTCTGTGTCAAGTCAAGTCAAGTCAAGTTTATTTATATAGCGCATTTCATACACAGAGGTCATTCAATGTGCTTTACATAAACAAAACAAAACAATAATAACAAATAAAAGCATATAAGGGCAATATAGTCAAAGAATAGTTAAAAGGTAAAGATCATAATAAAAAGAAAACATAAAACAAGGTAAAATCATTTAAAAATAAAGAATAATTAGTAAGCAAAACAAAGGCAAAAGTAGTAAAAAAAAAGTAATAAAAGACAAAGTAGAATAATTATCAAGGCAGATTCAGAATTTGTAACTCGGCACAGTTAGCAGAAAGCATCTGAGAACAGTTTGGTCTTAAGTCTAGATTTAAAACTGGCTACAGTTGGGGCCTTTTTGATGTCATCCGAAAGTTGGTTCCACAGCTGAGCCGCATAGCAGCTAAAAGCTGCTTCACCATGTTTAGTTCTAACTGTAGGTTTTACTAGCAAGTTTTTCACCTGGGACCTGAGAGGACGAGAAGGTGTGTACTGCTGAAGCATGTCTGACAAGTATTTAGGTCCTGCTCCATTTACTGATTTATAAACAAGCAATAGTGCTTTAAAGTCAATTCTGTGACTTACTGGAAGCCAGTGCAAGGACTTAAGAATTGGAGTAATGTGGTCAGTTCTTTTAGTTTTTGTTAGAATCCTAGCTGCTGCATTTTGTATCACCTGAAGCTGTTTAATAGTCTTTTTAGGAAGGCCTGTGAACAGTCCATTGCAGTAATCAACCCTGCTGGAGATAAATCACACACAGGGACACACACAGGGACACACTGAAGGGGAGTGATATGACTTAAAATGGCCAGAGTGTGATAATTAGTAACTGCATTTCTTTGTTACAGTGATCATTTTTCAAACGTCCTGTTAAACTATACCACGTGTCAAACTCCCATGGACTAAATGCGCCCGTCATTTTATGTGGCCCACGAGAGCTTGCTTTTTAGAGAAGACTACACTTTGTTATTCACTTGGAAAATGTTATCTTTAATCTGATAAATTAAAAGCATATATGTTCAACACAACATAATATTAATGGGCATCCACACACAGTATATGTTTACATTATGAAAGTGCATATAAACTGACGCAGAATCATATATTCTAGGGCTGTAACGATACACCAACCTCACGATTCGGTTTGTATCACGATTTTTGACCCACGGTTCGATACGAATCTCGATTTTTCTTTTTTTTTGGGGGGGGGGGGGCTAGACATTTTATTAAATAACATTTTAATAGCCTCCCTTAGAACACCAGAGGATTACAATATAATATATCTATTATTTTATATCCTGATATAAAAATATTTTTCTGAATGACTGATATTTATGACAGCACACTTTATGCAGATTAGCCTATAGCCTAGGCCTACTATTTTTTATTACAACTCTACCTCTTTAATTCAGCTGTCTGGTTGAAGCCTGGAAATATTGTAAACAAAGTAGCATAGTTGGCTAGCTTAGCCTATCATAGTCTACTGATTGGACTGTTCAGTTTCCCCATGTGTGTTTAAGTTTCAAGGTAATACTTGTTCTCCTTGGGACAGGCCCTTTTGGGAAACGTTGGTATTGAGATGATCAGTCAACTTCAATGCAAGAGTTTTAAACAAATATGTGCAGCATGCTAATGATGCTAAGCGGATTTAATAGTAATTTAGCTAGTCGTCTACATGCGTCCTTGCTTTCACGATTGTGAATGTTTTATTTAAGTCGCGCGTGTTCATTGAGCAGGAGATGGAGGGAGAGTGAGAGGGAGGGAGCGCGAGAGAGAGCGGGGCAAGGAGAGGGGGTTTACTTCTATACTGTTTGGTAAAGTTGCACACATAGTCTACAATGAAAGCAAGGAGAGGTATGAAATTATTATTTATTTATTTATTTGTTTTTGGACAACGTAGGCTACCGATAAGTAAAGCGGGAGTTGTGGGTTGCTTTTGCGGCTGCGTAAACTGCAAAGCACTGCATGAAACACTAGAAAGGGTGTGTCGCGATTCTGCCTTTTCACACTGCAACACAGTATCGTGGATATGAATGTCGCGATTTCGGTTTCGAATCGTATATCGTTACAGCCCTAATATATTCTGTAACTAAACCCATTTAAAATAATAATAATAATAATAATAATAATAATACATATAGTTGTACACTGTGTCGTGTTGAATTTAAATATATATATATATATATATATATATATATATATATATAGTTGTACACTTTAGTCGTGTTGAATTTAATAATAATAATAATAATAATACGTTTATTTTATATAGCGCCTTTCTCAAACCCAAGGTCGCTTTAGGAATGCAAGAAAACACAATAACAAACAAACAAAACAATACAACAAAGACAAGTTATCTATGGAGCTATGTGTTGGGTGTGGAGGAGAAGTGATCATTAAACAGAAAGGTCTTGAGATGTGCTTTGAAGAAAGGTAGAGATCCAGTTTAAATGACCAGGCAAGTGAGATATAAAGCCGAATGGGATTATCAGTAAGAAAACAAAACCTGTAAGACAGTATCCAGTAGGGGCCATCGCTAGGCTTTCCCCCGAAATCGCACTGTTCCTACTCTAGAGGCCACTGTTCTCAACCAGTTTGACCTACCATGCTTGACCTCTTTGGAAAGCTTAGAGAAAGTAGTTTCAGTAGAGACCATCAGAATAACTGTGTGATGTACTGACACAGGGCCACAGAGGCTAGAATATAGTTGTTTTCTTCCTGCCGGATTGCTAGCATCTCTGAACTGACCACAATTCAGCCCTTTAGGTCACTTGAGTGGACTTAGAAACACAACTGAGCCCTAGCAGGTCTTCTGAAGCTTTGTGCAAAAGTAGATCAATATAGAATGAAAAATGAGTACTTTAGACCATTATATACCAAGGTATGCTCATGCGTTTTGTAAAATGCCCTATGGAAACTCCCCATAGGACTTTTGGTTACTGTTACGTCCCTGTGTGTTTATTTTGTGTGTCTGCTTGTTTCTCTACGTCTTGTGTTTTGTTAATTTCAGACTGTCAGGCAGGGGGCTTAATTGGTGGGCCGGCACTATAAAAGGTGCTGGCTGACGTCAATCGGGAGGTCTCTTGGTTTTGGGGCATTCTTGGATTCTGGGTTGGCCGCTACTTCGCTCCGCTGCTTTGCTCCGCTGCTTTGGCTCCGCTGCGCAAGCCACGCGCTCTAGTTTTTGGCCGTCGCTGTTGCTCCTGCCTGTTCCCCGAGTGAGAGTCGAGGAAAAGGCTGGGGATTACCTGGGCCTACTTTTGAGGCCTTTCGTCTGGGCAGCCTTGTTTTTCGTTCGTCCATATTTGCATTGCATGTAAATGCAATGGACTATTATCGCTGTTCTTCTAAATATTATTGTTATTCTTCTTCCGACCAAATTTGACGTTCAAAGGCTCTAAAGAGAGTATAAGACATACATACCTTCAATTATCACTAATTAAAAAGTGACAGGTGGGCGGGACTTCCGGTTAATGAAGGTCAAAGGTCTTTGATTTCCGGTGAGGGCGGGACATCCGGTCTTTGAACTAGTCATCAATTGAGTCTGACAGGTTGTTTGAATGTGGCGGGTTGCTTTTGGTAGGAGTCATGTGTCTGGGGGAGGGATTGTGCATATGTGTGTGTGTGTGTGTGTGTGTGTGTGTGTGTGTGTGTGTGTGTGTGTGTGTGTATGTGTGTATGTGTGTATGTGTGTATGTGTGTGTGTGTATGTGTGTCTGTGTGTGTGTGTGTGTGTCCAGGGGTGGGGCGGTACACGGATGTGCTGGTAATGGGGGAGCGTGTGTCCAGGGTGGGGGTGTACCGGGGGTGTGTGTGTGTGTGTGTGTGTGTGTGTGTGTGTGTGTGTGTGTGTGTGTGTGTGTGTCTGTGTGTGTGTGTGTGTCCAGGGTGGGGTGATACACGGATGTGTTGGTAATGGGTGAGCGTGTGTCCAGGATGGGGGTGTACAGGGGTGTGTGTGTCTGTGTGTGTGTGTGTGTGTGTGTGTGCATGTGGGGTGTGTGTCCAGGGGTGGGGGTGATACACGGATGTGTTGGTAATGGGTGAGCGTGTGTCCAGGGTGGGGGTGTACCGGGGGTGTGTGTCTGTGTGTGTGTGTGTGTGTCTGTGTGCATGGGTGTGTGTGTGTGTCCAGGGGTGGGGGCGGTACACGGATGCGTTGGTAATGGGTGAGCGTGTGTCCAAGGGTGGGGGTGTACACGAATGTGTTGGTCATGGCTGTGGTGTGTCCTGTAGGGGGATGTCATGGGAGTGTCATGCGCGAGCAATTATGAGCGGCGCTGTTAGGGAGAATAAAAGCGGTGTAAAAGTATGGGTAAAGATAGCAAAGTAAAAATGGCTAGTTTATCAACTCCTGAAAATGCGGGTCCTAGTAGCGAGCGGCTAAGTGGTGCCCCTAAGAGAAAACATTAAGAGAAATCATTAAGAAAAGACACAAGAGAAAGCTATAGGCAACAGTATAAGTATCTGTTGAGTATGGGTGCCTTTGAATTTGGCGGGGGTGCTTTTGGTAGGAGTCATGTGCCTGGGGGAGGGTGCTGTCTGTGTGTGTGTGTGTGTGTGTGTGTATGTGTGTCTGAGAGAGGGGTAAGAGAGAGAGGAGGGGGTTTGTATGACTGTATGTATGCTTCAAGTTTTAGTGATATGAACCTGAATAAAAGAATCAAGGAGGTGATGATGCCAAGAGTCTAAAAAGGTTTCAGCCATGTGGCTGTGAACTAAAATAAAACATAAATCCTACATTTAAGCTGAACTTTAAGGTTCAGGGGTAAGCGTGTCTAATGTCACGGCTCCAGGGCCCTGAGGGCGTAGGTTGTGAGTGTGTGTGTGTGTGTGTGTGTGTGTGTGTGAGTGTATTATCAAAAATCAAAAATGATCCAAAAAATGTGTCTGTATAAAAAAAGGTTGGTATCAACAGAGTTTTACATTCAAATTCATCAAGATTTTCATCAAGTCATTGAAAAGACTAAAATGTATCAGACAGCAGAGCGGTGGAGAGAGGGTAGGGGCTGGGCCAAAGGTCTGTGTGTGAGCGTGTGTATGTGTGTCTGAGAGAGGGGGAGAGAGAGAGGAGGGGGTTTGTATGACTGTATGTATGCTTCAAGTTTTAGTGATATGAACCTGAATAAAAGAATCAAGGAGGTGATGATGCCAAGAGTCTAAAAAGGTTTCAGCCATGTGGCTGTGAACTAAAATAAAACATAAATCCTACATTTAAGCTGAACTTTAAGGTTCAGGGGTAAGCGTGTCTAATGTCACGGCTCCAGGGCCCTGAGGGCGTAGGTTGTGAGTGTGTGTGTGTGTGTGTGTGTGTGTGTGTGTGTGTGCGTGAGTGTATTATCAAAAATCAAAAATGATCCAAAAAATGTGTCTGTATAAAAAAAGGTTGGTATCAACAGAGTTTTACATTCAAATTCATCAAGATTTTCATCAAGTCATTGAAAAGACTAAAATGTATCAGACAGCAGAGCGGTGGAGAGAGGGTAGGGGCTGGGCCAAAGGTCTGTGTGTGAGCGTGTGTATGTGTGTCTGAGAGAGGGGGAGAGAGAGAGGAGGGGGTTTGTATGACTGTATGTATGCTTCAAGTTTTAGTGATATGAACCTGAATAAAAGAATCAAGGAGGTGATGATGCCAAGAGTCTAAAAAGGTTTCAGCCATGTGGCTGTGAACTAAAATAAAACATAAATCCTACATTTAAGCTGAACTTTAAGGTTCAGGGGTAAGCGTGTCTAACGTCATGGCTCCAGGGCCCTGAAGGGTAGGTTGCAAGTGTGTGTGTGTGTGTGTGTGAGAGAGAGAGAGGGGGAGAGAAAAGAGAGAGAGGGTCTATGTATAGTACTTTATGCTGAAGGATGGGTGTCTGCGTGTGTGTTTATGAATGAAGATTGGGGAGGGAGACTTGCTGTACTGTAGGAACGTGGTGGAGCTATTGATCAATCTAATTATCCATCCAATGATCTGTAGACCGGTCACTGGAATTCATTTAACACTCATATTGTAACTTCATATGGACTTTGCACTCAGAGACCACCTCCTTTTTAAGTTTGTGAGGTTAATGAATATTTTTTACTGTTTTATCATTAATAAATAAAGAGAGGGCGGGATATACCAAATGAGAAAGTCCATTATATCAACAAAAGAGGCACCAAAGGCAAGTAAGTTGAGGGTTTACCTGTACTGGGTCAGATTATATTAGTGTTATATGCAGATTTTGTCATAGTCAGATGGTGTCTCTAATAGGATATCATGAAATAAACTAAAAGTAACATTTTATAATCAATAATAACATTTAGGAGTTAGGAATGAGTGAAATAATTAAAATTTTCCAGTTTCATCCGCACACTTCCTTCTGCTTCACACCCAATATATCCTTTTCAATATAGCCTTTCCTTTTTCATGCCATGGAGGGTTTTTTTCCCCACAGTAGGTATATCTAGCTATATCTATTGCTTGAACACTAGCATCAAAAATATTCCACAGTTAGCGAAACCTTAAACTCAAGGAGCAAAACATCAGCACATATTTGCACTAGCCTACTATAACCACATTGTTAGCTTCGCTAAAAAATGGGATTTACTTCATTTTAAATCCCATGAAAATAAAGTTTATAGTATATAGGCCTACTGAGGATAGACATTCAGGCAAACAAAGTTGTAATAGGGAATATTGTGCACTTAGCATAGAGGGCAGCGTCTCTCAGGCAGAAAACCAGTCTTGCTATTTGGCTGAAAAGTATTGAAAAGCCTTGAAAAGTATTTACTACGGCAAGGTAAAATATACGTTTTTTCCGAGACAAAATAGACAAAGACAAAACTGTCTTGAAGCCTTGACAAACCACATGAATAGGTCAAGCCTCAGCATTCACCTATTCACTTCCATTATACTGTATGTCGCGGAACAAAACTTCTCAACAAACTTCTTCTCAAAGCATATAAGACACAATCCTGCATCAAATTCTACTGTTCTCTTAGCATAACTGTCTTTATAAAAACCTATGTATTCTGGCAAAAGGTTCATGGGAACACCATGAAACGGCGACACCAAAACTTGCCATATGATCAATTGCTTACCTGGTTCAGTACTTAGCTGCACTTACACATGATTCTGTCAGATAAATTCATTGAGGAGGTAAATTATATCAGTTCAACGTAATACCATGGATCACTAACTGCGACAAACCCTGTTTTCCTTTTTTCACAGTAGTAAAAAACAATTAGGTAAATGGAATGCTCAATTGGAACGACTAGCTGAATGCCATACATTGGTGTTTCATTCAAACCTAGACTGTATTATGTAATGTTATATGACTTTTCCTTTTTTACAGCATTCACACTTTTTGCAAAACGCTACAAACATTGATTTACAAAACACTAAACATATCTCTCTACTCTGCGATGTAGAAATCACATATTTTCCAAAATTCTTCCAAAATACTACCACCAGAACCCAATTGATCAAACACAATGATAAGGTGAAAAGACTCCTAGCTGCATAACTGTCAACTCAACAATCAGGCCTAAACACAGGGCAACAGTGGAGCCCTAGTCAGCAACAGAAAATGAAGGCAATATAGCACTGAGGAAGAGATAACTGTAGGCACATGTGAAGAAAGACAAGGACCGCATGTATTTATCAGATGAGATTTGAGCAATATTGCTTATGAAGATTGGGTCGAGCCACGTAACATATAGCTTTCTGACTTTTTTGTTTGACCCAACTACCAAACACTGCTCTTTTTACCAACATAGTATTTCCAGAATTTCTGAATTTACTTCACTTTACTTCACCATGTGAAGAGAAAAAAGTCTGCAATGTAGAGGTGGGGTCTTGTGCGGCATGTTTGGGCAGTATATTCTCTATGTATACGTACTCTAAATTATCCTCTAATCCTTTGCAAAAATATTAGGTTACTATAGCATTAGTTATAGATTACTATTAGGTTACTATTAGGCATACTGCAGGGGTGTAAAATGGAGGACGCAAATGCAGACACCGAGATGGGAAATGGATATAAGGTTAGAATGTTAAGGTTAGTCAGCAGCACAAAGCGGTAGGTAAATCTCGGTAGTCAGGTTCAATACAGAGGAAACAGAGGCAAGACAAAAATAATAATAAGAATCTAAAAATTCAAGAGTTTTTGAAAAGAGACGTGACGCGGAACGACAGGGCTGAAACATTTAGAAAATAAGTCCGAAAAGGCCCAGAAACAAGACAGTGTGTGACAGAGATAGTCAGGGTGATTGAGTAACTTAGAACAGGGATGCAGGACTCAATCAACAGAAATCCAGGAAGTGCAGTAACAGGACGCAACATGGCGTGGACAGAGGGGCCTAGCACACATGACCAACACGGCATGATAAGGAACAGGAAACATAGAACCTGGACCAGACTGTGACTCATACTATATCCTAGGGGTAAACATTTTTACATAGGTGTATGACATTGAGTAGCCTACATTAGGGTGTAACTGGTTCAAACATTATCAGATCATATGATGGCTGGATGGATGCATGTGTTATGACAATGTGATATGGTTTTGAAAGATCTGAGGTGTAGTGTTTTTTTTTTTTTAAAGAAAAATAAAAAAATAAAAAATAAAAATGGAGGGAATTGCCAGCAATTGAATATGTTGCAACTATTGAGGTTTAAACTTGGAAAAGTACAGATTTTTGTAAAATGCTGCGACATTTAGAAATTCAATTAGGGGCAGTACACTTACCGGTAGTTACATTTCTAACCATCTGGTCCTGGATCTTATAAAATCTCCTTTAGCCAAATCCCAATAAAAGTTCATCATCAACTTTGTAAGCTGATATTTCCAACTTTTCTTCTTCACTCATCTCTT
Source organism: Alosa pseudoharengus (assembly GCF_046254945.1). Classification (NCBI taxonomy): domain Eukaryota; kingdom Metazoa; phylum Chordata; class Actinopteri; order Clupeiformes; family Clupeidae; genus Alosa; species Alosa pseudoharengus. The sequence goes on from NW_027468640.1 coordinate 21,437,613, forward strand.
TTGTCAGCTCATTTATTGTCTTTAGTAGTTTCATCTCTAACTGTTTGTTTATTCTCATTAGGCTATTGGTCATGGATATTGCATTGACATTATTGTTTATTACTTTTTTTTCCTTTACATAGTCTTAACCACATTTTAAAGTCATTTTCATCTGTAAGTCGCTTTGGACACAATCCATAATTGTTTTTTTGGTGGCCTTACAAGGGCAAAATATCTGGTCATATCCTTAACAAAAAACAACCTTTTTTTTAAAAGTAAAATGCATCGTTCATCGGTCAAAGTGTATGAGTAGATGCTTACTTTATTCTGAGAAGGAGTTCAAGGGTGGCTAAAGTATAAAAAAGAAAGGATCCCTCACCTTTTAATTAAAAAGGTCTGTTTCTAACTCCTCCTTCTCCTACTTTTCTCTGAAGAAATAAAATGCAGGAAAACCAATGTGATTCAGTAGGCCTACTGTGTAAATATGATACAGAAGTACTGTACTGCCCGTGGCACGGAGGAAGGTGGTTCATGTCCCAATGCATATTAAATCCCTTTTAGAGGGCATTTAGAGGTCCCTTAATAGGCCAAAAAAGCTGACACACAATGTTGTGAGACACCGACTCATTTTTGGAGAAAAGTTGATCATTGTTCATCCTTAGTCATTAATGTTATACATTATAGATTTAGGGAGATATTAGACTCTCATCCGTCGAAATGGCTGATTTAGCGGGGGATTGTATGTCAGCGGAACTTGTACATAGAACATGGTGGGGTAATCAAGGATTCTTGTTATGCTTTTATGAAAAATGGATACAATTGGTAGCCTAATCTTTTCAAAACGTTGTGCGTTAAGCTCATAGGCTTAAATAACAATTATTATTAAAGTTTATTTAGGCAGGGACAGATACAGAATAATGATTTTGAACATGTTTATCTTTACCCCCACAAACACATCAACACATGGTAAAGTATGTAGATAGTTTAAAAATTGAACGCATGTATCAAAAGTCCCACTATACAACCAGCCGCTCCGCATTTTCATTTCATTCTTGAAAAGTCAGAATTTTTTTGAAACAGGCGAGAACATGAACAGCTAGTCAAGAAGGGCATAATAATAGGTGAAACAACATAGTTTAGTTACCCCGAAATAGTAGTCTAAATAGCATGTTAGGCCTAACATAGACCTCTACAGGCAACATCTTTAGGTGGCAACTTCTTTAGTTGATTACTTATGTTGAGACAATTTTGTTTTGTATCACAAGTTTTCTGAAAATGTAAGTTCATACAAACACTATTCCAATAGCAATAAAACAATTTGTTTTGGGGCGTTTGGGGACTGTGTCTTACCTAGATGTGTAATTGTACCCGTTGTGTTTCATTGGACGATAACATTTTAGGGCGGGTGTGGTAACATAAGCATAAGCATACTAGCTATATGAACTAGTTTGGCTATGTAGTTAATAGCTCTCAAAGACTTACCAACATGGCTGAAGCACATGCACCTAGCGCACCCGTCTCCAAGAAAAGAGTTACGCTCATGCCGGTTAGCAACAGGATCGAAAACTTTCTGGGTAAACCGAGTGATGCAGTGGAATACCAATGGCTACTGAGCGATGGTCGCAGAGGAGGCTATGTTTTTGACAAAGATGATTGCAGTGTGAAACTATATGCTATGGCATCGCAGGATTTGGTGTTTTCAGATGACACGCCACACATCTCATTTTGTGACACCGATTGGATAATGTTTAGGGACATTTGGAGCGATATTGAGCTACCTATGGACACCACCTACACAGCGGCATGGAATAGCGCGCTCTATACCCAGCGCTACCATATTTATGCTCACTGTCCAAAGAACTTCATTCACCTGTCTAGTGATGTTTACAGAAAACCATCATATGATTCTGATGAAAATAAATTTGCAAAAAACACCTAAAGTGAGGTATCTATGGAAAGACCTTCATGTTCTAAGTAATGTTTTCAAAAAGGTTGATAGATTGTTCAAATGGAGTGCTGATTTGGAAAGATACCGAGGTGCCCTGACGTGTCTATCCAAGACGCGTCAAGCTGATCTGGATCTGGCCAAACAATGTGAATTGGCACCTCTGGAATCAATGCCCCTAGCTCATGAAACTTAAAAAAGTGGTGTTCATCTTTTTTTCATTTTTTTGTTCATCTTTTTTTTGCTGTAATGACCCCACCCTTTTTCTTGTTCTTTTATTATTAATAGTATTATCATGTCATTGTATTGCCTTTTTTCTCTGATTGCTTGTTCCCGCCGGCGGTACGGTTACCCCCCTCCCCCACCTCCCCCCAACATTCTAAATCAATTATATGCACCATATTGCTATGTAGCATAGTAATGTTATACACCATTTCAAAGCTTTGACTCTTGGGAATCCAAAAATGACAACTTTTTTCATGTACAATCTGTATAGTGCTTTACATTCTCAGATTAATTTTATTATGTCTCAATTAAATTTGATCCAAAATGCCCCCCTCCCCCTCCTCTGCTTTTGGTGATACCCTGACTTCTGGCTGCAGTGTAGCTGCAGCATAATAAGTAGATGCCTCATATTGGGTACTGAAATATTAACAAGAATCCATAGAAATTGAATCTTCATGTTGTATTATCCAATATTAGTTGTACAGATGCATAGTCCATCTTATACACACTCATTGAACCAACAAAGTAAATGCAAAAATAGAGACTTTTTTGTAATTATTCCATATTTTGTGTAGTCAGTCTATATCAGAACACCTGACATACAATCTAAGTCCACAAGAAACCTCAAAGTGTTACCTTTCATTTGAAACCAGAATTATGCTTCTACACAAAGGGGTTCATGTGCAGTAAGCATTTGATTGTCAGTATGCATTTTGGATAACAAAAAGTCCTATGGGGAGTATCCATAGGCATTTTACCAAACGCATGGGCATACCTTGGCAAATAATAGTCTAAAGCACTCATATTTTCATTCTATATTGATCAACTTTTGCACACAGCTTCACAAGACCTGGTGCTAGGGCTCAGCTGTGTTTCTAAGGGATATCAAGTGACCTAGAGGGCTGAAATGTGGTCAGTTCAGAGATGCTTGTAATCCGGCAGACAGAAAAAACTATATTCTAGCCTCTGTAGCTCTTTGTCAGTACATCACACAGTTATCTTGACTGCTTCCTACGAAAGCTACAGGTTCTCAGCTTTCTATAGAGGTCCAGCACTTGATGGTTGACCCCAAAAGAGGTGGGAACAATGCCCTTGTAAATAGGCACAGTGCAATTTCAGGCAAAAACTTGAAATTTTTACTGAGAACTATGTAGTTAATGGATTGAGTGTTTTATTGTTGTAAGGTGACCTTAAGTGTTGAGAAAGGTGCCCGTAAATAAAATCCATTATTATTAATAATATTATATTAGTTTTCCATTTATTAGAAACAACTTAGCGATAGATCTTCATTCATCCCATTTGAGATTTAGGTGTTTAAGTAAAAAAACGCCTAGTATATATGATTATGTTACCACACCCGCCCTAAAATGTTATCGTCCAATGAAACACAACGGGTACAATTACACATCTAGGTAAGACACAGTCCCCAAACGCCCCAAAACAAATTGTTTTATTGCTATTGGAATAGTGTTTGTATGAACTTACATTTTCAGAAAACTTGTGATACAAAACAAAATTGTCTCAACATAAGTAATCAACTAAAGAAGTTGCCACCTAAAGATGTTGCCTGTAGAGGTCTATGTTAGGCCTAACATGCTATTTAGACTACTATTTCGGGGTAACTAAACTATGTTGTTTCACCTATTATTATGCCCTTCTTGACTAGCTGTTCATGTTCTCGCCTGTTTCAAAAAAATTCTGACTTTTCAAGAATGAAATGAAAATGCGGAGCGGCTGGTTGTATAGTGGGACTTTTGATACATGCGTTCAATTTTTAAACTATCTACATACTTTACCATGTGTTGATGTGTTTGTGGGGGTAAAGATAAACATGTTCAAAATCATTATTCTGTATCTGTCCCTGCCTAAATAAACTTTAATAATAATTGTTATTTAAGCCTATGAGCTTAACGCACAACGTTTTGAAAAGATTAGGCTACCAATTGTATCCATTTTTCATAAAAGCATAACAAGAATCCTTGATTACCCCACCATGTTCTATGTACAAGTTCCGCTGACATACAATCCCCCGCTAAATCAGCCATTTCGACGGATGAGAGTCTAATATCTCCCTAAATCTATAATGTATAACATTAATGACTAAGGATGAACAATGATCAACTTTTCTCCAAAAATGAGTCGGTGTCTCACAACATTGTGTGTCAGCTTTTTTGGCCTATTAAGGGACCTCTAAATGCCCTCTAAAAGGGATTTAATATGCATTGGGACATGAACCACCTTCCTCCGTGCCACGGGCAGTACAGTACTTCTGTATCATATTTACACAGTAGGCCTACTGAATCACATTGGTTTTCCTGCATTTTATTTCTTCAGAGAAAAGTAGGAGAAGGAGGAGTTAGAAACAGACCTTTTTAATTAAAAGGTGAGGGATCCTTTCTTTTTTATACTTTAGCCACCCTTGAACTCCTTCTCAGAATAAAGTAAGCATCTACTCATACACTTTGACCGATGAACGATGCATTTTACTTTTAAAAAAAAGGTTGTTTTTTGTTAAGGATATGACCAGATATTTTGCCCTTGTAAGGCCACCAAAAAAACAATTATGGATTGTGTCCAAAGCGACTTACAGATGAAAATGACTTTAAAATGTGGTTAAGACTATGTAAAGGAAAAAAAAGTAATAAACAATAATGTCAATGCAATATCCATGACCAATAGCCTAATGAGAATAAACAAACAGTTAGAGATGAAACTACTAAAGACAATAAATGAGCTGACAAAAGAGATGAGTGAAGAAGAAAAGTTGGAAATATCAGCTTACAAAGTTGATGATGAACTTTTATTGGGATTTGGCTAAAGGAGATTTTATAAGATCCAGGACCAGATGGTTAGAAATGTAACTACCGGTAAGTGTACTGCCCCTAATTGAATTTCTAAATGTCGCAGCATTTTACAAAAATCTGTACTTTTCCAAGTTTAAACCTCAATAGTTGCAACATATTCAATTGCTGGCAATTCCCTCCATTTTTATTTTTTATTTTTTTATTTTTCTTTAAAAAAAAAAAAACACTACACCTCAGATCTTTCAAAACCATATCACATTGTCATAACACATGCATCCATCCAGCCATCATATGATCTGATAATGTTTGAACCAGTTACACCCTAATGTAGGCTACTCAATGTCATACACCTATGTAAAAATGTTTACCCCTAGGATATAGTATGAGTCACAGTCTGGTCCAGGTTCTATGTTTCCTGTTCCTTATCATGCCGTGTTGGTCATGTGTGCTAGGCCCCTCTGTCCACGCCATGTTGCGTCCTGTTACTGCACTTCCTGGATTTCTGTTGATTGAGTCCTGCATCCCTGTTCTAAGTTACTCAATCACCCTGACTATCTCTGTCACACACTGTCTTGTTTCTGGGCCTTTTCGGACTTATTTTCTAAATGTTTCAGCCCTGTCGTTCCGCGTCACGTCTCTTTTCAAAAACTCTTGAATTTTTAGATTCTTATTATTATTTTTGTCTTGCCTCTGTTTCCTCTGTATTGAACCTGACTACCGAGATTTACCTACCGCTTTGTGCTGCTGACTAACCTTAACATTGTAACCTTATATCCATTTCCCATCTCGGTGTTTGCATTTGCGTCCTCCATTTTACACCCCTGCAGTATGCCTAATAGTAACCTAATAGTAATCTATAACTAATGCTATAGTAACCTAATATTTTTGCAAAGGATTAGAGGATAATTTAGAGTACGTATACATAGAGAATATACTGCCCAAACATGCCGCACAAGACCCCACCTCTACATTGCAGACTTTTTTCTCTTCACATGGTGAAGTAAAGTGAAGTAAATTCAGAAATTCTGGAAATACTATGTTGGTAAAAAGAGCAGTGTTTGGTAGTTGGGTCAAACAAAAAAGACAGAAAGCTATATGTTACGTGGCTCGACCCAATCTTCATAAGCAATATTGCTCAAATCTCATCTGATAAATACATGTGGTCCTTGTCTTTCTTCACATGTGCCTACAGTTATCTCTTCCTCAGTGCTATATTGCCTTCATTTTCTGTTGCTGACTAGGGCTCCACTGTTGCCCTGTGTTTAGGCCTGATTGTTGAGTTGACAGTTATGCAGCTAGGAGTCTTTTCACCTTATCATTGTGTTTGATCAATTGGGTTCTGGTGGTAGTATTTTGGAAGAATTTTGGAAAATATGTGATTTCTACATCGCAGAGTAGAGAGATATGTTTAGTGTTTTGTAAATCAATGTTTGTAGCGTTTTGCAAAAAGTGTGAATGCTGTAAAAAAGGAAAAGTCATATAACATTACATAATACAGTCTAGGTTTGAATGAAACACCAATGTATGGCATTCAGCTAGCCATTCCAATTGAGCATTCCATTTACCTAATTGTTTTTTACTACTGTGAAAAAAGGAAAACAGGGTTTGTCGCAGTTAGTGATCCATGGTATTACGTTGAACTGATATATTTTACCTCCTCAATGAATTTATCTGACAGAATCATGTGTAAGTGCAGCTAAGTACTGAACCAGGTAAGCAATTGATCATATCGCAAGTTTTGGTGTCGCCGTTTCATGGTGTTCCCATGAACCTTTTGCCAGAATACATAGGTTTTTATAAAGACAGTTATGCTAAGAGAACAGTAGAATTTGATGCAGGATTGTGTCTTATATGCTTTGAGAAGAAGTTTGTTGAGAAGTTTTGTTCCGCGACATACAGTATAATGGAAGTGAATAGGTGAATGCTGAGGCTTGACCTATTCATGTGGTTTGTCAAGGCTTCAAGACAGTTTTGTCTTTGTCTATTTTGTCTCGGAAAAAACGTATATTTTACCTTGCCGTAGTAAATACTTTTCAAGGCTTTTCAATACTTTTCAGCCAAATAGCAAGACTGGTTTTCTGCCTGAGAGACGCTGCCCTCTATGCTAAGTGCACAATATTCCCTATTACAACTTTGTTTGCCTGAATGTCTATCCTCAGTAGGCCTATATACTATAAACTTTATTTTCATGGGATTTAAAATGAAGTAAATCCCATTTTTTAGCGAAGCTAACAATGTGGTTATAGTAGGCTAGTGCAAATATGTGCTGATGTTTTGCTCCTTGAGTTTAAGGTTTCGCTAACTGTGGAATATTTTTGATGCTAGTGTTCAAGCAATAGATATAGCTAGATATACCTACTGTGGGGAAAAAATCCCTCCATGGCATGAAAAAGGAAAGGCTATATTGAAAAGGATATATTGGGTGTGAAGCAGAAGGAAGTGTGCGGATGAAACTGGAAAATTTTAATTATTTCACTCATTCCTAACTCCTAAATGTTATTATTGATTATAAAATGTTACTTTTAGTTTATTTCATGATATCCTATTAGAGACACCATCTGACTATGACAAAATCTGCATATAACACTAATATAATCTGACCCAGTACAGGTAAACCCTCAACTTACTTGCCTTTGGTGCCTCTTTTGTTGATATAATGGACTTTCTCATTTGGTATACCCCGCCCTCTCTTTATTTATTAATGATAAAACAGTAAAAAATATTCATTAACCTCACAAACTTAAAAAGGAGGTGGTCTCTGAGTGCAAAGTCCATATGAAGTTACAATATGAGTGTTAAATGAATTCCAGTGACCGGTCTACAGATCATTGGATGGATAATTAGATTGATCAATAGCTCCACCACGTTCCTACAGTACAGCAAGTCTCCCTCCCCAATCTTCATTCATAAACACACACGCAGACACCCATCCTTCAGCATAAAGTACTATACATAGACCCTCTCTCTCTTTTCTCTCCCCCTCTCTCTCTCTCACACACACACACACACACACTTGCAACCTACCCTTCAGGGCCCTGGAGCCATGACGTTAGACACGCTTACCCCTGAACCTTAAAGTTCAGCTTAAATGTAGGATTTATGTTTTATTTTAGTTCACAGCCACATGGCTGAAACCTTTTTAGACTCTTGGCATCATCACCTCCTTGATTCTTTTATTCAGGTTCATATCACTAAAACTTGAAGCATACATACAGTCATACAAACCCCCTCCTCTCTCTCTCCCCCTCTCTCAGACACACATACACACGCTCACACACAGACCTTTGGCCCAGCCCCTACCCTCTCTCCACCGCTCTGCTGTCTGATACATTTTAGTCTTTTCAATGACTTGATGAAAATCTTGATGAATTTGAATGTAAAACTCTGTTGATACCAACCTTTTTTTATACAGACACATTTTTTGGATCATTTTTGATTTTTGATAATACACTCACGCACACACACACACACACACACACACACACACTCACAACCTACGCCCTCAGGGCCCTGGAGCCGTGACATTAGACACGCTTACCCCTGAACCTTAAAGTTCAGCTTAAATGTAGGATTTATGTTTTATTTTAGTTCACAGCCACATGGCTGAAACCTTTTTAGACTCTTGGCATCATCACCTCCTTGATTCTTTTATTCAGGTTCATATCACTAAAACTTGAAGCATACATACAGTCATACAAACCCCCTCCTCTCTCTCTTACCCCTCTCTCAGACACACATACACACACACACACACACACACACAGACAGCACCCTCCCCCAGGCACATGACTCCTACCAAAAGCACCCCCGCCAAATTCAAAGGCACCCATACTCAACAGATACTTATACTGTTGCCTATAGCTTTCTCTTGTGTCTTTTCTTAATGATTTCTCTTAATGTTTTCTCTTAGGGGCACCACTTAGCCGCTCGCTACTAGGACCCGCATTTTCAGGAGTTGATAAACTAGCCATTTTTACTTTGCTATCTTTACCCATACTTTTACACCGCTTTTATTCTCCCTAACAGCGCCGCTCATAATTGCTCGCGCATGACACTCCCATGACATCCCCCTACAGGACACACCACAGCCATGACCAACACATTCGTGTACACCCCCACCCTTGGACACACGCTCACCCATTACCAACGCATCCGTGTACCGCCCCCACCCCTGGACACACACACACACCCATGCACACAGACACACACACACACACACAGACACACACCCCCGGTACACCCCCACCCTGGACACACGCTCACCCATTACCAACACATCCGTGTATCACCCCCACCCCTGGACACACACCCCACATGCACACACACACACACACACACACACAGACACACACACCCCTGTACACCCCCATCCTGGACACACGCTCACCCATTACCAACACATCCGTGTATCACCCCACCCTGGACACACACACACACACAGACACACACACACACACACACACACACACACACACACACACACACACACACACACACACCCCCGGTACACCCCCACCCTGGACACACGCTCCCCCATTACCAGCACATCCGTGTACCGCCCCACCCCTGGACACACACACACACACACAGACACACATACACACACACACATACACACATACACACATACACACATACACACACACACACACACACACACACACACACACACACACACACACACACACACATATGCACAATCCCTCCCCCAGACACATGACTCCTACCAAAAGCAACCCGCCACATTCAAACAACCTGTCAGACTCAATTGATGACTAGTTCAAAGACCGGATGTCCCGCCCTCACCGGAAATCAAAGACCTTTGACCTTCATTAACCGGAAGTCCCGCCCACCTGTCACTTTTTAATTAGTGATAATTGAAGGTATGTATGTCTTATACTCTCTCTCTAAAACCACTGAACCGTTCGACGTCATTCAACCACTCCTACAAAGGTCTTGAAACGGAGATTTGTTCTATGTTTTTTCACATTTGTGAACTTTATACTTTTTTAGATATTTATGATAAAAGAGCAAGAAATTCTCATAGAGTTAACATTGACCGCCGTGGCGGCAACTTTTAGCATTATGACGTGACCTGCAGCTGAAGATAATCAACAGCTGAACGCGAGCTACTAGGCCTACTACCACTGTGTGAATCTTCTGAACGCCTTCGCCTTCTGTGCCGTGGTCACTTTATTTGCTCGTAAAACTCTCATTCAGAGGCACATTTCTCTAATTACAGACAAGGTAAGTGTTCTGGTTTTTGGTATTGGAGTCATTTATGTCGTCAAATATTATGTTATGTAACGTTAAGTTGTATGAAATGATGGGTCACAAATAGCTAAACTAACGTTATAACGTTAGGTCACGTTAGAGTTAGTGAAATAGTTAACGTTCTATTGCTACGTTGCTACGTTGATGTTATTTAAGGAAACCCACTGTTAATCAACGCAAATATGTCGTCAACTTTACAGTGACCGGTTAGCTGTAGGTTTCGATAGCTAACGACAATCAAACGTAACGCACTAACATTTGGTATTAGGCTAACCAGCAGCGTTTTAACTATAACCAGAGCCCGTCTGTCTTCTCTGCTAGAACGTTAACGTAGCCTACTAATGGCTCTGGTTCTATTCAACATCAGGTCACTTTCCACAGGTTTATAGAATCAAGCACCTAGAATAGATTATGAATGCAGACTACTTGGTGCTTGATTAGGCTATACTGTGTGAAGGGACCTGATGAAACCCATCATGTGTTTCATTCATGGCACGTTACTCATTGTTGATGGTCATAACGTTATAGCTTCTACCGTTCACATTTAGTTAAAGCTAACAAATAGCCTATGTTACTGTTTTTATTTTACCAAATTTGTAACGTTGTACACCGCTTGATTGTGTATCAAATAGGCCATGACTACGTTTTCATTCTATGCTCCTGATTCTTTCGTAGCCTAAGTAAACACTATCACGGTATGCTATCATAGTTCGTCTATTGATAAGTGTCATCAGGTCCCTTTCCACAGGTGTATACAATCAAGCACCTAGATTATGAATGCATTTGGTGCTTGATTATACTCCTGTGGAAAGGGACCTTATGAAAGCCATGAATAGGCTACTGTTAGGACAATTGCAGACATTCCTTGTATTGTTTTGGCATAACTGTTAAACTTGTTTGCTTTTGTCTTTTCCAGACCAGTGGTGATGACCATGTATGACATTACAGTACGTGTGTGCCGATCTGTGTGCACACCTGTCAACCATACATCTCTGACAATGTTGCTAGCAACATACTAACATACATTCTTACAAACATGTAATCTGTGCACATACCATTTAACCATACTGAGACTTATCTGAGATCTACACTGAGACATTCTGAGAACTATACGAAGGACTATACTCACTAACTATATGGAACATGTATACCTGTGAATCATATGTCACCTTTGAATCATATGTCAACCATTCATACCTTTGAATCATTCCTGTGCTGTAACATCTGTGAAACATAGCTGTGCTGTTAGACCTCTCTTTTTAGACCTGAGCTGTGCTGTGTGAAAAATAAGATTCTAACCTAAGTTCTGTCTAAAACTGATCATCTGAAGGGCTGACTCTTTTATTCTTCAGTGTATATATCACCATCAAATTTGACCTAATACCATTAACTGAGGCCTCTAGCTGTTGCTGCCAGTTCAGAGTTACCACTGATAAAGAGATCTGTCTTAGGATAATATGATTGGCATTATCAAGTTCTGTATATATATATATACACACAACTGTGATTTTTACTTCAAGCTTACATTGGTAAGTGTTCATTAGTGTATTCTGAGTATCATTCTGCTGTATTAAAACAAAGAATGTTGATCAATATTGAATTGACCATTTATTTTTACTGACTGTCATATACTCTAAGCTAACATCTAACCAAGTAAGTGGTTTTCAAGAATACTGTAAGACTGTGTAATCTGAATAATCATACTGTAAGTAATATAATGTTATACACAGCAGTTTTTTTGCATTTACATGCAATGGTAATTCCCTGGAATTGCATTTTCTAGTTTTCTTATTGTTATTTTTGTAAATAAATGTTTTTGTATTTCCATTTTTGGCCATCTCCTATCATTTGTCTATGTCCCACAACACCCCTAGACAGTGGGACGTGACAGTTACCCAAAATGCATACTGACAATAAAAGCCTTACTGTGTACTAACCTCTTGGTGTAGAAGCATAATCTTGGTCTCAAATGAAAGGTAACACGCTGAGGTTTCTTGTTGACTATTTGGATTGTATGTCAGGTGTTCTGATATAGAATGACTACACAAAATATGGAATAATTACACAAAAGTCTCTATTTTTGCATTTACTCTATTGGTTCAATGGTTGTGTATAAGATAGACTATACATCTGCACAACTAATATTGGATAAAACAACATGAAGATTCAATATCTACAGTATGGATTCTTGTGAATATGTCAGTACCCAATATGTTGCATCTACTTATTGTTAGCTACACAGCAGCCAGAGGTCAGGGTAGTACCAAAAGCGGAGGAGGGGGAGTAGGGCATTTTTGATTTATTTCATTTGGATTCCCAAGACTTCAAGCTTTCAAATGGTGTATAATACTAGATGTACCGCATAGCGGTACAAAATATGACCGCCGCTCAGTCCTGTACATCCGTTCTGCGAAAATAAATCACACTTCAATTTGTCTCCATATTTTACTCCATCCCCCACTCTTGAAACTTTTGTTTATGCTTGTTTGGCATGCCTGAGTGTGTGTGTGCGGCTGCACAGAGAGTAGCCTACTGGTGCTGAAAAGGTGAATAGATTGTAGAATAGCCAAAGAAGATGTAGCATTGTTATAAAACCTTTAACATCTCTAAACAATCACAAGTAGGGCAGTTCATCACAGTTCATCCATCCAACTGGATTGATGAAAGGTCACTTACACCTGTAGGCTACATTGTATTTGGGAAAAGCAAAAGGTATCAGCATAATGTTATTTATTTATTTATTTATAAACAAAAATATCTCTGTCAGTTCCATGCCGTTTTCAACAGCTATCAAAAACAAAGGTCATTTTTGGATGGATGGATTTTTTGTGAATGTTTCTTCTTCTACATACGATTTTAGTCATCTTTAGTTCACGTAATACTTTATTGTCAATGCACAAATTAAGTAACAGTAGTCTGAAACGTTATTGTTAATGCACAAATTAAGTAACAGTAGTCTGAAACGAAATGCTGTTTTACATCTAGTGGTGCAAATAACTGACATGTCCAAATTAAATGGACCTTGATGAAATGCGTCGCTAGACTGTTCATACACATTTTAACGGGCCAAAGTTGAAGAGCTGTTGTCCGTTATTGTTCGTGCAAATATAGGCTGATTCATGTTCCCTTGCATTGTGTAACTGAGGTCCATGGCTAATCTGGCTTTCACCAGACCAACCTCAATCTTTTAAGAAATCAAAAAATAAATAGCGGGCAGATCAGGCTGGGTTCACCAAGCCTAGTCCATAGGCACCCGATATTGTTCACGCTCTGGCTATTCTAAATGCAAAAATGCATCAGGGAGTTATGACAAAACTGTAACAAACTAGATCCTAATAGAAAGCTGTTAGCTTCCCTAAGCTACAGGCAGGGCCGTTTCAAGGAATTTGGGGGCCCCAAGCAAAATGGACATGGAGGCCCCCCCAACCGCACGCAAAGCTTACAGGAACCACAGCATAGCCATACAGTTTAAGTTCACCCACACTTTATATAAATAAAACATGTTGACAGTGCAAATACTGCTGTTGCATATATACTGTGCATTAGTTTTGAACATTTTGAACATTTGCAAAAACACCACCGTACCATAAAATCCAATGTCAGCTTCTTCCTCATGAATGGAGGATAAAGTTGATGGTGTACTTGGGAAAATAATTGAAAAAAAATCTGAAATTATCTGAAGTACGTTTGACCATTTCACTGTTAGCATATTGAAAAAGGTCATTAACAGCTCAGCTCAGTGAGAGAAATTACCTTCATCAGTGGGGGTATCCTTAGGAAGAGCCTGAGGGCTGAGAAATTTAAGCAAAGCACCTTGAGGGAGAAAGAAAAGATATGTTAGCATTTCCATATTTTGATATTTAGAAGGGATGCAGCTTCACAACTACCAATGCTTACTGTAAAAATATCCCAAGCTAATGTTATACATTGACCTAGGCCTACTTGTAGCTTAACATAGCATTTAAGCATTCTGCTGTTTGAGAATTAGACAGACGCACCTGGTGCTTTAAAGACAGTAAACAGCTGGCGTGCATGAATACTACTAGACATGAATGTTCCAGTCTGCTTTGATGCACAGAATTTATTGTGTGGTTTTCCAAACCCCGATTTGGTAAATAGATTATCACGGTCGAATAGTTAGTATAGCAGAGAAGCTATGCCACTTTCATCAAAACCTATTACAAAGCTATAGCAATGTTATGTCATTAAATACGATAAACAGTGATTCTGGAACAGATCTGCGTCTCCCTTATCCCGTTAATAAACATATTACAGTATGTAACCATATTCCATCCGTTCGAGAAAAAAAAGTTGCGCTAACTGTTCTAGTTTGTTACAAGCAGCATGGGCCGTCAGGCAGGTAGTTAATTAACATAAACATTTTTTGCTAGGCTAGCCTTCCTGCTGCGACATATACCATTTGTACAAGACAAGTAGAGCTATTTTATCCAGTGTAATATATCACTTACCACTATCTTGTTTTTTCTTGTCATTCTCTTACTTTCTCTTCTTTCTTTTCTGGCTTCCAAACGCATTCTCCGCTTCATTTATGACTGCCGAGGTTTTATATTTTCGCAGCAGCAGAGCTCACGAACCTCTGGCTGGCTGCTGTCAACGACTACTGAGAGGGGCCCCCTTGTGGGGGATCCCGGTATTGCCGGTAACAGTGTCGTTGCACTTTTCTGCATTGACTATCAAAGGGGCGCTCACAGTTTGTCGTTGCATTTTATTCTTAACCAGTCGTTGTCTTGGGGCCCCTGGCCAGCTCGGGGGTACAGGTAGGCTTAAGATAGGCCTATTTACAACATAAATTGTCAATAGGCTATGCTGGCGACACAAATAAAATCTCCTTTGGAAACCAATGGCTTACGCCCTACAGTATCAAGCGGACTTAAACTGCCATATCGTGGCGAAAAGTTGTAATAAAATTCACGCAGCTCCATGAGTCAAGGAAAGTGCGAATGAAGTAGCCACTTCTAAATGGGACCCACTACACAGTAGCTTAAGGTGTGTTGCTAAAGCAGCCATAATGAAATGAAGGTGTCATTGTTTGGATACTTCACACACACGTGCTTTTTAATTTCACAGACTACAACTACCAAACTGGAATCAAAGCACATCGATTCCCCTCTCACGCCCTGCACGCACTTAAAACAAAATAAACAGGCGTCTCAGTCTCACGCATGTATAGGCAAAACTGTATCAGACCGGTGTAACGTTGGTAAATCTTCCATTACACAGAATGATTTTTGTAGCACATGCAACAATTAAATGACAGTCGAAAGATACAATTACAGTGCTGCTATCAATTTGCTTGGTAAAACCGCATTTATAGTTTTCTACAAATGCAATCAATCAAATTGGCCTCCATCATTCAACCAACGCTAACGGTAACATTACCTAGGTCCTTATTGATATAATAAGATTAACATACCTGCAGTAAAAAACAAGCATGTCCGATAAACATCCTCAGATTTATTTCGGCTTCAAGAAGAAATGGGAATTACATTTTATGTGAACATCATCCTATCCTTATTAGACGTTCTCTGCGGTAAACTATAGTCCTTGTAGGAAGCGTCCATTGTTATTCCAACCCACGTTTAACTTCCAACAAAATTACGTCTCACTGCAACGATGCGCCATCGAGTGGACAAACTGGAAAATACTGGACTGCCAATACTGGAAATGCAGCCATGATGATGATGATGAATATATATTTTGGCTTTCTTTTAATCCTACTGAATTTGTAATTATGTATCGGCCGTTCTAATACCGATAGTATGTGGGTGCCTGTGTGTGTGTGTGCATGTGTATATGTGTGCACCGCCATCTACAGGCCAATGAGTGTACAGTCACTAAATGTACACATAATGTATTTTTTTAAGACCCCCCCCATGGATGAAATTCTACGAAACTTGGCATACCCCCAGAGCAGTGTTTCCCAAAGTCTGGGTCGCGACAGGAGATTTTATTTGGGTCGCCAGCACAATTTATGTTGTGTTATAGGCCTAACTGATACCATTTGTCATTTGATACCAGGAAAGCTAACAGTTTTCTATGAGGTGTAGATTGTTAACTACCACAGTCACGGTTTTGTCATAAAAGCTCATGAAACTGGCGCATGAAACTGGGGGACGAACGCATCGCAGAGGGGGTGCCAGCATGGATATCTACCTCTCAAAATGAAACCGTTCTGTGGGGCGCCTGCCATGTACCTCGCAGTTGCAAACTGCAAGGGACATGAATCCGCCTATTTGCACGAACATTAATAGATACCAGTTCAACTTTACCGATTAAAATCTAGTGACCGTGCTGTCAACTAAAGCAGACATCCATAGACCGGACATAATGCCATTCAATTTGCATACAGTTTCGATTGCAATCTTTAAAGTTAATAGCAACCTCATCACATTCTTATTTTTCTGATTTAAAATGCACAATAGTGCATTATATTAGTCTACAATTTAAATGGGCATTTTAAACACTATTCCTCTCGTTTTCTACCTCGCTAACTCCAAAGTAAAGGTGTATTCTTACGGCTATTGCGCAAACGCCTTCTGATATAACGACTATACAATATAATATAATACAACAATACAATATAACGACTTAAGTTATTTGCTGTTTACATTGGAATTGACGTCCACAGTGTTATGGACCCATTTGTCTGCAACGCAACGTAGCCTACAACATTTTTTTTAGAAATACAGGAACAGCTTACTATGCTGACGAATGACGACTGCGCAACATGCGAGAATTTCCCCTACTCTCGGATGCGCATTAAAACGTATCTTTTCAGTAGTCATTACCAACTTTTCACGCTGATGGTGCTCAAAATGCAACACAACCGTGTTCAAAGCAGGGATCCTATAGCAATGTATGGTTGGGGGAGGCATAGAAAAGTTGGAGAACCTGTGGCCTAAAACAATATTGGTGGTTGCAGGGTAGATTTGAAGTGAAATGGGTCGCGATGGTCTGTCATTTTTAAAAAGTGGGGCGCCAGAAAAATTTTTTGGGAAACACTGCCCCAGAGAATGCCAGGTCAATCATTCAAATCAAATTTGGTGCAGTTCTGAACATCTTAACAGAAGATAGGGGCGATTAAAGCAGAATAATATTGCATTTACATTTTTACCGGGGGGGTGCAAATCACAAATGAGTGATTATGGGCCAAATTGATGTGGGCCCTTGAGACCAACATACCATAAAAGATTCTTCATCCTCAGTGTCACGGTTCAGGTAGTTATTTAGGAAAAACTGCTTTTTTTGCGGTTCGGGGGGCCCAGCACGGGGGGGGAGTGGACCCCGGGGACGAAACGAAATTTTTCCGTAAAAGTCTAGTGGGGCTACATACCCACCAAATTTCATGTGTCCCGGTGGTTCGGTGTCCCGGGTATCGTTGACCAAAAATTCAGGAAGTAGATGACGGGAAAAAAAAAAAAAAAAAAAAAAAATGTGACAATCCCTATATGACCGCTTCGCTAGCGGCGGTCATAATTACTATGCTACATAGCAATATGGTGCATACAATTGATTTTGAATGTTGTGTGCCAATGTAGGAACACTGTCCGTTAAGATTAAACATAACTGACAATTTTAGAGAGGATGGTTTGATGCCTTAAATTAACACGGGGCGGTGGTAGTGTAGTGGTTAAGGAGCTGGGCTAGCGTGCAGTAGACTGAAAGTTGTCGGTTCAATTCCCGGCTTCCACCGTTGTGCCCTTGAGCAAGGCACTTAACCCCAAGTTGCTCCAGGGACAATGTGATCCTTTGTAATATAGCTGACATATGTAAGTCACTTCGGTCAAGAAGTGTCTGCTAAATGTAATGTAATGTAACGCAACAAAATTAATCAACAGACACATATAATTTATAATACTGCCAAAATGACTCATACTGATTCTGTCTGTGTTTCAGTTTTGGGGTCCCTATGTTATTCATGTTACACAGCAGGTAAAATAACACTTCTTTAATCTCACATCACAGGCTGTTTGTATGGAAAGGTGTCCTTAAATATTGCTCATGAATATGCCTGTTTTTCAGAGAGTCACAAGGCAGTAGTGGTTATGGAGCCAAACCTGTTGCCTATTTTCTATGGAGAGAATATCAGCCTTCGGTGTGACATACAGGGAGAATCAAACAATGGTCTGTGGTCATACCGTTGGTACAGAGATGATTCTCTACTGGAAGACACAGGAAAGAGTGTAATTTCACTCAACCAGAGAGATTACAGTTCCTACGACAGTCTTTATAAATGTACAGCATCACAGAGTCCCGAGATTTATCTTGAAAGTGAACCTATCAAAATTCCTGTAATGGGTGAGTCTCCAATGTGCAAATATATTTCTTTGTCAGCCATAAAGCATGTGTCAAACATACCTAATTCATTTTTAAGGTATTATTTCTAGCTAGTTTTTTAATGAGCTCTTCAAATAGTGGCAGCCGTGGCCTACTGGTTAGGGCTTCAGGGTTGGAACCGAAGGGTTGCCGGTTCGATCCCCGACCAATAGGAAAAATGTGGGCAGGGATGTGGTTGAGCACTGCTCTCCCATGCTCACATCCATGGCTGCAGTGCCCTTGAGCAAGGCACCTAACCCCTCACTGCTCCCCGAGCGCCATTGTAGCAAGGCAGCCCACTGCTCTGGGTTAGTGTGTGCTTCACCTAACTGTGTGTTCACTAATTAATGGATGGGATAAATGCGGAGACCAAATTCCTTGTATACATAAGTATACTTGGCCTAGAAACCTGATTTACATTTTGACAGCCTGCATGTTCAAGAAAAGGGAGATAAACACATTATCTTACATGTTTCACAGAAATACCTCAGGCTATAATCACCATCCAGAGTCCTCAACAGCCCTTCTACAGTGGAGACAGAGTCACCCTGAGGTGTAACATCACACAGGGTGAAGGCTGGGAGTATCACTGGAGGAGGAATGGTAGCAGATTTCACGGTTTCACTAACAGCACCATCACCATCTCACGTCCTAATGAACGTGGTCTCTACCGTTGCTATGGAATAAGGGGACATTTACCAAGCTATGACAGTCCTGATATTCCTATTGTTTTCAGAGGTATGTTTTCCATGTCCATGTGTTGCTCCAAAGGTGTATTTAAAAGGTGCTATGTGGAGTTTTTGGTTGTGGAGTAGGGTTGCCATTACTTTCCTGTTACTGTAGTAAACTACTGTGACAGTATCTTCCTGTTACACAATACCAGTCAAAAGTTTTGAAACACTTTGGGCCCTCTGTGCACCTGGCTCAGATGGTGCAAAGCGTGATGCAAGGCTTATTCTTATCTTACACTCAATACATTTAGGAATTGTTCGCCATGCGCTTCACTGTTATCAAACCCTGCACCCAGTGGTATGGCAATTAATGACATAAGTTGTGATCTGGTGCATGATCCAAAATTCGTTATCTTACACCCTCTAAAAATCATTACGCCACTGACCAAGACAAACCTTGTCTATAGCGAAAGGTGCATATATAAAGCACAGCTGAAGACGCATTGTCACAAGATGTAAGCAGCAACTCCTCTGCAGGATAAATATCCTTAGGATTTTTATTCAGTCATTCAAACATTATAAGTGTTGCTTTTTTCAGGCTATGTTTTCGATGGTAACCCCTTGTCAGCCAATAGTGAAAGTAATTAACTGTGTAGAACTGTTTTGTCATTTCCTATGAGACCATGGTGAAGTTAGTTTCACTTTGCCTATGACTTCAAATAATGGAAATAATAATTAATAATAATAATAATAATAATAATAAACATTTCACCCTCTCCGATATCAAAAATAACATTGTGCACACCTGTCAGTTTTCAGAAAAGTTTTCCTTTACACTAACCCGGGTATATGCCTTCAAGAGCATGCCAAACCTGTCGGTGGCAGTGTAAGGAGAAACTCAATCCCACGTTAGCCAATCAGAATCCCGAAAATACCAACAACAGCAACGAATCACTTCCTCTTTCTCTTCTGAATTGACTAAAAATCTCCGCCTCGTCACATAATTCTCCGTTTGTACCTCTTTAGATGCAAACGAACAAACAAAGTTTTTCCAAAAAAAACTCCGTTTGCAGGGGGATAAAACGTCCGTTTGCGTCTAAATGACATGTTCAAACGCAGAAAAACATCACCAGTTGCATCGTTTTCGTTGTTGTCTAAACAGGGCCTAAGAAACATAAGAATAACCCTTTTTGCGCCCAGTGCAAAATCAAGCCATTAAATTAATGATTGTGCACTAGCCATGCCTTTAATTTTTACGTCTCACTGTAAAAAAAAAAAAAAAACGCCTGTTAACTTGACAGTGAAGAACTCAAATATTCAGTTAGGCTAAATCATCAAATGCTAACTATCAACTAATCTAAGGACTAAGTATTGTAAGTAAGGAGGGGCCAGAGAGCCCCCTCCCTGATAATACTATATATTATTGGTTGGGTCCAGAATTACTGTCGGTCATAGGGCCCAAATTCTCTAGCAGCGCCCCTGCAGACACATAATGCAAATACTGTAAGCACTGAGTGCCCAACTTTGTGACACCACCAAGGGGTCAGATAATTGCTAATTGAGAAGGTCGTGAGTTTGAACCTCACACGGGACATGATGCTTTTTTTTATCAACTATAGTGATAAACCATGGTTAATTTTCGTGAGTGACTGAAATAGAGCTACAGAGGCTAGTTTTTACTTTCTGCTGGGTTACAAACATCTATATGAACTGACCACATTTCAGCCCTCAAGTCACTTGAGAAACACAATTGAGCCCTAGCACCAGGTATTGTGAGGCTGTGTGTAAAGTAGATTAATATAAAGGAAGAGATTAGTAGTTTACACAATGATTTGTAGAGGTATGCCATGTGTTTTGCTCAGGGCCGGCCCGAGGCATAAGCGAACTAAGCGGCTGCTTGGGGCCTCCTGGCCACCAGGGGGCCCCCAATCGAGTTTCTTTTTTTTTTTTTACATAATAAATAACGTAAACAAGTGACATCAATGAATGAATAAATGAAACAATTATCATTCAAATCAAGAAAATTATGATTTCATGATCAATATGCCTGCCTACTGCTACTGTGTCTGCCAGCCTTTGAGTCACGCGCATAAAGTAGACACCTCGGGTGCATATACAATTCGTGCAGACACTGCATCAAGTTCAACAATCGGAAGAGACGGTAATGTTCAGACAAGTCACAAAAAAGGACGTATCCCTCTGGTGCCGAAAACAGAACGAAGAAAATGACAGAGGAGGAGAAAAACGAGCAAGATACAGGTATTTTTTGCATGATTATTTACAGTATATTTTGTGCTTGAGGTAGCTAGCTAGCTGTCATGATCGATCTAATATAAGCCATCACCAGAGCTAAATCTCCGCCATCAACAGAGAAATGTCTCCCATTAATATATATTTATCTAGATGTATTTCAGATGTCAAGGATATTGGGATTGTTTTGGATGTTCAATCAAGCATGTACCCTAGCTCTAGGTGGGCTTATTATGTCGTAAATTAAAGTTAGCTAGCTGACTGAAGTGGACATTAGCACTACAGTAGCTACATGAAAACGTAGCTGAAGGCAAATTTACCACAGAGGGATTGTTTCTGATTTCGCACCTGAAAGTGTTGATAGTTTATTACTGCTCTATAATATGTGACATAGTGGTAAGTATGATAGCAACAACAGACTAAGCCCAGGCTCCCAGTCCCAACCCAACCCACTGACTAGCGCGACTCTGGGCATCGGTAACGTTCCAGCTTCATAGGCAAAGATGGAACAGTACGTGCGCTCTGCTCTAAGATCTTTGGAGAGAGATGGTAGTGTTTGAGAAAATATACCATGTTGGGTGGGGAGACTTCTGTGATGAAAATAAATGTACATTTGATTAAGATAGTGGCAAGTGATGTAGCGGTGCTACCCTAATATTTAGGCTGCAGTAGATCACCATGTTAAGCGTTCACCATACTGCAATTAAGTATACTCTTTTGATTATGCCTCATTTGCCAATAGAATATGAATTGTTACATGTGGAATTGCTTGTTATTTGAGTGTAAGTAATGATAGCAAAATAAACTCATTCTGCTCGATCAACTATGCACTTATGCAATATTTTTTTTTTTTCAGAGACACTGTTGAAGTCCTTTGGAGCACATCTCTACCTCTACCTAACTCTACCTACCAGAAGGTGAGGTTTTCTTGATGGCAAATGGTTACATAGCCTGTTAATATGACACGACACATTTAACATCGTTTTTTATTTTTTTTATTTATGTATTTATTTAATCACTGCAGGTTCGTCCACTGCAGAGTTGCAGATGCCTAAAAACCAGGAACGAAGTAGGAATAATTATCTATTTTTTGGGACATTTTATTTTTGATTATTAATGTTTGTCTATTTTGTTTTTATTTTGTAGTTGAAAATTGCTCATTTAATGCACATTTGCGGATTTGTTCAGCAAATCAGTTGAAAAACAAGTCATTAAACTGATGTACTTGTTTACAACAAATACAAATGCTGTTGTATTTTGTTATTTGTCAATTCAACTTCAGTAAACCACCCTTAGTGCTTCACTTTGAATATGAATGTTTCAAATAAATCTGTGATTTTAGTACCCTCTAAGATTAAAAGGTGACAGGGTTGGTGTAAATAACAACTATATTAATACATTGGTTTACCAAGCACATGGGGCCAGAAGTCTAGATTGGAGCCCCACAACATTTTTGGCATGTGAGCAAGGATGGATTACTGAATGAGCCTACCGAGCCCAAGAGGTCAAGGGACCCTGAACCCCAAGTAGTTGTGTGAATTCACTACCAATAAGTCAAAAAGCAAAAGGCTATGCATCTGAACAAATTTAGGTACTGCCCTTCTCCAGCTGACCATCCCAAAAATGCACCAGAATACAGGAAATCACATCTAACCCCCCCACACACACACACACACACCCGTTTGTACCCACATTTGCACAAAGAGGGTAGGGGGAGAGGGTCCTTATGCATCTGTGTCCAGGGGGACAGTAGTTCATAATCAGTCGCTGTATTAATACATAACCTCACTGTATTAATTTATAATATGACATTATAGTGTGAAGTTGTCAATTATCGCCAAACACAGGTGACTGCGTTGTGGGAGGGGGCCCCCAAATCAAATTCTGCTTAGGGCCCCCAAAAGGCTTGGGCCGGCACTGGTTTTGCTAAAGAGACTGGAGACTCCCCAAAATGCATACTGACAATAAAAGGCTTATATGATTAATGACCATGGTAATGCTAGGGTTTAATTGCAGTGAAACCATGATAAAACTATAGTGATAAAACATGAGCTCTCCGTACTGACATCTGCGCCTGAAGCCTCTTTTGCGCAGTAGGTACCGCGTCAGTCTCATAATCTGATGTTTGTGAGTTTGATCCTCACATGGGGCATGATGGTTTTTTTTATCAACTATAGTGATAACCATGGTTATCATGGTTACCCAAAAAACCCAGTAAAAACAATGGTTAATCCATGGTTCATTTTCGTAAGGGGTACTTCACACAGTTATTTAGATTGTTTCATAACAAACTAAATCAGCTATCAAGTCAAGCATTTGATGGTAGGCTAAAATAGGTGGAAACAGGGCCCTTTGAAGTAGGCACAGTGCAAATTCAGGGGGAAAAGCCTAGACAATGGCATATCCCGTATGAAGTTCAAACATCCACAAATGATCTAGAAGTAGCAACAGAATGTGATGAAACAATACCTGTTCTCACATCATCACGAGCCAGTAAAGAAGCTCATCTTCATATGATGCGTAAGTCAATTAAGGCCTGGTCATTCCATGCTGATTTGACCAGAGCCTGGCAAGTCATGTCATGGATTTCACAATATTTAAAGTTAGTGTCCCTTGTTGAAAGCAGAGCAGCCCATATATTTAACCTCATAAATGGCTCAAATCATATTCAAGTCTTATAGATATTCAATGAAGAACAGCAAAAGCAATTCTTCTATGTGTCCATGTTTGTTTCCACAGCTCTACCTAAAGCTAACCTAAGAACAGAGCCACAGAGTCCCTTGTCCAATGGGGGGATAGTCACTCTGAATTGTGTGATAGAGTCTCACAATAACTGGACATATAAGTGGTACAAGGACAACGAGGAGAATGTTGTGATTGAGGGGAACAACTTCACCATCACCAGAGCTACTGACTCTGATGAGGGCACATACTGGTGTCAGGGGGTGAGAGGAGAGAGACCCACATCATCACAGCTCAGTAACTCAGTTCATGTTGCTAAGAAGGGTGAGTCAACTCATATCCCTCTATTGCATGAATTATCACCTATACTTTGAAAAAATGTTTTAAAGTTCTTTTCTTACTTAAAATGGATCAAATAATGGACATTTTTTAAAAAAGTAAAACATTTTTTTTTAAAGGTGTGGTTGGTAATTTGTTGCCATATTTAACTAAATTAAGCTTGCATTAGTTATGCTCTAATACATCTAGTTATAAACCTAACATAATACAAATTCAACTGTATTTTGGGCAATAAAGTGATTATGTCATGGTAATATTGTCATAGTGTAGTCCGCCTTGGAAAATAAATAGCCTTCCTGTAAGGACATAAAGTAATTGTTTTGATCAAAACCAATGTTTATATTAAATAATGTCATCATTTAGATTACTTTATTTCATTTAGATGACTTTCATTTTCCAAATTCATAGGGTTATATTGCAGTCAGAGGACATATTCAACTGTAGTGAGACCACATAGTCACAGAGCCCTGCCCCTCAGAAAGTGTGCCAATCCATGCCATACACACAGAGAGACATAGGTATCCTTCACATATCCCCCTGACAGACTTTCCCTACCCTGTAAAGCCATGCCTCATCCATATGTCACACACACAAGGGTCAACCTAATGTAGACCAGGGTCTCTGGTGTGGGTCATACTACAGGCTCACACTGGGCAAGCCTTGGATGGCTCCACAGCAAGCCAACCCACTTCTTACACCATTTATAGTGAGATGAGAGAAGGGTCACCCCATTTGCCCTTAAACTTTGGGCCTCTGAAGTGTTAAAGCTGTAGCTAAAGAGACAGGATGGGTGACTGCAGCCTCTGTCTGCTACACATATCAATGTTTGTCTCCTCATTGCTGGATTATAGCTAATCCTGACAGTTCTTTGGTGGAAGAGCCAACAATGTGCTTTTATCTTTCCCAAAATCCCAAACAAAAATGGTGAAAACAGCATGTCTAGTTGACTGTGTAGTGAACAATAACATAAAAAAATACATCTTTACCGCTCCAGTCACTATACTGTCTGAACCTCATTCCATAGATAATTTGCAAATTTGTAAACATGTACAATATCCTAAAAGACTCCAAAATGTCTGAAATAACAAATAAAAGTGTAAATAATGTTTTTTTTACTTCAAAATGTTGTCAAAAGTTGTATATTGTAATTGACTACAGAAGGGACCCAGGTGCGAGGAGCAAAGGAGTTTTAATAAGCGACAGTACAAAGGGAAGATCCACAGACGTAAAATAGGCTACAATACAGTCCAATTTCGGTACACAGGCAGGCAGGGAAAAACAGGCAAAAGTGTCCAAAGCACAATTCAAAAGGGCAGGTCAGATAACACGGTCCAAGTCGATGTACAGGTCGTTCAGAAAAATCGAAAGCGTCAGTCCAAAATACAAAATACAAAAATCACGGTCGAGAAAGCAATCTAGGTCATACACGAATTATCCAAAATACATAGAATCACGGCTTAGTACGTTACACGAGTTGCAAACAATACCTCACACTGAGGCCAGCCAGGAGAGTCTCTAAAATAGTCTACGGCTCATTAGTGCATTACTTTCAGGTGTTTAAAACTCCGGTGAGCCCGGTCGGCTCTGGAGGGGGCATGGTCGCTGTGACTGCTCTCCCCGTGACAGCAGCGGGGCTCCGATGTTACATATATATTCCCAGAGTATCCTAGTGCAATGTAATGTAATCCTATTGTTATCCTATGATACCATTCATTTGAATGGACACAAAAAGGTCCGTATTTGCATACTGTTGCCATATGGCAACAATTATATTTTGCCAATTTACAAAAAACTCATTATATATAAACTTGTTTTAATGATACATTGTTCATGTTTACATAGTCCAGATAGTGTTTTCAATTTTTTTTCAAAGAAATTATGCGTAAATTCTGAATTTTGACCATCCACAGGTAGCGGACAGGTAGTGGTGGTCACAGAGGTACTTCTCTATAGAAATAGGAAGTACTAACAATATATCCTCATCATGTGACCTAACAATTATTTTTTTATACCAAAACTAAAATTCCCTTTTTCACATATGAATAGTAAAATATAGGTTTTGTGTTACTGCCAATTAGAAACACTAAGATAAATGAATTGTTGCCATATGGCAACAACATGCAATAGTTTCAGTTGTTGTTTGTAATCAATGTGGATGGATGCACAAATGATACTGTCAGACACCAATTTGATTTATTTTCCCCATTCTATCAGGGACCGGTATTCTGCAATAACCCATTATCCGTACAATAATATTGCTTTGTATATAAAAAATGTGTCTGCTAAATAAATAAATGTAAATATAAAGCACATTCGTAACGGTTCATTAGATTTAACTCTATTAACCTGATGTGTAAACTAGAGTATGAGTAAGATCATCCTTCCACGGTTGTGTTGCTGTTGTTCTAGGTAACAGTTCTAATCAGCTTGCAGTTGGAATAGCGTTTGGAACAGGGATCTCTTTTCTGTTCATCCTTGTGGTTGTTCTGCATCGTTTCATAAAACACAGAGGTATGATAAGGATTTATTGCAATACAAACAACACAAATGTAGATCATATTGAAATGACTGACAGGACAATTTGTGACCCCTAAAATATAAGTTGTAAAGTGATTCTGAAAGCAGGCTAACTTACAACTTGTTTTAATGAATAACATCATGAATGTGTAGATCAGGTCAACTCTGTTAAGCAGTTGACTAAAATATATATTCGTATATTCACGTCTCCTTTCAGTTTTGTGTCTTCGCCAATCAGATCTGTAAGTTTTTTTTCTAAGCCTGTTTCAATTATGGCATACAGGTAATTGTACTTTAGAGATTGAACATTTTACCTTAAAGCACCATGTCTCCCTCTAGTGCCCAACCACAGCAAACCATCTATCAGAACGTAGGCCAAGCCCAAAGCCAGCCTGGGGGGAGTGAAGGGGACCAATCTCTCTATGTGCCTCTGCAGAGGGGTGAGTACTGTAGGTTACGACTTCAATGGGACTGGCATTGATAATAATATATAAGGAAGAATGTGTTTATAATCAATTCTCTCTCCCTCTCTCTTTCTGACTGTCCCTCTGTTGCTGAAGTTACTGAAGATGCATATGAGACGATTACTGTCAGGGAAAGCAATGCGGAAGGTATGCATCCATGTTGACATTTATTTACTTCTTTTTTGCTATTTGATGCAATTTGAAAGACTATTTTCAAAATTGATGCTGAAAAACATACTGAATCAGTATTTAAATTAGAAGGTTTAATTTAAACTGAAATCACTTCATGTACTGTATGTACTTCCTAAATCCAGATAGTGGATTTTAGATCAGCTAGAATATCATGAAACAGGTTTCCCATTGACACAGATAGGATCATTATAATAAAAATAATAAAAAAAGATGGTCAACAGAGTAAATAAAGTCAATTGAATGTAAAAGTTCATACTTTTCATCCTCTCCATTTGTATCACCATCACCATCATCATCATCATCATTATCACCTCCACCACCATCATTATCACCACCTAAACCACAAACATCATCATCATCTGTACCTTCATCTTCATCATCATCATCGTCATTATCATCACCACGACCTAAACCACCATCATCTTCATCTATGCCTTTATCATCACCATCACCATTCACCATCATTACCTCCACCATCATCATCACTACCTTTATCATCATCACCATCTTCAGCACCACCTCTCAATTCAGTTTGAAGTCAGAAGCTGGCAAATGCAGTGAGAGAGGTGTGGTCATGGTATACAGCTTTCTTATTGTACTTCAAATTTGCTTTGACTGCATATAATAATTATTTCAGTTATGCACTGTACAACATAACAACTA
This sequence comes from Alosa pseudoharengus, assembly GCF_046254945.1. NCBI lineage: Eukaryota > Metazoa > Chordata > Actinopteri > Clupeiformes > Clupeidae > Alosa > Alosa pseudoharengus. The sequence goes on from NW_027468640.1 coordinate 21,465,955, forward strand.
GCCTTACTTAAAATGTTTAGTAAGTATAACTCAGTTTTTTGTCTTTTGTTGAGATTACTTGCCTAAAATGAGTGTCAGTTAATTTTGAGGTGGAAAACTAAACATGGTCATTTCAATCAAGTAAACTATACTTGAATTGCTCAACAAATGAGTTTTACTTTTTAAACATTTTAAGTAAGGATAGCTGTTATGTTTAACAGTGTGTCAGTGAGCTGTGTCATTGTGAGCTGTGTTGACTAAGATGTATATTTGAATAATGCATCAAGGATCAGCGTTCTGTCAGAACAGACTTTTTAGAAATAACTTTTCTCACCACTAGAGGGGACTTTTGAGGAAGCTGAACCAAAGTGTAAATACATACTGCTAATATATGGGGGACAAAACCCCATAATGTTGAGGAACAACCCCACTCTTTTGTCAGCACTGTGAGACAATAAGATATTTACAGGAACCTTGGAAATTGTACCATATTATTTTATTTAATCTATTTTGTTTTGTTGTGGATGACAAGTTGCTGCATTCAAGTTTGTTATGAAGCTATTTTTGCAGTGCATTAAAGCCTACATTTCAAGTCTACTATGTGTATTATATTCCATAACGTTTCACAAACCTGCACAGACCAAACCTGAATTTACATGGATGACCTCATTGCAGGAACATGTTAAACAACACTATTAGTTATTAACTGTATTTCCAAAGGTATTAGTGACTTACAGTAAGACCACAGAGGGAACTAAACAACAGGAACAGGTTTGAGAATAAAGACATGTTTAATAACATAGGAAATGACTCAGCGGTCAATGAGAACACATCAACACTATCACCATTCCCATTCACTCTCATTCAAACATGAAACGCATAAATGTCAATAGATTAGGAAAAGAGAAAAGGTTGTGAATTTCTCAGAAAGTTTTAAAAGACTAAGGAATGAGAAATGATAAATATTCACTAAAATGTAATAACATCTCTAAATATGTCATTGACAAGTGACATTTGCTGTTTGTGTGCTCTGTGTGTGTGTGCTGTGTGCATATACTGTAGGCATACATGCATGTGTGAATTCTCTCACTCTACGGGTGTTAGATACTAAATGTGTAGAGGATATGATCAAACACACCTAAAAAAATACACACAGAGATGAGAGATGATGATGCTGTCAAGGGCCACAAATGCATATTACCATGACAACCTTTGACAAGAGAAGGGCTGTTAAGGGTTGTTAAAAACAAAACTGAAAATAACATCATAGAAATGACTGTCGGTTTCAACAGTAGAGAAGGAATACAAAAGTTGAAGAAAATGCATTTGCCTTTGTACGTTTTATCACAAACACTCGTTTAGGTTTGCCACTAGCCTGGGTGAACCAAGACGAACCTCTGAAATTTGAATTTTCTCTGCAGGTCTATCTGGAAAGAAGCCCATTGATGCCTGTTTCCAAATCACCAAATACTCAAGATCCAATCACAATCTTTTATATGGCAGGCTTTATATGATGACAGATAGAGCAGTGAATCAACACAACCAATGGCTGCGCCACAGGGCCACAGGGCTAATCACATATGAATGAGTATTTTATTTGGAATTGATTGAACAACTGCTTTTAAAATTTTAGTTTACAAGAAAAATGTGTTTGCTGTACTTCTGAAGCAATTTGATAACCCCTGGATGAAGCTTTTCCAGACACACTTCAATATCTCTAGTGAGATTTGAGAAGCGGTCTGGTGTTAAGCCACAGTACATGTCACCTGACCTCACGTCACGGTTATTGAGGAGAAAAATGGCACATGTCTTGGGTTAGAGGGCTGAATAGTAAGAGACAGATGCAGACACTGCAATTTCCGCGGCGTGTCACCGCGGCACTCCTCCTCTCCAGACGGGGCCCTAGGTGGCCTTACTACCGTAGACTGTGGCACCAAGCACTGGAACTCACGGGTCAACTGTCGCTGCACCTCCGTCGCTCCACTGCACCGACCAGGATAGGCAGGCACCAGCTCCGCTGCAGCCGGACCACGCTGAGCTCTCAGGCCGTCAGCTACCGGTTTTGGCGTCCCTCGTCGCGCTGCCTCCTCGCAGAGCTGTACTCCTTTGTTCCCAGCCTGCTCCACTCCGTCATGGTCACGACGAAGGCTTGACCCCCCTCTTCTGCCTCGTGCTATCTCCCAACACAGCAAACCCTTCTTTTTTTTCTTTTTTTCTCTGGCGCCAGCCAACAGGCCAACTAGAACGGGCGCCCACATAGCACGGTGCCTCTCACACGCACCCAAACATTTTAAAGTTCAGAGTTCAGAGAGCCTTTCCGTCGAAGCTGCCCCACGGTCGTGAGTTCGCTGCCCCCAGCGTCTCTGCCAACCGTCCGTCGTCCAGGAACCTCTTCCTCGCCGCTCTCCCTCGGCTCTGCTCACGCGTCGCGGCCACCGCCAGCTCCAGCCTCGAACCGCCCGGCGCGGAGTCACTGCCCAGGCCAGCATCGTCTTCTCCGCGAACGCTTCTTCAGGCCCCTCTTCCGGCAAGATCTCCTCCCATGGCAGCAGGCAGGTCCAGATGACAGCACCTCTCCTCTGTCGGCAGCAGCGATAGAAGGCCCCGAGCTTTTTAGCAGCCCTTACAAGGGCTCTCTCTGGATCCTCTTGCGTGGGCCTCCACCCAGTGGTGAGGTCTCCCGCTCCCAGCTTCTCTCGCTGAGCGGAGGCCATGTTCAAACGTCGCTTCTGACACCAATGTAACGATTTGATAGCGACACACACAGTTGTCCAATCAAAGGTTTATTGCGGAAGCGGGAATCAGCCAAACACATAGACCAAGACCTGTGGGGTGTACTACGAATCTCGATTAGTGGGTTAGCGAGGTATGTTGCGCTCAAAGCCAGGCTATGCTGTGACACGAAAGTGGATCTGTTTTAGTGTCGCTATATCACCATGGTATGCTGTCAACCAAACCTGTGGGGTATACTACGAAGCACGTTAGACATATCTAGGCTATGTAGACATATCGAGGCTTGACAAAGCCTTGACTCAGGGGTATACGTTAAGTGATACTACGATTGCAGTTATGTGATATATTTGTCAAACTAGGCTTTCAGCTCAGATCTGTGCGCGTTCTCGGTGTTGGGATGACTTTGGCCAATCGTGTAACATGGAGACGCACAAGACCGCCTCTATTTAAAAACAATTACTTCCGCATTCATGAGCGATAGCTTAATCTACACTGCGGTGATTTTTGTGTCTAACCTATAACATCAAATAAATAAATTGTCATCAGTTGTTGTATGGTATGCACGTCCATAGTGGGATATTTGCACGCACAGCACTATTAAAGCGCATTCGAGATCCAAAATGTTAGTAGAGGCGGAGCTCCACCTGTAAGATATATGACAGAATCCTACACGTGAGATAACTTCGTTTTTAAGACAATTGATTGGTCAGTGTGCGGTAGATTACACGATTTGAGCTATAACTTAGCACATAACCTCCTCCCGACTAGGTTTGGTTGACAGCATAAGATACCATGGTGATATAGCGACACTAAAACAGATCCACTTTCGTGTCACAGCATAGCCTGGCTTTGAGCGCAACATACCTCGCTAACCCACTAATCGAGATTCGTAGTACACCCCACAGGTCGGAAGAAGGTTATGTGCTAAGTTATAGCTGAAATCGTGTAATCTACTGCACACTGACCAATCAATTGTCTTAAAAAAGAAAGTTATCTCACATGTAGGATTCTGTCATATATCTACAGATGTAGCTCCGCCTCTACTAACATTTTGGATCTCGAATGCGCTTTAATAGTGCTGTGCGTGCAAATATCCCACTATGGACGTGCATACCATACAACAACTGATGACAATGGATTTATTTGATGTTAAAGGTTAGACACAAAAAATGACCGCAGTGTAGATTAAGCTATCGCTCATGAATGCGGAAGTAATTGTTTTTAAATAGAGGCGGTCTTGTGCGTCTCCACGTTACACGATTGGCCAAAGTCATCCTAACACCGAGAACGCGCACAGATCTGAGCTGAAAGCCTAGTTTGACAAATATATCACATAACTGCAATCGTAGTATCACTTAACGTATACCCCTGAGTCAAGGCTTTGTCAAGCCTCGATATGTCTACATAGCCTAGATATGTCTAACGTGCTTCGTAGTATACCCCACTGGGGCCTGTACTACGAAGGGAGCTTAACCTACCCAGATGTAACCCAGGGTTACTTTGTTAAACCGGGGTTGACAAAACCTGGTTATCTTTAGTGGTGTTAATCGGTACTACGACGCTGATTATGAAGTTGATTTGTTGAGCCGGGGTTTACCTCATTGGAGTTTGTGCGCGTTCACATAAAAGGGGCGGGTTGCAGCGCAAATCACCACTTTCAGTGATGACGCGTTCACCTTATTTTACGGATGAGGAATGCACAATTATTATGTCAAGTTATGAGGAATTAAAACCCACTCTACGACAAAAATCAAATAGCCTACGTCGGCAGTGAACAAAGCAAGGCAAGGCTGTTGGCAACGTATTGCAGATCGGGTAGCCAAAATGCCTAAAAGTAAAGTTTTATGTCCACATGTTCTTCAAATACGGAGGATTAATAGCTTGCGGAATGTATTCAATGAGTTTAAATAATTAAATTGCTTATTTATTTTGAGTTCATAGAAATGCCTACAGATGCAGCACAATTTAGAAGTGGGCATATAGATTACAGTAATAAGGATAATTGAATGTTTAAGTAGCCCCATTGACTGATTTAGTGTATGCCTAATCCTGTGAACATTTCAGATGCAACACCATTGCCAAACGCACATGGCAGCAGGTGAAAATGAAACACAAACACATTATTCAGAATAGTGGTTTATATAGTCATAGCTTGCATTAATATTTCTTAATTATGAAAACATGTAGGCCTATGCTTATAGCCTTCACTTGGCCTCTGTTTTACAGCTAACAAGAAAAAGGTGTCTTTGGACACTACTGTAAGGCACCAGAGTGTTTTACAGTAGCAGAGGAGTTGGCCATCGCAAATAATAGTGGAAGGCCGATTGTGGAAGGGGTTGAGGGAGGCATTCGGTCGGATTCTGGTGCTGTGGAAATGTGTAGCCTTTATGTGCAGGGTACAGTAATATGACATTCAATTCAATACGTTTGTTAAAATGGTGATTTTAATTTATTAGGCCTACTATATGTCCGATTTATTCTTGCTCAGATGTTCAGCATACTGTAGGCCTATGTCCGATTTATTTTCGGACATACAGTAGGCTATTCTTGCTCAGATGTTCAGCATCACCAATGGAATACATGAATGTCCACGTACGGGCATTGGTATGAGACATCTTCCTAGATCATCTGACAAAGATAACGAATTCCCTCGGCTGACAATCTATATCTTCATAGAGAATATCGTCCGGGTAGGCTATATATATTTTCTGGCGGTCTCTAAAACCCCTCGCCCTGCGAAGAGAGTCCCTCACGATTTGCGCTCCAATGTCGTATGGATCATCCAGGTACGCCGACATAGCCTCGTGAGACCATCCTGATCTCGCGAGCTTCAGGGTTTCACTCGCAGATCAGTCTGGATACTTTCCGTTAAAGAAAATTTGGAGCAGATCACCAAACGAACGTCCAATCAGCGTTGGCTTTGAGGCGGGTTGAGGTGTGACGCAACGAACAACATGACGGCATCCACAGAGATGAGCATAGATATCGCGCAAGTTTTATTCAAATTAGAAAGTATTCCTGGGTAAACTGTGAAGCTATGAGTCTCAGCCATGCAGCTGGGAGGAATGAACGACACAGACATCCTCCACGGCTGATTCCAGTTCATAATGGAGGAATATACTATCTTCAGAAGTGTAGGGCCTACCGTGAAAACTTGATGGGAATTGTCGTTGATTAGGTTCATAAATGGTAAGTTAAAACATCTTAACGTTTGTCACGTTACCTAACTTAATTGTATGTTAAACGGCATTAGAAGAATACTTTGTTCATCTAATTGGTTGATTTGGCCCGTCGATAACAAACAAAGGTGGTGATAGACAGATGGTTTATCCAATCAGCTAACCAGTATGTCCGCCCCTTCCCAAAAGTTCTTCAATGAAAAGTTCCCAGATGGATATGCGGCGCAAATCCATCTGGCGGAGTCAGGTTAACGCCGACATGTCTCGGGAGAAATTGTTAGCGGAGGGGTGGTAGGCCTACTTATAAAGGGTGTGGTTAACGGAAACCTCAGGTTAACCAAGAACATAACCTGGTCGGAGCAGGTTTGAGATGCAGCGTAAATTGCCATGGCAGCATACCTCGGTTAAAACCTATCCACCTTTCGTAGTACGGGTTAATCGGGAAGTTACGCCACACGTGATCAAGTTACTCTCGAAGTTACCCAGATAAGCCAGTAACCCCGCTTCGTAGTACAGGCCCCAAGACACCATTACATAGCAAACACAAGGGAAGTCAGTAAAACAAGCACGATACACAAACAGGGTTGTCACATACAATACAATACACCGGAGGGGTATTTCACAAAGGCAGAATTAAGACATCCAAGATAAGTGATAAAGCGAGGTTTGACATAGCGTTGTTTGGTCATCCTAGCTAAACTCGTTTCACTAACGCCAATCCAAGATGAGTAGGAGCAACTATGTCAAGCCAGGTGTAAGTAATTCAGGATGTGTGCGCGTTCTCGTTTCTGCTCCAAAATGCCCACGGTTGGAATAAAAAAGACGCGGAAAATAGCGTCATTCACACAACGTGAATAACCGCTTTTGATATAGACTAACAATGAAGTAAAGTTGTCCTTTTTGGAATGGGGAATCATGGCTATTTCTATAAAACAGCGGGAGTAGGCGTGGTAGACCAACTGAATGCAAATGTACGTATGCACCCACGTGTGAGTGCTTTCTTGTCTCGGCACGCAACGTCATTAAGAAAGCGCTTGCCTCTGCAAAGATGCACATAGTATGATATACCTTAATATTATAGTTGAAAATACCTCCGAGAACTTGCCCCTCCACTTCCAATCAACTACAGTAGCTATTCATCAAACGTCTATCAATAAAATAAGCAAACAAAGAGTACCTAGGCCTATGTTAATAATTATAAGGCTATCACAATTAAAATAATAACTATGGCAGTAGGCAGACAATCTGTTTTGTTTTGCGAGCAAATACATTTAGCAAATAGTTTATAAATGGAATAAAGCTCCTTAAAAATTAGCACGGAGGTCTGATGTGAATGACAGCTAGCTGAACCAATAAGACGACATAATTACCATTAGAATTAACTTAGCTTGGCTGTTAGCCTGGTCGGGACCAGGCTAGGTGCAGAGAATAAATCCCCATGGTAACTTATGTGCCATCTCTTTTGTGAAACCAAGTCAATGCTAAATTCATCCAGGATAACCTAAAAATCCCAGCTTAATCCCTTATCTAGGTTTTGTGAAATACCCCTCGGGTAAAACACATGAGGTAAAACCTAAAGAAAGACTACACAAGCTAACACATACATGACAAGGAAAACGCAATTACACTAACTAAAACCGACATTACACAAACAAGCATTCACACACATTGCATTCTGGGAGGCTAGCACTCAGTCCAAAAGGCACCGACGTTACAGTATGTTATGAGTGTGTTCAAAGAAAGAAATGTTAATTTAAAGAAATGCGAATAGCTTAATTTAAAGAAATGCGAATAGCTTAATTGAAGTCCACATTGTTTCGTTATCAAACATCCTCAATAGGGGTATAAAGATTATGCCCAGTGCGATACGTATCGATATCTGTTTTTAACGTGTAAGATACGGCTACATCGATATGTGAAGCCCCGTATCGGAATAAAACTGATATGAACCGGTCGTTTCCCCAAATTGTTAAAGAAGCACTATGCAGGTCTGGTTATTCCTTTGCTGTTTCTGGCTTTTCGCTGGATTTGGGCTCGCATTTTTCACGACACAGCTCCCCCTGCAGCTTCGGTAGCAAGTGACTGCTACGCTAAACCCCCACTAGCTAGTGACCTAGCCATCAAGAAACCAAGCTAAACACATACAGGGCTCACAATAAAACGGTTGAGCAAACACATTGTTCAAGAGACTATCAAACCACATTACAAAAACTAAGTTCACCTAAGGGTAGGCTACTTACAATTTCAACAGCAACAAAGTCAAGTCGGCGTCCGTTTTGCAGTCTTCAATCAGAATCTTTGCAGACAATCAGAGAAAAAAAGAAAAGAAAGGAAGAAAAGAAAAGAAGGCCCATGGGTAACAGGGGCGAGGAAAAACTCCCTAGAATTGGAGATACATAGGAAGAAACCTCAAGCAGATCCACGACTCAAGGGCCTGACCCATCTGCCTAGGGTCAAATACAGGACAGTACGGTCTGTATACATGACAAATGCATACTGTATGATAGTCAGGTGTAGAGAATAGGACATGGTGGTTAATCCGGATCCGGACTTCCTCGAACCGGGAACAGATAGATACTTAGATAGATAGATAGATAGATAGATAGATAGATAGATAGATACTTTATTGATCAAGTCTAAAACAGTATCCACATAGTGTGCTTAGGGGTGATTAAGCATGAGGCGCTTGCAATGACTGAGGCAGGGACTGAGCATGTGATTCACTGTGCATAGTAAGGTAAGGTGCTCTGTGAGGGTGAGTGTCATATGTGCTAATATAGCACGGCAACAGTGAAGCAGTAAGACAGTGGTAAAAAGTGGCTAGTGGACAGACAGTACACAAACACGGAGAGGGTGGAGAGGCAGACAGACTATGCGGAGAAGTCTATCTCTCCTCTTCCCTTAAGTGAAGCATTAAACAGTTCAATGGCCCTGGGGACAAATTACTTCCTCAGTCTGTCTGTTGTGCAAGGCAGTGAGCGAAGTCTCCAGCTGATCAGCTCTTCTGCTTTGTAATAGTGCTGTGGAGTGGATGACACTCTTTGTCCAAAATGTTGATCAGTTTGTTCAGGGTCCTTTTGTCAGATATTGAAGTGATGCACTCCAGTTCAGCTACAGAAAGTTGCATATTCGTTTTTTCCGCGTAGAAGCGATAGGGGGAGACGAAGCACCCACCAAACGACCCAGAAAGTGTTGTAGAACCATCAGAACGACTCAACCTGCATAATTAAGGTCATTTTTGCTAAAATTGTTGCATAGTGCTTCTTTAAGTTGTTTAATTGTTAAGAATGGGTTCACAAACTTTTTGTTTACATTGCAAGCAGCTATACATTATAATGCTGTAGAGCGTGTTCATCCCACTTTCAAATTCAAAGCAATGCATTTCAGCTACAAGTGGCACGGATGGGGGCATAAATGGCTGCATCGATGGCTTCTCCAGAAAGTTGATCTGGCTGAACTAGCCTACACCACCACCAGCGATCCAAGGTTGATTGGGGGATAGCCATGAAGCTGGCCCAAATGTTGTGGCTGGTCATGGATGAAGTCCACCAGGGGCCTGTTGCACAAAAGCAGAATTAAGACATCCGGGATAAGTTACTGAGCTGCGCTCAATGAATCCAAAACAAGAGCGTACAGGCTTAATTGGTTGCACAACGAGCAAGCCAGGATGAGCAGAAACGGATTCATCAAGCCAGTGGGGTATACTACGAAGCACGTTAGACATATCTAGGCTATGTAGACATATCGAGGCTTGACAAAGCCTTGACTCAAGGGTATACGTTAAGTGATACTACGATTGCAGTTATGTGATATATTTGTCAAACTAGGCTTTCAGCTCAGATCTGTGCGCGTTCTCGGTGTTGGGATGACTTTGGCCAATCGTGTAACGTGGAGACGCACAAGACCGCCTCTATTTAAAAACAATTACTTCCGCATTCATGAGCGATAGCTTAATCTACACTGCGGTGATTTTTTGTGTCTAACCTATAACATCAAATAAATCAATTGTCATCAGTTGTTGTATGGTATGCACGTCCATAGTGGGATATTTGCACGCACAGCACTATTAAAGCGCATTCGAGATCCAAAATGTTAGTAGAGGCGGAGCTCCACCTGTAAGATATATGACAGAATCCTACACGTGAGATAACTTCGTTTTTAAGACAATTGATTGGTCAGTGTGCGGTAGATTACACGATTTGAGCTATAACTTAGCACATAACCTCCTCCCGACCAGGTTTGGTTGACAGCATAAGATGCCATGGTGATATAGCGACACTAAAACAGATCCACTTTCGTGTCACAGCATAGCCTGGCTTTGAGCGCAACATACCTCGCTAACCCACTAATCGAGATTCGTAGTACACCCCACAGGTGAAACCTATCCTGGATAAGTGCGCGCTCACAGCTCCCTCAAATAGACCCCGCCACCGATCAAAGATTCACTGATTCACCATGGCAACTAGAGCGGCTTCATTGCTTCTACGGTGTGAAGTAGGTAGATAGCCTTCTCACAACAGCAACAACTCTGTTAAGGAGAATATTGCAACTAGTTCCGCGACCACCACGCGTGAAATGGTTAGGCACTCCCGTGACGTCACATTGTCGCATGACAGGTCGGGAATGGCGAGTATGTAAAAGTTAATTAATGATCACAAACGTTTAAATAATGACAGTGGGTCTACTGTAGGTATATGTGATAACAATCAGAGTGCGAATTACCCCACCATAATTGGGGGGTACTGCTCCTTCACTTCTTCTATGACCATCATGGTCCACTACCATATCAATCCCCATCGTGATCGCCAAGTGCAACATGTGTTGTGCAACACACATACAAGGTGTAAACATGCGACAAACTGATAATCAGTTGGCTACAGAATATCTTATTGTTATTATATCCAAAAGAGAACTGTTTTGATCAACTCTCAAAAGTTAGAAGTGAAGTGCACTGAAATACCATTCTAATTACTAGTAAAAGTAATACCTTTACAAGAAGCCTATTGCTTATTTCATGACATATTGATTTGGTTTATTTTTAGATTTCATAAGATCCAACCCTCTAATATAGCCTAGCCTATAAACAGAAACCAATTTTCCATCTATGGTAGTCAGTGTCAAATCAACACAATTGCCTAGATATATATATATCACTGATTCTTGAGATAAGGGACAAAACATGTCTCCCATCAAAATGTTGCAATTTCCTTTAAAAAACAATAAATTATTTCATTTAAAAAGGCTTTAAAAGTTGGATATGAAAGAATTGTGTATGTTTAGACTTTTAGTTTTGGCTATATTTATATTATTTTTTATAGTAATTTCATAAAATACCGGCACTCTACCATGAAAGCCCATGCAAATGAACTCGTCCTCCGCAGAGGTTACAGTATCAAACTGCAAAAATAAAGTGTTTTAAAATGCCCAAAATGCACAAATATGATTATGAGGTTAATTGGATGGCTTAATAAAATATCACAAAATACTTAATGTGAACATTGCATTATTTTATACATTAACAACAGCCTTTCAAAATCTGTCCTCAATTCATGTCAACTCCGTCAGATATTTTTCAAATTCGAAATAAATCAGGCATATTTTGGTCAGCTTTAACCCTGAGGACCCCCTTTGACTTCTTTCTGTTGATGGATGCAGCAGTCCAACACATGGTCTCATAAGTGTTTTTTAAAAAATAAATATTCAGCGTTGAAAGTTGAAATCCCTGTGGTCACAGCTTTTATGTGTCAACACTGTCTTCAAAGTAGAGCTGAATTCAATCAAGAAGTTTGAAATAAAAGTTGGTATTTTGGTTTAGTTTAGTGGCAGCTGGCAACTGAGGAAAATCAAAATGGCTACCATCTACTACACATGATTAAGTTAAAAAAAACATGTTGTTTTGTCAACTCCATCAGACGTCAACTCTGTCAGATATTTTGTCTGACGGTGTTGACATGTAAGCTGACGGAGTGGAAAAGTGCTCCCAAATACTCATTAAGTAATGTATTACAACTACATAACATGATAATATGATCTAAGTATGCATGTTGATTGACTTAAAACATCTTAATATACCCAAATGCCAAATAACTTATAATAATAACTCATAAAAGTATTGTTTTTATCTGTAATCTAGGCAGAAGCAAAAACAAAGAAACAGTACCAGAGAAAAGGGAGAGAAAGAATTAACAGTGACCCAGAAAGCAGAAGGGACAGTTAGACAGTAAACAGCAGTTAGAAAAGGAGAGACAGAGATGGAAGGACAGGGTCCAAAACAAAAAAGTAAAACAAGTAGGAGAATTAGGACCCAGAGCAAAAAGGCACCGCAATAAGTATTGGAGGAAAGCAAAGAAAAGGTCCAGAGCTATGCAGAATAGATGGCTAAATGAAATAGACACCCCACCAGAATGTCCTCTGGACCAGGCTGTTGAGGAGCCTACTTCAACCCAGCGTGCCCTTGCAGCTGAGAGAGAGAGGAGAAAAACCAGGAAAAGACACGCAAGGGAGATAAAAGCATTGAAAGAAAAGGTTAAGAAATTAACAAAAGAGCAACACAAACTAAGAAAGCAGGAATGGCGGAAAAAGAAGGCTCAAATAGAACAGTCAAATGTCAAACTTAAGATAAAATGATTGTAGATTCTCCATGAACAGAAACAGAGAGGATGATAACGGGAAGCCAACATCGGAACTCCAACATTAGGAGATATCTTCACAGACAGCTGGCATTACACTGCAAAAACTGCTTATCTAATAAAATCTAACTAAGATTATTAATCTTATATCAAGATAAAAAACTAGTTTGTATTGTTTTCAGTATAAAGAGACTTACCAGCGCTTTCTCATGAAATCATTTGACTTAATTTAAGAAAAGTTTGACTTATTTTAAGACATCTCATCATGAAAACAAGCAGATTTGCCAGTGCATTGAGCAAATTTGTCCTAAAAACAAGCCAATTTGTCTGCCAGTGCGTTAAGTAAATTTGTCTTGATAAGACTCCTTAAAATAAGTCAAAGTCTTCTTAAATTAAGTCAAAATGACCTTTCAAGAGGTAAGTCTTTTCATACTAGAAACAATACCAAATAGATTTTTTTGATGTTATTATAAGATTAGATTTCATTTTTTGCAGTGTATCAGGCAAGATTCTAAAGAAGTATCGGCTTCTCCATAGGCTTCGCCAGTTTGGTGTTAGCTACAGACAACTATCATGCTCTTGCAGTGCTTTTGAATTGCCAATGCTTTCCCCCAGCTACTCTTTGTATAAGAGACTGCTCAGAGGAGCAGCAGACTGATGCAAGGGCCAGGAAGAGCTGTCCATGTTGATAGAGGAGATGGAAGACAAGTTGGGAGAAGCAGGGGATTCGGTCGATGAAATGTACGATTTGGTGGATGAAATGGAAGAGGAGCCATTGAAAGATCCTGGGGGTGCTACTGTAGATATAATTATTAACAGTATTGAGACAGGGGATTGGCTGGCAGTGGTGTATGATGATCACTGGTGGTAAGGAAAGTCCATTGATGTAGATATAGAACACCAAGATGTGAAAGTTGAGTTTTTGCATCGTCGTGGTCCTACTGCCAATTTTCACCCTAAATATGGGAGGAGGGTAACCTAGAAATCTAGATGTACCCTAGCAGCAGCAAATGTAATTTGCAGCCAGGGTAGTCTAGCAACTCTCTGTTGGCTTGTGAGCTGGAAAAATCAAACTTTGATCAGGCCAATCATATTGTGTGTAGAGTCGGTGGGCGAGCTTAACATAATGATGACAGAGTTGCGACGGTTCCACATGAATTCCCTTCTACTTGAAAACAAAAAAGATGGATGCTGTTGCTGGAAAACAGCGGTCTTTGAATCACGACTGGAGTTAAGCTTTTTTTTTTAAGTTGGCAAAAGTTTGATCAACTAGCCAACTAGCTCCACTGGTGGGAAAGCGCATGGGACTCATGAGATGTAGGCAGTGTTGGGAAGGATACTTTTCAAAAAGTATTCTGTTACAGAATACAGAATACATGCCCAAAAATGTATTTTGTAACGTATTCAATCTGAGTAACGTATTCTGAATACTTGGATTACTTCTGCATTGATTTGCAATGCAGCCATCAAATCCTGCTTACTAAACAGGCCTATTCTGGTGTGTTCTTCTGTTCCAAATGGCTAAACCCTGCTGAAAAAAACAGCTAGAAACCAGCTTATGCTGGTAGCTGGTTTTAGCTGGTTTTCTTCCAGCTCTTGCTGGTCTTTGCTGGTGTAGCTGGTTGGGCCACCAGCTGGATATGCTGGCGTGACCATCTGAGGAAGCTGGTCATGCTGGTGTGACCAGCCTGTCTTGTGGGATACAGCTGGTGCAAGATGGTCATGCTGGTGACCAGCCCGTCAAGCTGGTCATACTGGTTTACTAGAATGACCAACATAAGCTGGCATGGCCAGTTAAACCAGCACTATAGACCAGCAACACCAGCTAAAATGACCAGCTTGAGGTGGTACGACAAGCAAAACCAGCTGAATTACCATCATAAGCTGGGAAAACCAGCTGAAGGTATGTTTTCGTAATAGTTTTGCTGGTCTAGTAGGTCAACCATCATAGGGTGGTCAAACAAGCTGTTCAACCAGCAAACCCCCTTTAGCTGGTCAGGCTGTTTTTTTCAGCAGGGAAGTGCCCATATAGGAGAATGTAAAGTCAACAAAGCTACCAGATACAACTATAAAATAGCAAGGTGACCAGTAAAACTACAGCAAGCAAGGAGGCTAGGAGGAGGGATGTCTGTTTCTGTCCAGTGAAAGATTTTGAAACTGACAGGGACAGCTTGTTCCCTGTTCAACACCTCTTGTCCAATGTCCAAGTCCCGCAGGTTAGACAAACTATTATATATAAATATCTAATACTTGGCTCTACACCGAAGGCAGTAATGACAGATAAAACACTATATGTACTTACTTGCTGAGAGAAATTGGAGCAAATCATAGAACTTACTTGCCTGAGGTCCTGTAGAAACTCTTTGTTTGAAGTTTGATACTCTTTCCCTTGATACTGCCATGTCAAAACTAGTCAAATATATTTAATCAGTTTGATTCTCGATTAGTTTGTCAACACCGTCAATTGTGTGTCAACACCGTCAGTTGTGTGTCAACACCGTAAGATGGAGGTTTTTCATTTTTATAAATAAATGTATATTTATTTTGTTCTATTGAGTGTGTTCATACATTAAAACACCAACTTATCTACATGCATCAGTGTCTTGTGTGCACAAAACCACTAATTGTATATATTAAAAATTAAAAAATAGTAAACTAAATTAAGGTAATTTAAAATGGCTTATTTCAAAACAATGTAAAATGATATTAAAAGTGTATATAATGCAATTTATCACTAAACCTTACTAAGGCACACCATTTCTACACACTTAAAGACTTTAGAGTGTTGTTGAATTGATCAAACACACAAAAAAACATATTTTCACGTGTCTGACGGAGTTGACAAATGACAAGTTACTAAGTCAGTAAATGTCAATTTTTATAAAAAGTGGTTAATAAAAAACCTGTTCCTTTTCAGGCATGATAGATGAGATCTATGTTTATGATGATATCCAATTCAAATTAATGTAGTATTGATTTTTTGTTTGTCACTTTTCAAAAGTACTTTTGTCCCTTATCTCAAGAATCAGTGATATATATATATATATATATATATATATATATATATGTGAATATATATGTGAAACCTAAGCAATCTTTAATGTGATTAAGGAGCATATAGCCTACTATGAAAAAACATACTACTACATAAGAACTACAGAGCGGTAACCTACAAGAATCCGATAACCAGAATGTAAAAACAATAGGCCTACTAACCAATTAAAAACAAATTCAAATACTAGCATGTACTATTTAGCCTATGCTACTTGGCTCTTTATGTTTCCACAGGTTTCACTAATGTTATGTAGGCTTAGCTACATCAGACCCTCTTGTGCATAATAAAAACAACACAGGATCTGTGCCAAACTAATTTCAAAAGGGCACAATCATTTATTCAAGATAAAATAACAATCAATGGACACCTAGGCTATGGACTGGAGTTCATCTCCTTGGAAATGACAATCGATTTTACCTCACCACAATGTAAAATAATAATTAATGATTTAAATAGAGAATTATCTTGCTAACTAACCTTGGTAACTAACCAAGGTCCACTTTACTAGCCTCAGTGGGTAAGTAAGTAGCAGCAGGTAAGTAGCCGGTAATTAAATGTATGAAGACGTGACATGAGCTATGAAAGAACAAAACACGTTAATACATGAAGGTTGTAAAATAGCACATTTTCAACAAGCTAAACGTCTGCTAGCAACTTACAGTTACCCATGCACGTCATCAGCAAACCGAATTTACCTAGCGTTCACGGGCTTCGGAAAAACCTTTCTCCGAGTGAAAACATCATCATTCCGCGTCATTTACGTCACCTAATGTGTGAGTCAGAGGTCGGAAACTGGGGCTAGATTTTGCTAACAGAGTTGCCCAGTTAGGGGCTCGTCATCACTTTTGTCGTCACGTTGTAGTTCGTTTGTAGTCCATGTGGCCTTTCGTGTCCAACAGTTTTAATGTAAACTTGGGAATTTGCCCTTTTTATCACTTGAAAAGCTGCATATCTTTCTTTCACGAGCATCTTACACTATATTTTAAACAAATACAGTTGTTTGTTTAGGATTAGTGAGTGTATGTTTTAACCTTTGTTGTGGCATCCGTGTTTGTCACACATTCGATAGCAAAGCACTTGAACACTTGCTGTCGGAAAAACAAAGTAGCCATGGGGGCGGTCCTTGTCATTCCGAGGTGTTCTGAATGCACCATTAGACTACTGGAGGAATCTAGCGTTTTGTCATTCAACGTCGTTGACACTTGCTTGAGAAGTTAAAGTTGTTCTCTATCTCCGTTGCTTCTAGCGCCGCGGTGGTTAAAAATGGTACGGTCCATAATAGGGGTGTCTGAAATCGCTTTACATTAAACTTTTCCTAGTGAAAATAGGAGTTGACTTGTATTGTAGCCAACTGTAATGATATTTTTTTACAATATCAGAAAAATTATCTGACCCCCCCAAAACTGATATTTCTGTCTCTTTGGGGGGTACTGGGTCTTCATTGGGGGGTATAGTACCCCTCAGTACCCCCTGTAATTCGAACTATGATAACAATGTGTAGTGGGCAGTGGAATAACTATTGGTTTCCGTTTGTGGTGACTGCTGACTGAGATAAGGGATGAGATTAAATAGATCCTGGAACTTAGCCTGGTCTGGAGCAGGCTAGCTCCACAGAATAAATCGCCATAGTGATTTATACCATAACATATCCTGCTGCCCCCTATCCCACTTTTGTGCAACTGGATCACGAATAAATTGAGCCAGGATATCCAAGATATCCCGGCTTAATCCCTCATCCTAGTTTTGTGCAATAGGCCCAAGGATACCCAAATCGGTGTAGCCTGTCCTGCGGTTGAACCCCAGTTCGGCGATCCGCCTCTTGAGGTGTGTGAGGCTGATGTAGTAGCCATGCCTCATTTCCAAGGCCGACTGAATTTCACTTTATTTGAGCCCCATATCAAAATAAAGTGCTATTTGTGTATCCATATCATGATGTCAACATTTTCCTTACAAACGTAACATAAGCGGCCTGCTTTCACCGACACAGACACCGAAGCCTAGCCTATGCACGCAGCCATTGCCCGTTATTTCGCCTCATGCTGGTAAAATAAGGAACCGCAACCTAATTTCAAGGGCAATAAGCTCTCAGAGATAGCTGTAGGCCTACTGGTTCTCATAGGCTATCGCAAATGAAACTCGAGATCTCGCAAAAATAAACTCAAGATCTCACAAAACAAAGTCAAGATCTCGCAAAAGAAAGTCAAGTCAGTATACTAGCTTTTTTTTCTTATGTCACTTTGGGGGCTCCGTATTCAAACATTATTGGGGCAAGTGTTGCTTTTTTCAGGCTATGTTTTCGATTGAAACATAATTTGTCATGTTGAAACAATCTGGTTTTAATAACCAGGCAAATGAGAAAAAAAAAATCGGATGGATTGATCAGCAGTAAGAAGAGAAGACAGGTGTAAGGCAGAACACAGGTTAAACATAACTGCTAATCTTAGAGAGGATCTGGTGGTTTGATGCATTAGATCAGACACAAATCCATGAATCAAATGACACATCTAGGCTAAATGTATAATGCTGCCAAAATGACTCATACTGATTCTGTCTTTGTTTTAGTTGTGGGCTACCTTTGTTGTTCATGTTACACAGCAGGTAAAATAACATTTTGTTAATCTCACATCACAGGCTGTTTGTATGGAAAGGTGTCCTCAAATATTTCTCATGAATATGTCTCTTCTTCAGAAAGTATCAAGGCTGTAGTGGCTATGGACCCAAACCTGTTGCCTAGTTTCTATGGAGAAAATACAGGGTTGCCAACTCTCACGCATCTGGCGTGACACTCACGCTTTCAGCACCAATCTCACGCTCTCACGCACACTCAAGAAATGTCACGCCAAATCCATTCCTTTTTTTTTGCAATCTGTTGATTTTTTGTTGATGACTAGACTAGACCACAGCATTGTTTCTAAATGACAGGATACAAGTTTAAGGTATACATATGTCTAGACAAACAGCAGGTAGATCTAATATCAGCCTACAACGTTCTCAGCGCAGTTTTCTCTGATTGTTGATTCGCTGACTGTTTAATCCGGTCCGCGACACCTTCCCGGAACACGCTGCTATTTAGACATGAGGCAGACCGACATAAAGTGTGACCGCCCATTCTTCTCTAGGAACTACTCGCGAAGTAGCCTCATAGACATCACATGAAATAACTTTTTCTCATCTTTTATAAGGTAGCCTATAGCCGCTATTTGCTGAGATAAACAGTTCGCGAGAAAATTAACTTTCAAGAAATAATCATATTAGGCTACTATAGCTGTGCGCTCATTTCAATTCATATAGGAGGAATATTTCACAAACGTTTCGTTCCACACATGACAAACCGTAAACCAGAATAAACAGCAGACCTTACAGAACACAAAGGTGTAATGCAATCCCCTGTACAATAAGCCGTTCCAGAGTAATCCGGTTTTGAAATGGTAGCAAATTTCTATATGGTCTCCAATTTTGGGCTTTAAGTGTCTTAAAACTGAGCTGTGCTTAAATACCTACATATGTGTAAATATTAAATCAGAGGATATACAGCTCATGGCTAAGAGTTTGTCGATGTAGCCATAATGATTTGTTTTCACAAAATGCTAAGCATTCATGTATTTAAGTGTCTTAAAAAAGTGTGCTTATATTGGTCAATGCATAATTGTATAACAGGCCAAATAGAAAATAAATGTTAAATATAGCCTAGACATAATATTAAAATCAGATTATGTAGGATAGTATAGAGTCAGATAAAGTTGGATGGCTCCAGAACTCACACCAGTGGATTGGGTCTTAAAGGAGCCACACCACTTTTATGACACTATAGTCTGTTGACCTTTAGATTTGTTGCTACTGGGCATGAAGGGCAGGCCAATTATGAGTTCTGTCCAACATTGATGGTAGGTTTAGAAAAAAAGTCAGCACATTTTAATCATATTGCAATACCAATAACCGTCATCATTTTGGTCATGATTGTTCATCAAATGTTCATATGTATCTCTAGTGGCTGGTAGACTTTGGAATCCACCAGCCACAATGGTAGGTGGAAAAAAATATTTTAGGCTATTTCCATCCCTGATACATGTACACTCATACACACATTCATAAGTCTCAATCTGTCCATTTCTTACCACAAAACTCGCCAGAAGTCATCATTTAAGGGGTTATTTTTCAATTTTTTCTACTGAGCTACTACCTTTTTCAGGTGGGCAGGGGGGCCCTTTTCATGTCTGTGCCCAGGGGCCCAGTGGCTCATAATCCTTCCATGCCACGGGGTTAAAACACTGGTCTTGTTTTCAAGTGCAATCAATAATTTAATTGTACATTTTGAAGAAACTTTTCCATTCTATTAGGTTTTTTTTTAAAAAAAAACATAAATCAGGGATTATACTGTACATAGCAAAAAAGTCAGGGGACAGACATTTTTAAAATTAGGTTTAGGGAAAAATTTAACGCACACGCATTATGACTTCACAAAATCTCACTCCAGCCAAACACCCAAAGTTGGCAACCCTGGAAAATATCAGCCTTCGATGTGACATACAGGGAGATACAAAACATGGTCGGTGGTTGTACCGCTGGTACAGAAATGATTCTCAATGGGAAGACACAGGAAAGAGTGTAATTTCCCTCAACCAGAGTGATTACATGTTCTATGACAGTCTTTATAAATGTACAGCACAGAGTCCAGGGGTTTATCTTGAAAGCGAACCTTTCAAAATGGTTGTAATGGGTGAGTTCCCAGTGTGTCAGCCATAGAGCATGTCTCAAACATGGCCAATTGTATCCATTTTAAAGTATTATTTGTAGCTAGTTGTTATGAACTTTTTTCACAGACATACCTGACGCTACGATTACCATACAGAGTCCTCAATGGCCCTTCTACAAAGGAGACAGAGTCACTCTGAGGTGTGACATCACACAGGGTGAAGGCTGGGAGTATCACTGGTTCAGGAATAATAATATTCATTATTGCATCAACAGGACCATCACCATCTCACTTCCTGAAGAGAGTGGTCACTATGAATGTTGTGGAGTGAGAAGGCAACTACCAAGTTACAACAGTCCCAACATGACTATGAGTGGTAAGCTTCACACGAAATGCCTTTTCATTTCCTCTATATAGAGTCTGTTTTGAGTTTTAGGGTCAAATGCTACATAGTGTACTAAGCCTGGGTGATTCATCATGTGAAAGATGTGATGTTTTCTACTAATCATTGCCAGATACATGTGAAGGTGATGAAATCAGGTTCTTGTTTTCGCCAGGCCTGCCCAGAGCTACACTGACTGTAGAGCCACAGAATCCTGTGTTCATTGGAGAGACTGTCATTGTAAATTGTGAGATAGTCACTCGGTGGCTGGACGTATAAGTGGTATAAAGATAACATGTCTGAACCAGTGAATAAGACTGTCAAAAGTAACATTACCATCACTGTCAATGCCAGATCTGATGAGGGGCAGTACTGGTGTCTGGGGGAGAGGAGAAACAGAGCCACATCATCACAAGGAAGTAATGTAGTCAATCATCATAATCACCACCACCACCACCTAAACCACCAACATCATCATCTATGCCACCACCACCATCATCATCATCATCATCACCACCACCTAAACCACCACCACCATCATCATCATCATCATTAGTTGTCAGTGTTGGATACAGTGCTAAAGTTTGACTCAGCAAAATGGGCGTGTAACACTCAAGATGGAAACACCTATAGCCCATGGGATATTTTAATAACTTAGTCATCATATTTAGTTATATGAATGATATATTCTGTTAGTGTAATTGATATTCATTAATGAACTTGTGTCTATGTTTCTATACCTATAACACAACAAATTCACCATAAAACTCTCTATCTCTGTGCCTTGTGTCCAGGTAACCCTTCATCACCATGTAATCCATATCCGCTTGTGGAGTGAAGCAGCAGCAGCATTTCTTAAGTGCCTTTGGTCAGAGGCACAATGGTGGTAATCCTAAACTCACAACTTTTACCACCACACTGGTTTCCCTTTTGTAAGGCCCACTACCTGACCACTATCTACAGTATACCTCCACAACCCATTACCAGTGTTGGGCAAGTTACTTCAAAACCGTAATGTACTATGCATTACTTATTACTGTCATTTCAAAGTAATTTGTTACATTATAATATTACTATCTCTGAATTGTAAGGCATTACACTACTATTGCATTACTTTTAAGTTACTTTCACCAAAATATCTAGAAATATGGATTTGCCATTCTAAATGCAGTTTATTACGCTCAATGCAGCTTGCTCTTCCAATGGAGGGAGATGTGGTATAGCATAATGACTGAGCTAGGCTTAAGGCAACAGTAGAATGCAATAGGCGCAGTGCTCATAATGCAATACAAGGAACAACCATAGTCAGAAGAAAAGGTCAAAGTCTGGTAAATTGTGATAGAAATACTGTAACTTTAAGGCCTAGGCCTACTCATTAAAATCAATAGAGAGCCTACTATATTGTAAATCAAAGCTTAAAGGAACCGTATGTAAGATTGTGGCCAAAACGGGTACTACAATCACTTTCAAATTACTGTAGAGCGGTGTATCCCCTTCCCCTCCCCTCTGACTGGCAGAGTTGGCAACCGGATGACGAAACACTACTGACTTTGTGATTAGTAGATAGGTGGAGGGTGGCGCATTAGGCCAAAACACAACATGACAACATCAACATCAGTTGAGGGCTGCAACTTCACTTTTTAAATGACAATATCCTGGCCAGACTACTGTTGTCAGTGATATAAGTATTTGAAATGAACATGATTTCTTAATGTCTAGTGACATATCAGGGCAATTTTATGATTAATTGAAATACATTTTTTACATACGGTTCCTTTAATAAAGACATGTCAAGATGGTGGCCTGCTGGCCATTTCGGTGCCCTGAGTGAGTGGCTTTGAGTGAGTGACATTTAAATGATAACTCAAACACCTAAAGTAAAATAAATTGTTATTATTATGTACAGACCATTACTGTGTATTTTTAAACATTAATTTCTGAAGAAATGCTGTTTTACTTATAAATGGTGCACTGTCACTTTAAGAGCATTGATCTTTACGTTGTCATAATGCCCTTTTGCCAGCTCTTGTTTACAAGCCTTATTTGTTTGAGTTACATTGATAGCACAATATTAACAATAATATGCACAATGTTAAGTTGTTTTAAGCAACCTTCATTGCTTTGGAAATGGAAGTATGCAATGACATGTTGCTTCACATTTCGTTTTGCGAATACAAGTGAATTATGAGCCTGGTATCCACCTAGCTATCTGAATGGAATGCGTTTCAGTCGAATCAAAAGAATCAAAAAGATTAGCGTGGCACTACTTTAGATGTTTCATTAATTTACTTGTGCTATTTCGCGAGCTGAGAGATCTTTCGGTTTCGCACACAAAGTGCACTAACTATTATGTTCTTCATAGCCTTGTCTCTGACAAACTGAAAATAATGAGCGTAGGCTTATGTCCATCCTGCAAATAGAGTCCGCCTGCGAGTCTGCTGCAGCCACAGTCATATTCAACCAGTATCATGACGTTCTACTATTTTGCGAGGATTTTTTCTCCTCTGTTGTTCTCGCGTGGTGTTTGCAAATATGTATCAAAACAAAACAAGTGCTTAATTTTGGGTTAAACTACATTGTAACGCGCGTTACTGAAGTTTGTACCGAGTAAATATTACCCAATTTTTTTTTTGTAATGCCTTACATTACCGCGTTACCGCAAACAGCAATATATTACAGTAATTACATTACTTTTGTAACGCATTACTCCCAACACTGCCCATTACAATAAATATCTGTTTTGTAATGATGCCTATGGTGAATACAATTTGTGTTTACAACCACAACCGTTTCTTTTTGGTAGCCCCATTGTCTAAAAACTAGTTACACCTACACCACCCACAACAAAGAATGTCTGTGAATGTAATCTGTGTGCACACATTGTGTAGTTAGTATGTGTATTCTCCAGTAGAGGGCACAAGTGAACTCACAATGACTTCCTAACTCTCCACCCCACTTGAATAGCCATCATCATGTGCAGTCTAACGCTGACTTTTTTTGTTCATTTACTGAGCATACTATTATGCTCCTTGTAGAGAGAAGAGACAGAGACATTTGAATAAGGAAAACCTTTTGGGACTTTAAATGGCACGCCCCCTGCATGATATTATTGCTAATGTTGTTAGATCCCTGTTCTATGCCAATGTAGCCTTCAGAAAGTTCTATAAGATTCTGCTGGTTTTGGTATGTTTTTTGATATGGTTTGTCATGTAGTGAGTGAAGAGTTTGTGAGCTATTCTGCAGAAAACAATGGGTGTTGAGATGAATGCATACTGTATGTATGTATGTACTGTATGTATGTATGTATGTATGTATGTATGTATGTGGAATGTAAATATGTGAATTTGATGTAAATACAGTGTTATTTGTCCTGTAATATTATTTACTTCACTGACTCGTCTAAGAAAGGGTAAAAAGCCTGAATATATATCTTTTAAATAGTGTTCCCTTGTAACTGAAAGATATCATCAATCACACAGGTCATACATTTATGTCCCTTCTGCTTCCTGTCAGATGGGTGGCTGGGGAAGTGTTGCAGAATCTGTCAGAGAATCTGCTGTGCCGAGTGTGACACGCAATTTCTCAGAATGTTCTAAATATGTACTCTCTAAAAAAGTACATTGTTGACATACACTTCCATATTAAATTAAGGCTACATTGCAAGAAACAACAGAGTGTTACCTTTCATTTGAGATCAGGATTATGCTTCTACACCAAGAGGTTGCCACACAGTAAGCTTTCTATTGTCAGAATGTTTTGGGTAACCAAAAGTCCTATGGGGAGTTTCCATAGGGCATTTTACAAAACACATGAGCATGTGGCAAATAATGGTCTAAAGTACTCATATTTCATTCTATATTGATCTATACAGATTCACAAGACCTGGTAGTGGTCCTCAGTTATGTTTTCAAGACAAAATAAATGACCAAGAGGGTAGAATGTGGTCATTCAAAGTGAGTGTGTGTGCATGTGTGTAACCAACAAGCTGAAATGGAGGATGTGATAATGTACATGCAACTTGACTATGCATTAAATTTAGTGCATTTGTCACCTTTGTCAGGCTTTAAGTAAACTGTTTAAGTGTGCCCATTTGGAAGAATTCTGTCGAATATGTATATATATATATATATATATATATATAATTCTGTCGAATATATATTATATATATATATATATATATATATATATATATATACTGTATGTGTATGTCTACTTTTATAATACATCATAACAGTGTGTTCACACACATGTGACTTTCATATTTCAAAAAGTTTTATGTTTGAGGTACCTTTCTATGTTTGCTGTAATATGTTATTTGGCTGTATCTATACTTGAATCATTCCTTTTGTGACCTATAAAATTGTAAGACCTACAGAGAGAGAAGCCTGTTCCATCTGCATGTTGTCCTTTGGTACAGTATGTACCTCTATTTTCAGGTCTCAAGCCCTAGTTAATGCATGCTGCACGACTATTGTAAAGCAGACCTGTGATGTCATATCCTTTTTAACAGAGCCTCTCAACCCTACAGACCACCATCTATGGTATGGAGGTTGGAATCTAGGACACAAACTGGCAACCTCTCTAAACAGACACAAAACATAAAACATAATTTAAAAAAGGGGCAATATGAAAAATGCAAATTAGGTCAACTAAGTTAGAAGTTTTACTTCAGTGGTGCACTACAATGTATACGCCCATGTATAACCAGAGGCCTGAATATCAGAGGGTGTGTGCATATGTGTAACCAACAAGCTGAAAATAGAAGATGTGGTAATGCAACTTGACTGCAAAGCTCTCAAAAATGAATTGCTTTTAGTTTCTCTGTGGTGTTTGACAAGCACCAAAAGTTACAATTGCATTATAAACATTTGCATAATGAGTAGCCTATTAGCTTTTAAATGAAAGCATTTTCTAGTGATGAAAACAACATGATAAATTAACATGTTGTAACTTTGATAAACACTTAAGGGAAATTATAACACAAACGCCCCTTTATGAGGTTGATCACAGCACACACATCACGTCATGTCACACATTTCCTTAGAACAGAGATGATATTGGGACAGAGAGACACATCACTAATGAGTCGCAAAAACTCCTCAGATGGAGACAGACAGGTTTAGTTCCTCTTAGATTATTAACTAGAAATCAGGACATTAAAAATAACAGATTTAAAACATTACATCATGGAGTTTATACTAGCACTCGGTGAGTATTTCCTCTAAATGTATGTGTGTATGTTTTTGAATGAAGGAGTGTTGAGTGGTTGACAAAACGTTTCAGGGAGAGAACTAGATCTGCAGTCAGCAAACATCTTTGCAAGCTGCACACAACAGATAACATGCTATATTGGTGTCATATATTTGTCGCAAATATTAAAGGAACACACCAACCTTCTGGCTGCCTAGCTTAGCAATATTCATAAAGTGGGTTAGAACAGTTAGCCTAGCCTAGTCAGCAAGTGAGGTTATTCCCAAAAGCTTGCCATGTTCCTCTAAATGTTGGAGTCTGTGTGTTTTTTTATTTTATTTGTGCATCTCTTTTGTGAGTTAAGTTCATTCAGAAGAACAAACAGACACACACACACACACACACACACACAGGGACACACTGAAGGGGAGTGATATGACCTAAAATGGCCAGAGTGTGATAATTAGGAACTGCATTTCTTTGTTACAGTGATCATTTTTCAAACGTCCTGTTAAACTATACCACGTGTCAAACTCCCATGGACTAAATGTGCCCGTCATTTTATGTGGCCCACGAGAGCTTGCTTTTTAGAGAAGACTACACTTTGTTATTCACTTGGAAAATGTTATCTTTAATCTGATAAATTAAAAGCATATATGTTATAATAACACAACATAATATTAATGGGCATCCACACACAGTATATGTTTACATTATGAAAGTGCATATAAACTGACGCAGAATCATATATTCTGTAACTAAACCCATTTAAAATAATAATAATAATAATAATAATAATAAACTGTACATATAGTTGTACACTTAAATATTCACTTGATGCAATGGTAATGGTAATTCTACTTTCAAAGCTACTTCATTTGTTGGTCATCAATGTTAATAGAATTTGGAGGCAATTGTGCAAAAATATTATAGATATTATGTTACATTAACATACTCTTCCAGTTACAACTGGCCCTTGAGGGCAACCATAATGCTGATGTGGCTCGTTATGAAAATGTGTTTCACAACTTTGGCCTAGACAGTTTAGCGATAACTTTTATCACCACTAGAGGGACTCTTGAGCAAGCTGAGCCAAGGTGTAAATACAGTACATAAAGAAAAACTACATAATAATACAATACATAAAGAAAAACATAATGTGTAACAACCCCACTCTACTGTCAGATATTTTCAGGAAACTTTTTCCATATTAATTTGATTCCATTTATTTTGTTTTGTTGTGGATGACACCAATGACTATTATATTCCATCAGGTTTTACAAACCTGCATAGACCAAGCCTGAACTGACATGGTTGATCTCATCAAAGGAACAACATTTAGTTATTTACTGTAATCCCAAAGGTACTGACTTACAGTAAGACCATATAGAGGAACTTAAACAGGTTTGAGAATAAAACATAACATAGAAAATGACTCAGCTGGCAATGACAAACACACAAACATCAGTTATTGAAAACAGAGCTTTTTCTGTGCAGTAATGTAATGATAACTTGCTTTGATCCTGTGAATGTTGAAATTTAAACAAGTAGTACATTTTTCTCAAGATGGAAAATCTTGATCTTGAGGACACTATCACAATTCAATGCAGAACCCACAAATACGGACAACACCCATATCATGCAAACTAAATGAAAAATCCATTCTAAAAATATAATGCATATTCCTACTTAGTACTTCTATGAGTGCTTTAAAAAAAACAACAGCAATGTTTTAACAAAATGGAAAGTTGTGTCATTTTAGCCTACCTGAAAATAATACAACTCTATATAGCCTTTTTCAACTCTGAGCAGACAACTTCAATTATTTGTATTCAGAAATAGCATGTCAGCTCTGGAGTTAGTTGTGTGCACAGTCTACTCACTGAGAGACCCGCAGCGGAGATAACTCCTTGTGACCAGCCTCGGGAAATGTGTCTGATTAAGGGGCCGTGCACACGACGCCGGTTTTTGTGAAACCGGTGAGGTTTTGTTAACGGTTACGCCTTGCATGTACACGACGCCGGCAGTTTAGGAGACTGAAACCGATAACTTTTGAAACCGGCTTCCGAAGTGGGAACTTCTGAAACCGCCGGCTAGACCGTGCCGTGTAGACGTGTGAAGCCAGCAATCCTATGACGACATAGCCAGCTCCACCCCTAACCCAGCCACGGCACTCAACCTGACATGTTGCTTGTCAAAACAAACCGAACCATTTATTTATCATATTAAAATGTTTTTCTTTCCCCTGTCATGATTTATATGCCCAGCCTTTAGTGGCTAAGTTAGAAGCACACGTTAGCTTAACCTAGTTAAACATTAGCTTACTGCATGTTAGTGTTTTCTCCAGTGGTGCTCAGACCTAATGCAATGCGTAGGCTAAGCATTTGAAATTTCACATAGCAGTCACATACCTTGAAAATGAACTTTATTAGTTTAACAGTTGAATTGAAAAACGAATTGTCTGTAGTCTCCTTATTTCATGCGACTGCTTAACCAGAGCACTTATTAGACATTCTCTGGCTTAACAAACTGTTTCAACAATGTTTTCTTCTACGCGATTCACGCGAAAATATCGTAAGCTAATAAAAAATCGAAGCTTCTGCACAGCGGCGCCATCGACTGGTCTGGCATATGCACTACAGCACATTTAGCCGGTTACACCTCTGTGTGTACACGCGAGGTTTTTTCTTGCCGGAGTCGTTAAAGGTGTGAAAGCGGTAAGAGAAAATCCACCTGGCGGTGTCGTGTAAACGGCCTCTAACTCTCCACTGGTCGAGAGAATTCATATGCAATGAGGCGTCCACAGTCTGTGAGGTCTTTTTTCATAGTCTTCCACAGTCTTTTTTTTTAGTCGTCCACAGTCTTTTTTAGCCATTTAACTGGTAGTATTAGTTGGTTGAAACTCTTCTTATCGGTTGTTGATCATTGCTGAATTATGAACATCCCTATTGTGAAAGACATGTTTATATACACACACAAATACACTAACACACGCACGCGCACACACACACACACACAAACACAGCAAGAAAACGAGCGAGAAAGAGAAAGAGGACATACAGTACATAGGTCTAACATAGTAAGAGTGGGGAAAAGAGGAAGATAAAGGGTCTTAGTTTTATCCCTCCATGTCGGAATAAGTTGACTGAACACAGACAGAATGAGGAACTAGACTTCCTGCGACCATGGGAGTTGTCATGTCAAGAAAAAAAAATTGTAATGTTGATAAAAATGTCCTTTAGTCGTGTTGAATTTATCCGGTTTAAATGACCTGGGGCCTCATGTACAAAGGCGTGGATTTCATACTAAAACATTGCGTACGTGCAAATCTGAAGCGTAGCTTGTGTATCGAATGTAACAGGGCGTGGTTTTGAAGGACAGGAAGAGCCAATCACTGTAGCCAGACTACGCCACCCTGGGCCTAACACCCAGGGAATGAGTTAAGAGAACACATAATTGCACCATTGCACACATGTTCGTATACACGAGGCAGAGACGTGAATTCCAGTGAAACATGACCAAGTTTATTCAACTGAAGCCAGGGAAAAGGAAAGGGGAATAGCTGCAAAAAGAAATGAAAAGACTAGTCCAGGTTGAATTTCCCCTAGGGATCAATAAAGTATCTATCTACGTATGTATCTATCTATCTATCTATCTAGGTTAGGAAATTACAAAAATATGTATTATGTTTTCTTGTCTAGTCTTGACTTTTGTTTAAAAATGATCACAAATAACAGACAGAGGTTCCATAGGGGAGGCACAATGGAGCCAAATGAGCAAGGCAGGGGCTTACCTGGGGGAGGCAGACTACTGATAATGTGTCCTAGAGCCCACACACATGCACACGCACAGCAAGAAAGATCAAATAGTAACACCGCAGACCACAGCAAACATTCTGATAATTCACACCAAAATGTGCATCTTTACTGCACCACCACTAGGTGACTGACAAGCCTCCCGCCAGCGAGAACCCTGCCCGCCAAATTAACAAACAGTCAAAAAGTTGTTGCCCCCAGACTCTATGGAATAGACAAACACTGATAACTGAGATAATAAAGTAAGGTAAAACAAAAGGGTACAAGTACAATGCAGGCAGTTGCTAAGTGCGAGCAAAGCTAAACAGAAACCAAAGCAAAACCAAGACAAGACAAGGCAGCAGCACGACCTACGCTGAGGGCAACGCGGATGGAAAGGCCGTGCTACCCATACTCTTCTCTATACCAATTTCCCGAGGACATCATATCCATCGATCTTCAGGGCTGACGGTCGGTAGACCCCAGTGCTCAGACGAGGGACAACCAGTGGAACCTACCGAGCTACTTGCTGTAGAGCTCCTTAACGGCTCCCACACACAGCTGCGTGCTTCGCGTTGCTGGAGACGCATCCCATTCACTTTACATGGGCTCACGTGATCCGTTGCCGAACTGAATTGTGGGTCCGTCGCGTCGCGTTTCTCCCGCCGCTCGCGTTGAGGAGTTCAGCTGTTGCTGCACCGACAGACGGCACCGGCCAATCAAGCCAATCTACGGACGGCACCAACCAATCACATTACGGTTTTACTTCAAGTAATTTGCATAGCTACCGTCGGGAACACCCACTGGCATGCGTTGACGGAACGCAGCTGTGTGTGGGAGCCGTTAGTAGTGCATGGTTGGTCTAATTGAATGATTGGCCCCACCCACTCATTAGCAGAGGGCCAGAGAAAGGCCAGGAGGAAAGAGCAAGCTACACGTACGCACAAAAAATCCTGATGTATGAAACTGTGCGTACGCAGCATTCCACACAGTTTTTCTTTGTACATCCCAATTAACGTGAAATTAAGCGCACATGCATGAGCATTACACTCCACCCTCTCTCCTCCCACCATCACACTCATTTTAATATGCTAAGTAGAAGGACATTCGAGAGCGCTGACCTCAGCAAAGACAAAATGGCCTATCCCGCAATATTAATAACAATGAAAACTTATTTGTGGATCCATTGATACCCAAACCTGCTGCAAAGTTTATTAATTGAAATCATCAAATGAATTAAACAAAAGTTTATTTCCAGCGAATGTGATGTAGAAGTGCCTGACGAAATGGCAAGAATCTTACGTCTTTATCATCTGTAATTAATAACAAAAAACAGTAGTGGCAGAGCGTGGTAGTGGCTAGGCTATAGGAGACCGTGGCAGAATTATTGGTCAGTCTGCAAGTAGGTGAGAGGGTTCGCATAACTGGGTTTTGAATGCATTTGGACCATTACAACATAACTGCATTAATTAATAAAATCATTAAATCAATCGTGTCCAAGTACCATGCATTGTGCACCTGAATGGAATAAACTAAGTTGATCCAGGCCACCTCGCAACAACATTACAATTTCTGGATCATATCCCTATTTTGCACACAAGTGTGACAATAATGTGAATGCTTACTCGAGGAAAGTCAAAGTAGCCATGCAGTCAATCACACTAAGGGAAATAGCTTATATTCGCGCTTATTAGTCAGCCTATCTATTCACATGCATGATCCTGCCCCATATGTATTTCTTTTAAAATGAAAACTATCGGAGATATGAAGGGAAAACACTCAGCAAATGTTAAGGCATGGGCAAATGCGTGAAGCCGACCCCATTTATCACAGGTTTTGTGGAAAGCTCTTCAAAATCTGAAATGTTTGATAAGCCAGTCATCAACAATTGTGTAACCAAATATCGGCACTGTGTAGGTTTCACATTCCCTTTTAATTCTTATCCCCTAATAAGTCTACAGTTGTCATTATAGATAGGTTGTTGCATAACTTAGTAGTATTTGCGCATGTTGCATGTCCATTATATAGAAACATAGACATACAGTGGGTCCCTGTTAAGTTTGGAC
Organism: Alosa pseudoharengus; assembly: GCF_046254945.1. Lineage (NCBI taxonomy): Eukaryota > Metazoa > Chordata > Actinopteri > Clupeiformes > Clupeidae > Alosa > Alosa pseudoharengus. The sequence goes on from NW_027468640.1 coordinate 21,497,655, forward strand.
GGGTTCCTTCAGGAATCACGATCCCCATTTTCTCGGCAGAAATGGCACAAACTGCAGTTGACACAAACAACCACAAGGTGTCACTTGGGTGCCACTACTATTTTTGATGCGACTGACTTACTGCTTCCATGACGCAGCGGGGGCACGGGAACTTAAATTGATCACGGTAGTTTAAGCTTACACTTGACAAAACATTCTAATATGAAAATGTAGATGCAATTGTTGTAAAATGGTGCAGCTCCTTTAAGAAAGCACCGTGTGCAGGGATGGAGAGAGAGAAAGCGAGAGGGGATAGGCTATGTGTGTTAGAACTTAGCGTGTGGAAAAAGTACGTGCTGTTGAGACTGGAGCAAGTCATATTCAAAATAATGCAAAAAAAAGCAATTATCCTCATTCATTGCAACCAAAGCATGCCTGCTTGCCGACGTTCAAACGAAAAATATATCAAAGCACCTTTTGCGTTTGAATGTAGCACGAAAAAATGTTTAAACAGCTGGACAAATGATTTAGCTAATTGCTTATATAACCTGTACACCAGCAATTGTTGAACATTTACCTGTACAAGTACATTGACAGTAGCCCAGCCTAAACAGCATGTTGTAGGCCTACTGTAGAAATTTCACTTAAATTGCAACCGCAACATGCCTGCTTGCCAACGTTCAAACGACAACGAAAAAGATAATAAAACAACAAGAGGGTTGAGTCTGAATGACACTGAGTTTTTAGACACTGAGTTTTTGTAGTTAAGAAATATTTTCGTATAAAAAAATGGTCATTCTTCAATCTCCTTCACTGACGCCTATGGAAAAGGCTTAACATCCCAAAACAACGATCAATGATCATCAAATACCTTTCTTACGCGTTCATTGTGGGGCATAAACAAGCTGAGAATTTAGCGGTGTCACGTCTGGCTGTCACAGACATGGGGAGCTCTTTGAAGCTTGGGATAATGTGGTACAGTTACTACAGTAACAGTATTTTATTTTACTTCTTATGTAATATATTTTTTTTTTTCAATTTTATAAATGCTTTGTTTAAATGCTGTTGGAACAAATAGTTGATTATAAAGGCACCTTTCTGTTGCAATTTTCTGTGTGTTCTAGACTGGTAACTTGTTAAGCCAATATGTTCTAACATTGCATAAATATTAACTGCAGACACATAGTGGAGAGTTGATTTGGTTTATACCAGACATTAAATACATATACTGACTTAAACACATACTTTTCAGCAAAGGCTTCACTGAGGCATAGGGTGTTTTGGAAGTCAGGGGCTTGCCTGCCATTGTCTCTAACTGGACAAGGTTGTCCTCCACTCCGATGACCCTTTCAAGCATAAACAATTTAAGTTATTACAGGCTATGTCACCAATCATCAATTGATCATTTGCAATCAACAACATTCAAAAGCTAAATATACCTATACTTGTTTGGCCAGTCAGGAAGCATAGTCATGCCAGGTCTGCCACGCTTCCTCTCATTTTTCTTCAGCACCTCCATACCAGGAGTGATGGTGAAGCGCTTGGCCTTTGTCTTTTTTTTTCCGATAGGCTGCCTTCTGCCTCTCTTGGGCCTTCTCGATGTTGACGAGCACCTGGACAGATACATGTACTTTGTAAGATTACACAGAAAAAAATTAGACATTCTGTCAGTTTTCAGTAATAAAATTCATTACTTTGTTGAACACATCCGCATCTGCCTCGGTGCGTTCTCGAACAAAGGCCTCGATGTCCTCCTCTGCAACAGCTGAAACTTCTCCAACTGGGTCACCATCTACAATCTATTTCACAAAGTGATACTTCAGATTCAGTAGGTTAAACATGGCAAAAAACAAAACATGAATGAATTACATACATTTCAACATACCTCACAGAAGAGTCGTGGCTCTCGGCCATACATTAGCCGAAAAGGAGAGTACTTGGAGGATGCCTGAAAAGAGGAGTTATGTGCAAACACAATCTCCTTCAGCTTGTCCTCCCAACTTTCTTGATACCCCTTTAGGGTTTTCCCAATCGCTTTTTTTAGGGTCTGGTTTGTGCGTTCATCCAAACCTACAAGAAATAAATTACATTTAGAGTAACAATCATAGTAGTCAATTACAATAACAACACTACCAACAATTATGCATACCATTTGTCTGTGGGTGGTATGCTGATGACATTCGGTGTTTCACCCCACATTTTTCAAACATCTTCTGATTAACCTTAGGCAGAAATACATACATACACACACATTAAATTACATTATTTAAAAAAAAACTGTTGCTCTGTAGCACTTTGAGATTGCTAATTCTAAAACTGATAGTTCCGGTCCTTGATTGTGATTGGCTGAATCACGTTCAATGCCGTTGTAAAATGCAGCATAAACATACATCCGTGTGGAGTACAATGGAGGGAGCAGGAAGAGTAAGAAGAGTGAGAATTAGAGCAGGCCTAGGAAGAGGATGTGTTTTGCTGATTTGGTGAAAGGTTTTCCTATTCGAGTTTTGCAAAAATAGCCAATAGCTACAAAAAATGTGCTTAAGCAATCAGAAAAAACTGTAAGCAATTATAACACCAGTTAACTGTAACGACTACAGTGAAACGTTACCCTGTTCCAAAATTCACGACCTCGGTCCGTTAAGATGACCTCAGGAGAGCCATGCGTGAGGAAGATGTCCATCATTGCCTACAACATAATGTTATAAAGGATTAGATCATTGGTAGTAATTAACATGTGCTTAATCACATTTCATAGTGACATTTGACCCAGTGCAGTCTGGCTATCGTGACTGAAGGAGGCAGACGAGAAAGCACTGCTTTGAATGAAACATTTAGCCTAGGCCTACGTTTAAAAAGAACACCCAGACCAATACTGTTGACAGGAGCATCAATGTACTATTTCTGCAGTAAGAAATTTCTGTTGCCTACCATAGGAGTTTGTCAAGTCTGAAGTAGCACCTCAGTGCAAAACACTGTTTTGCAGAGCCTACCCTATGACCGAATAATTAACTAACCGGCAAACTCCGTTAATAAATTGTCTAGATTTGTTGCACACTTGGAACAAAATGTCTTCAAAAGTATGTGGAAGGTGGTTACATTTATTTCCATTCCAATAACTTCACACATTACATTTCTGTGTGCACCGGTAGGATATGCTAGCCTAGAAATCTAGACGCACCCTAGCGGCGGCAAGTTAATAGACCTCTCCAGAATATATCCCGCCTCCTAACTTCCGTATCCATCCAACTTCCGGGCGTGGATTGTCTATGGGAAATAACATGCCGTTTTGAAAGATCGTACCTGTCAAACTCTGTAGGTGACAAAGTAGAAAAAGCTGCTGGGCAGATTGGCCTACACACTTCTGCCATCTAGTTTCCACTGGATTTTTTGATTTTCGGTGCCGTTTGAGTAGTATAGTCTATAGTATACTACTTAAACGGCACCGACAATCAAAAAATCCAGTGGAAACTATATGGCAGAAGTGTGTAGGTCAATCTGCCCACCAGCTTTTTCAACTTCGCTACCTACAGATGTTTTACCGGTATGATATTTCGAAACGCCATGTTATTCCCCAAAGACAATCCACGCCCGGAAGTTGGATGGATACGGAAGTTACGGAGGCGGGACTTATTCTGGAGAGGTCTATTTGCTCAGCCTGTACGTCTAGTATCAAACCATAGGGATTTCTATTGGCTGACGCCGTGGACATCATCCAATCACAGCGCTCTATTTTGTTAGAGAGTCTTAAGGCGGGCTTAACAGGATAACGACGGTGAACAACAAGGAAGGTGGCTATGGCGAACGAAGAGCGGTTGTTTAAATCGGCATTGGCGTCAACTTTGGAGGAGTTGGACTTGTGCTTTTCTTTGAAAGTTGAGCAACACAATGCACTTAAAGGTGCCATGTGTAAGAATTGAGGTAAAAATATCCAAAAAATGAGCTACACGCATCAAAAGAATGAGAAGAAATAAGGGCGATGATGTCATAAAAAAAATGACAAGGTATAGTGCTGCAGAGATATCAACCTGAATTAGCATGCTAAATTACTAGCCACAGCCCGACAGGTGTCATAATACCAGTTTCGGCCATGGGAGGCGGTATGCGGGCAACATAACCGCCAGCCAAACTGCAATACACGTTTCTCGGTTGTTACTCTAGGGTAGACCAACTCACTTTCTGGAAGTATACTGCCCCCATCTTTATGGAATGTGGAGTATGAATTGATTTTTTGGCGGACATTACACATGGCACCTTTAAGTCATTCCTTTTGAAGAAGGATGTATTTGCCGTTTTGCAGACCGGATACGGATATGGTCGTAGCGCTGGCCTATTGCATGCCTAGGCAGTTTGAAAGACAATTCACTGCCCGCCCCTTGGATTAAGCGAGGTGAATGGTTCGATTCCAGACTATACATTTCAATGATATAGGATGGCCCGTCAGGCTAAGGATATGCTCCTTTAATATCTTTGTTCCTACTATTTAGTTTATTTTCTTGAACTGCTATTTCTTATCCTGGACTGCCACCTACTGGATAGAAAAGGCAACAACCTAGTAATTATGTGAATCAAAATCTACATGTTTGAATGGCCAAAAAAAGGATAAAACATAGGTGTTATTCCACACATTACTTTGGGTAGCCTACTCTGCACATGTCATTGACAGTGAGTGGTAACTTCAGTCATTTTCATTTATCATGCTAAAAATCTGACCCAGGCACTATGCTGACCCAAAGGGAAAATTATAATAAAACAGAGACACGTTGAACTCTATATGTTCTATAAGCTCTATAAGTCTATAATATTGGTTTGGCTGTTCATTGATTCACTCATCTGCCAAAGTTGTTTTTAAGATATGTTCATAGCAAAACTGGATGCATGCGATTAATCTAGGTTAATTAATCACAGAGAATGTAATTCATTAGATTCAATTACATTTTTAATCGATTGACAGCCCTAGTTTATATACATACCTCAGATGTCAGCACTGCATTTTTCGCCTTAATGGGTCTAGTCTCCACCCATTTGGTAAAAAAATCAGTGGCTGTTAGTAGGTATCGGTTACCTGCTTTCCGCGACTTCTTCAATGGACCGATGAGGTCAACACCTTCATATAAATGTTGGATATCATAGAAGAAAAGAAGGGGTAAGAGTTCAATCTTGTTAATGCTGTAGCAATCTGTCACGTCTCTAGCAAATCCATGTGAAAGTGCAATCTCACCGATCATGTGCCAAGGTGCCACAGGTTTAATTGGCTTCATCTCTGGTGGCTCTGTCTTCACCCTCTCGAACGTCTGGCATGGTTCGCAGGTGCTGACCTTCACAGCAAATGAAGAATGAACAGAAACTGTTAATAGCAATTCATCTGTACATAGAAAATGAAACAGTTGTACTGTCAGAACCGAACTAATATAAATTCACCAACCCAATTGTCAACATCAGCTGTGATGTTGTGCCAATAAAACCTCTGCCTGATCTTCTCCATCATCCTGTCCCTGCCGAAATGGCCAGCATGGACCTCCTCGAGGATGGTAACCTTCTCTTCCTCAGAGAAAACAACCCTCCTCATGGAATGTCCATCAGTCCCTCTGTAGAACATTATGTCATCTGAAAAATAAAAAATATATAAAAAATAAATTATAAAAGAAACTACATTACAATATTGTCTAGGTGGAAGACCTGGCCATTAGCAACACTAAGTGTGGGTACACCAACTAACTTGCGTTACAGTCGCCATTACCTCTGGGCTAGATTTTATTAATGAAGTTGTCAATCTAGCTTTAGTCCCTCAGGTGAATTCTGAGGTAAATATACAAAAAATTTCATAATAATGACACATGTAATCGTGAAAGTAGATATACACCTGTCATAACCCGAGAAACGCAAAACATTTGATTAGAAATGGCAAATTGTTGGATTGACTCATTTTGAAGGCTATGATTGTGCTAAGGTGATTGTGCTAAAGTTAAGGTGAAGTGCTTGGCGAACTTTGATGCAAGTTAGCAGTCCAGCTAGTTTTTTGATGATATAACACAAATGGTTAGCGAGGTAATTCAGTTAAGTTAACATAACAGATTTCTGACATATTCTGCATAGCAGATAGTAAATTAGTTCGCAGCTAAAGCATTTACACCACCGTAACGTACCTTGAAGAGAGAAGTTTTTGGCTGCTTTCCTGATTGCTCTCTTGGAAGACTCAGTGACCCCTTGCTTGTACTTCTCTTTGCTGGAAAGATAAAAGAAAATGTCGTGTAACAACACCATCTTAACAACTGTTTGTCACTATCAAAATCACAAAATGTTTTAAATAAAGATAACTATGCGCTAACAACTTATGCTTTGTCAGCTACTGACAGCTAACGTCAACACAAAAGTTAATTAGGGCTGGCTAATGCTACAAACACTAAACGTTAAGAAACTAAACAACTCTATTCTTGTATAGCTAATGAATCGTACTAAAACGAATGTAAATTATCACGATTTGAAAAAAAAAAACAATAAATAATAGGGCCTGTGGCAGTAGATGTGGGTATCCCAAGGAAATTTGGAGTCGCGCTCTCGCTGGTCTGAGGTGATATGACGCAGTGACAAGATGCACTTCACGTTAATGCGCGAGCCGCCCTCACCAGATGTATTGCATAGCGACCAGCGTAGCAACGCTGTCGAACAGCTGATTAGAACGGTATTGTTGCGTCATCCGGAACTTTTTCCCTGGCCGGAACAAATTTACTGTGACAGAGCCAGTCGTCACTCTATGGGAGCTCGGCTCCCTCTGGCTCCCACGTAATTCGACAAATAAAGGCAGGTTCCCATATTTGCCTATACCATACCAGCAATTGCCATCAGTCCACCAGCACTAGAAGACATTGCTTCGATTTAAGTCAATGAAATAACACCTCTCCCAATATTTTATTATATTGTTGGTTGGATTAATAAAGTCGTTTTCCTACCATGGGTCTCCAACACACGTTCTCAAGCTCATTGTCTTGCCGCCCCTTTCGAGCTAATTGCCAGAGGCTGAAGCCTACTACATTTAATTGTTGCGTGACTCAAGGCATTCCAGCCTACGAATTTAATAAAAAGTAGCCTACTAAATCATGCATAATTAAACAATAACTCAATTTAGGCTACTTGGCTACGCAAAAAGGTTTCTATTACAGCACAACCCCTATTCAATGAATGGCTGCCTTGTCTCGCAATAAACAGCGGTGGAAATCCCGACACTTTTTCAACTGCATGAAACATAACAGTGAACCATCAAATATCTCCCAGAGTTCAGTGCCCATCAGTCCCAACATTTAGCAATATAATCAAACAGTCCAAAAGTAAATTAGATCCCAAACCAAACCGAAAATGTTATGCTTTTGATGGCCTTGTATGCCGCTCCAAACGAAAAGCATCTCTAATGATGGTTGTTAGTAGACAAACTGGCTTCAGATATCCAACAGAGTGAATATGAGATTGTGCAGTCTTACAGTACTGTAGATGGCTGTGGTTAGTGATGTGATGCTGTTAATGGGGAGTTTTACATAGTTAGCGCAAACCCTATAGGTTATTATTTATTTAGCGTATATAAGGCTTTTTTTCCTTATCAAAAGTGAGGGGGACGACGGCTGTCTCTTCAGCACTGCGTGGGACACATCCCCCACGTCCCCCGTGCCTCCTGCGCCACTGCCTAAATATATAAATAAATTAAGGACATACAATCCTTAACGTGAAAAAGCTTAACGTAGCTTAATGTCCCAAAACAACAAGTCGTTTTATGCTCATTATAAAGAAAGTTTAACGTGCCCCAAAACAGCGGTCAATTAATCACCAAACGTCAAGAGGGTTGAGTTGGAATGACACCGAGTTTTAGACACTGAGTTTTTGAAGCTAAGAAATATTTTCGTAATAAAAATGGTCATTTAACCAATAAAGGCTGAAAACATGTACAGTAAAACTGTAGGCTATAGAGTACATGCAACCCAGCAGAAGACTATTATAGGCTATTGGCAAATCATTGAGCATCATTCACACATTGTAGCCTATTCTGCACAGTTTCTACACGTGGAGCGCTAATGTGTCTAGGCATACTGTAAATCATTCAAAATGTGTGAAAGTCATTAGGCTGGAAGCGTGTCTACTGTCAGTGACTAATGCGAGAAGCGGGTTCTGTGTTGTAGGCTATGCATTTTTCCGACACTTGGCTGCAAGCTCCCCTCCCCCACCCCCTTCTTTCACAAGCAGTGCAGCTTTCTGAAGCGGTGCCTTTTGAAGCTAATGTAACAAATATTGTTGTGTGGCAATAAAAGTATCCAGGGTTTGCGCAAGTAGCCTAAATATATAAATAAATGAAGGACATACAATCCTTAACGTGAAAAAGCTTAACGTAGCTTAATGTCCCAACAACAAGTCGTTTTATGCGCTCATTATAAAGAAAGTTTAACGTGTCCCAAAACAGCTGTCAATTAATCACCAAATGTCAAGAGGGTTGAGTCTGAATGACACCGAGTTTTAGACACTGAGTTTTTGAAGTTAAGAAATATTTTCGTAATAAAAATGGTAATTTAACCAATAACGGCTGAAAACATGTAGCCTACAGTAAAACTGTAGGCTATAGCCTACAGTACATGCAACCCAGCAGAAAACTATTTATAGGCTAGGCAAATCATTGAGCATCATTCACACATTGTATTCTGCACAGTTTCTACACGTGGAGCGCTAATGTGTCTAGGCATACTGTAAATCATTCAAAATGTGTGAAAGTCATTAGGCTGGAAGAGTGTCTACTGTCAGTGACTAATGCGAGAAGCGGGTTCTGTGTTGTAGGCTATGCATTTTTCCGACACTTGGCTGCAAGCTCCCCTCCCCCACCCCCTTCTTTCACAAGCAGTGCAGCTTTCTGAAGCGGTGCCTTTTGAAGCTAATGTAACAAATACCACCAATATTGTTGTGTGGCAATAAAAGTCTATCCAGGGTTTGCGCAAGTAGCCTAGCCTAAATAGGCCTATATAAATAAATTAAGGACATACAATCCTTAAAGCTTAACGTAGCCTAGATTAATGTCCCAAAACAAGTCGTTTTATGCGCTCATTATACATGGATTTGAAACGTCACGAAAACATGCATGCGCAACCAAGAGGCAGAAAGCACCATAGAACAGCATAGAGCAATGCAAAAGAGCAAAAGAATAAAATTAGTTTTTGTGCTGACAACTGCACCAATTCGAAATCACGATGGTTAGAGAATGTTAAATATGTTCAATATCCCTAACGGAATGCATGTCTTCGCCAAAAATGACAAAATACGATGTTATGTTAATAATGCAAATGAACGGCACACTTTGAAATATAGTCGGAAATGAAATGTTATTATCATTGAGACAACAGGGGTATACAATAAAATCCGATTGTAGCTTACAGCAGCCGACTATTTAGGTTAAGTTTATAACGTTGTGGACGGCCACCAAGCGTCTTCTGCCCCACGGCTGCGGCACAGTCTTGAGTGACCGGATTCGTTTTCCTTTGTCATATGAATGCTGTCATTTTGTTAACATTACTGTTAAGGAGATGCTGTAGGCAAAGGCTATATTTCAACCTCGTTAGTGTCAGAACTATTCACAAGGTGCCAATGTGGGAACACTGTCTGTTAAGATTAAACATAACTGACAATTTTAGAGAGGATGGTTTGATGGCTTAGATTACACAACAAAATTAATCAACAGACACATATAATTTATAATGCTGCCAAAATTATTCACTGATTCTGTCTGTGTTTCAGTTTTGGGATCCCAATGTTATTCATGTTACACAGCAGGTAAAAGAACACAAATCTCACATCACAGGCTGTTTGTATGGAAAGGTGTCCTTAAATATTGCTCATGAATATGCCCGTTTTTCAGAGAGTCACAAGGCAGTAGTGGTTATGGAGCCAAACCTGTCGCCCATTTTCTATGGAGAGAATATCAGCCTTCGCTGTGACATACAGGGAAAACCAAACAATGGTCAGTGGTCATACCGCTGGTACAGAAATGATTCTCTACTGGAAGACACAGGAAAGAGTGTAATTTCACTCAACCAGACGGATTACCCATTATATGACAGTGTTTATAAATGTACAGCATCACAGAGTAACGGGGTTCAGCTTGAAAGTGAACCTATCAAAATTCCTGTAATGGGTGAGTCTCCAATGTGCAAATATATTTCTTTGTCAGCCATAAAGCATGTGTCAAACATACCTAATTCATTTTTAAGGTATTATTTCTAGCTAGTTTTTAATGAGCTCTTCAAATAGTGGCAGCCGTGGCCTACTGGTTAGGGCTTCAGGGTTGGAACCGAATGGTTGCCGTTCGATCCCCGACCAATAGGAAAAATGTGGGCAGGGATGTGAGCACTGCTCTCCCATGCTCACATCCATGGCTGCAGTGCCCTTGAGCAAGGGACCTAACCCCTCACTGCTCCCCGAGTGCCACTGTAGCAAGGCAGCCCACTGCTCTGGGTTAGTGTGTGCTTCACCTCACTGTGTGTTCACTAATTCATGGATGGGATAAATGCAGAGACCAAATTCCTTGTATACGCAAGTATACTTGGCCTAGAAACCTGAAAAATGTACATTTTGACAGCCTGCATGTTCAAGAAAAGGGAGGTAAACCCATTATCTTACATGTTTCACAGCAATACCTCAGGTTATAACCACCATACAGAGTCCTCAACAGCCCTTCTACAGTGGAGACAGAGTCACCCTGAGGTGTACCATCACACAGGGTGAAGGCTGGGAGCATCACTGGAGGAGAAATGGTAGCAGATTACACGGTTTGATTAACAGCACCATCACCATCTCACTTCCTAATGAAAGTGGTCTCTACCGTTGCTATGGAATAAGGGGAAATTTACCAAGCTATGACAGTCCTGATATTCCTATTTTTTTCAGAGGTATGTTTTCCATGTCCATGTGTTGCTCCAAAGGTGTATTTAAAAGGTGCTATGTGGAGTTTTTGGTTGTGGAGTAGGGTTGCCATTACTTTCCTGTTACTGTAGTATAAACTACTGTGACAGTATCTTCCTGTTACACAATACCAGTCAAAAGTTTTGAAACACTTTGGGCCCTCTTGTGCACCTGGCTCAGATGGTGCAAAGCGTGATGCAAGGCTTATTCTTATCTTACACTCAATACATTTAGGAATTGTTCGCCATGCGCTTCACTGTTATCAAACCTTGCACCCAGTGGTATGGCAATTAATGACATAAGTTGCGGTCTGGTACCCTGGATATCCAGAGTTCTCGCGAGAGCACAATGGAATTGTCTCTGCGAGACACTCTGGCAAAGATCAATGATGCACGTTACTTTTACCCCAACATTCCGGGGAACCAGCTAAACTGATGAAGACAGCGCTGCAACGTTAGAGGACAGTATACATTGGTCGTAGTGTTATCCGATTGCGTCGAAGTCCGAAATCATTCAGAATAAACATGGTCTAGTGTTATCCAATTGCATGCAGGGAGATTTTTAAATGCATGCTTGTTGCCGCCCCTCGAGTTGGGCCATTACATTGTTCTTGACCAGACCCTTAATTTTTCTAAATTATCAGGGTCTGGATTTTCCAGGCTAGTGGTCTGGTGCATGATCCAAAATTCGTTATCTTACACCCTCTAAAAATCATTACGCCACTGACCAAGACAAACCTGGTCTATAGCGAAAGGTGCATATAAAGCACAGCTGAAGACGCATTGTCACAAGATGTAAGCAGCAACTCCTCTGCAGGATAAATATCCTTAGGATATTTATTCAGTCATTCAAACATTATAAGTGTTGCTTTTTTCAGGCTATGTTTTCGATGGTAACCCCTTGTCAGTCAATAGTGAAAGTAATTAACTGTGTAGAACTGTTTTGTCATTAACTATGAGACCATGGTGAAGTTAGTTTCACTTTGCCTATATGACTTCAAATAATGGAAATAATAATTCAAAACATTTCAGCCTCTCCGATTTCAAAAATAACATTGTGCACACCTGTCAGTTTTCAGAAAAGTTTTCCTTTACACTAACCCGAGTATATGCTTTCAAGAGCATGCCAAACCTGTCGGTGACAGTGTAAGGAGAAACTCAATCCCACGTTAGCCAATCAGAATCCCGAATATACCAACAACAGCAACGAATCACTTTCTCTTCTGAACTGACTAAAAATCTCTGCCTGGTCACATAATTCTCCGTTTGTACCTCTTTAGACGCAAACGAACAAACAGAGTTTTCCCAAAAAAGTTTTTAAAACTCCGTTTGCGGGGGGATAAAATGTCCGTTTGCGTCTAAATGACATGGTCAAACGCAGAAAAACATCACCAGTTGCATCGTTTTCGTTGTCGTCTAAACAGGGCCTAAGAAACTAGGGATCGACCGATATGGTTTTTTCAGGGCCGATACCGATATCAATTATTACCAAAACAGGAGGCCGATAACCAATATGTAAAACCGATATTTCAGTTGTCAAAAAGGGGGGTAGATAGTAGCCTAGGCTATGGCGATATGCTGAAAATTTTTATTCAAAAGCATTTAATTATGCTAACTTTTCTTTCTTCTTTAGATACACAATTGTCTATCAACTTGCATCACAAGTGTAAATCCTGTGTATCATGTTAATCCAAGAGCTGACTGATAGCAATTATTTCCATAGGCATACACAATGGGCTATGTGCTTGTAAGGGACCTGTCACAAAAAGGATGCTATGCCATCGTGTATGTGAGTGCACGAGAGAGGGATAGGGAGAGGAAGAGGTGCATGCGTGATGGCAAGTGTTATGGTTCAATAGTTTAACAAAACAGTTTTAAAATAGTTCTTAGGCTATTTAAGCATGCAATTTGTGTCCATATGTATAGCTATAAGCTACACTTGAGCCTAAAAGGCACGTAATTGCCAGCTCAGGACGCGATTTAGTTCAGGTCTGATTAAATTACGGCTGACCCTGGGTGCCTGTAGTCTTTTCTGACAGCCCGTCAAAAAGCAGCAACTAGACCAGTGGTCTCCAACACGGTGCCCGCGGGCACCAGCCCGCGGGACGGCTATGAGGCGCCCCCAAAAAAATAGCCAAAATCTAAAAATAGCCAACAGGTCGCCTGCAGATCACGCTCTATTGTGAAGTTTTCAATAGATATTTAAGTCTAGACCAGAACCATTTTAAGAATGTATGTAGCCATACATCTGTAACATTAAATTGATATTGGTGATATCTTACAAATTGTAGCTGCGTTACATTTTAGCCTTTGGCTCCAAATCCGTTTCCCATTCAGTCAACAGCAGAAGCGGAGCTCATACACGCTGCTCGCACGCATAGACAGTAAAGGGGGAAAAACTAGCTCGTCTGGTGTAGCCAATGGAAGCATATCTTTGCAAAAGTTCTGTGGCCATTCCACGTTCGTCAAATACGGTTCTTGCATGATTGTTCAAGAACTGAAAAACAATTGCTTTAGCTCACAGGCCTTTTCTCCTCTGTAGGCTACTGTAGGCCTGTCAAACTCGATTCCTTTTAAGGATCCGGGTTATTCTGAGTCACTCACTAAACTGATCCGGGTTGAACGATTCACTTGAGTCACTTGAGTCAGTATTGCTAAATCGCAAAGAAATTCAGTCCTACGTTCAAGCAGTGCAGTGGGGTGCTTCATTTCGTTAAGTACCTTGTCATGTTGGATGTGGATCCTCCATGATTTGAAACCAGGTTTTTGCAGTACTTGCATCAAGAGTTTTGCTCTCCTGGTCAAAGTGCATCCACACATTGTTCATCTTTTTGGTGCTCATGTTCAGAAACTTTGATCTTATTGACAGAGAGGGTAGCCTATATAATAATTAATTATTTGTTGTTGTTTTGTTAACAATAGAACATTTGCCTAGGTTTAATGCTACTCTGCTACAATGTTTATTACCACTACTATACTAATAGTAGGCTACTAGGAATCTATTCTAATAGGTATTACTAGGCAACTAATATTATTAGCCTATTAATCATAGCTATATATATATATATATATATATATATATATATATATATATATATATCATGTTAGGTAGCCTAATATAATATCATATAATATAATATAAAATAGCCTAACATAATAACATCAAAACCTCCACCCACTCACGGGAAAGAAAGCAGTTTGAGCCAGACTGTTTATTTATTGTCTTAACCTAGCCTTTGCAATTGACTTTCAATGTAGACATAGAAACAGGAACGTAGAAATGCCCTGCAGTGAATAAATTATTATTACTGTTATTATTATTATTATTACTACTACACTACTACTACTACTACTACTATTCTCATTAGGCCTATTATTATTATCACCTTGACACGAGTAGAAACTAGGCTACTTGCTCGTCTATAGATCCACTCATGACAATGTAGCCGGCTGATTCGACTGACTCGCACTCTTAACAACATAATGTAACCGGTCCGCCCGACTGATCCAAATGACCCAGGTAGGCTAGCCTACTCAAGCAACTCCATACAGAGCTTGCAATGTTTCGGACGGTCTTCGCGACCTAATTGCATTTTAAAGAAGGCTATATGTGCAGAATATATGTTATTTCAGAAGTGAAAGCATGGCTTTTGTTGTGGATTTTCTTTTAACCTTGACGAGGAGTTACTCGCTCCTCTAAAGATCCACTCATGACAACGTAGCCGGCTGATTCGGCTGACTCGCACTCATAACAACAACGTAACCGGCTTGGCTGATCCGACTAGCCTACTCTCCATAGAGAGCTTGCAATGTTTCGGACTGTCTTCGCGACCTAATTGCATTTTAAAGTAGGCTATGCGTGCAGAATATATGTTATTTCAGAAGTGAAAGCATGGCTTTTGTTGTGGATTTTCTTTTAACCTTGACGAGGAGTTACTCGCTCCTCTAAAGATCCACTCATGACAACGTAGCCGGCTGATTCGGCTGACTCGCACTCATAACAACAACGTAACCGGCCCGCTTAGCTGATCCGACTAGCCTACTCTCCATACAGAGCTTGCAATGTTTCGGACTGTCTTCGCGACCTAATTGCATTTTAAAGTAGGCTATGCGTGCAGAACATATGTTATTTCAGAAGTGAAATCATGGCTTTTGTTGTGGATTTGTTTTTCACCTTGAAGAGGAGTTACTCTAAAGATCCACTCATGACAACGTAGCCGGCTGATTCGGCTGACTCGCACTCATAACAACCTAACCGGCCCGCCCGGCTGACCCGGGTAGATAGGCTACTCAAGCAGCTCCATGAGCGTGCAGGACTGTCTGCACGACCTAATTGCATTTTAATATGCTACATCTATACACCAAGTCTAATTATGTCTAGGCTACATGCAGAACATTGAATGTTATTTCAGAAGTGAAAGAAATGGCTTTTGTTGTGGAATTGCTTTTCACCTCGAGGAGGAGCTACTCGCTCTCGCAGATCCACTTATGACAACGTAGCCGGCTGATTCGACTGACTCGTACTCAACGTAGCCTAACCGGCCGGCTGATCCGACTAACCCGGATTGCTACTCAGCCGCTCCAATCTGAGTCCCATGGTCTGTGAGTCTGCAATGTTTCCGGCTCTGCGGGAAGTTAACCAGTTATCTCAGACTGCCTGCTCACTCAGTCGCTTGAGTTGATTTGTGGAGTTGTGGTTGCCTACGAAATTGTTACATTTTTGGCAGCTACGATGGCTAGGGCTAGGAGGCTAGCTAATGTTGCAAGAGGTTTGTGTGTGGCGCTGTTTTAGATTGAATTGTAGTAGGACTCAACTGATCCGAGTTAATGATACTAGAGACTCGCGACTCATGGGTTAATTTAAAGATACGGGTGAAAGATCCGAGTGAATCACAACTCAAACAGGCTTAGGCTACTGCCGTATAATAGCGCTGAAAATGTTGTGGCATGCATGACTGAGCAGGACTGTGCATTACCGTTTTTGTCAGATCATGGAGAGATTTCAGGTGTGCAATAACTTTAAAAGGAGTTTTCATATGTTAGGGTGGTGTGGGCGATTACTATTGAAATGTTAAAACTGAATTGTCCACTGAAATCAGAACTTAAACAACCCCTGAATTCATAATGGTGGGTGGGTATAAATTGGGTACAAATTTTAACCCAAAATGGCGTTTTACAAACGGAAGTTCGGGAGGAGCGTGACGGAATTTGCCACGCCTCCTTCTTCAATCAGTCAGGTTATTTATTCGCAGTCTACCTGCCGAAGTTGCAGCATCGGTGTTACTCCGCTCGCAGTGACTACCGGTTTGCTCGCCTGTCTCAAGCAGAACTTGCTGCCCACTATCTGTTACAGACTTTCATGGTCTAGGTTGCGTGGGAAACTACTGCAGGGAGGTAGTTCTTATCTTGTTGCTTTGTATTAGAGCTGTTTGTAAAGCCCACTCGTTCCTGCTGAATGTTGAGATACATGTCACAAACATGTAGGCTATAGCCTACTAGATGAAGGCACTTGTTTAGCTATTTGCCTTACTTGTTTTTAGCTAACAACTTTCGGTCACATTGGCCGTGTTAATAGTTACAGGCTCACGGAGTTCTTGTCTAGAGGCATAGGGTGAACTGAAGTCAGTGTAGGCTAAATATCCCGTGAATCACTTGAACACTTGAACATTGCAAGCGGCCATGTTATATAGACGTGACATTTCTGATAAATCAGGCTTCCAGTCCTTCGTGGTTCTTTGGTAAAGTTTGCTTGGAATTGTGTTAACCAACGTGTTGTCTATCCTAAGTTGTTTGTCACTCAAATTTGCTTCAGTAGCCAATGTGCCTGTATTCCGTGATTTGCATGGGTCCCAGCTTGTAACTTCTAACACGTTACATCTCTTGCCACTTTGTTTGTTTTAGCAAGCAACTAGCTTCCCTCATTGCAGATGGCTAATGGTTAGCCTACACATGAAGTTGGTACTAGGCTACAAACTGCTGCCGTTTGCCAAGGGTAATTGTATAACGTTAGCTAAAATTACCTAGCCTACTGTTTTGATTTTAGTAGGCTACTGACTAGCCTACCTCTGCTAGTCAGTGAGTGTCACCGTGGGCTATGCAGTGGGTTCTAGCTTAGTTTGTAGGCTAATTCTTGCTACATTATTTCAATAATAACTTTAAAGTCTCACTTGCTGTGACTGGTTTCTATCTCATTAAAGATCAGTAGTAGACCTACATAACAAACAGCTAACAAACTCAGCTGCGTTCTACAGCTAACACATCTACATGTTGCTGACGGCTACCACTTTGCCTGTTTAAAGAGTCTTATCTCGGCATTTGATTTGTGATAAGAACAGTTTAATATGCATTAGTATTGAACGCATTGCGCTGCGGTGTTCATGATGCTAACCTTTAATGAACACCAAGCTGAACTGTCATTCGGCCAGATTCTGTGCCGCAACAATCTGGTATCATTCTGATCCAGACATGCACAAATATGGAGTCCCAGTGTGTGTGAGATGCGGAGTTGAGGTCAGTTTTGCCGCTTTTACCCCCACCTCAAAGCCGGCTTTGGCCGTAAGGCAGCTGATACACAGGAGCTGTTGCTCTGTCGCTCATTGCTAAGAGGGCAAGGAAGGAATTTTTTCTCCTTTAAAGTGTTTGGGAGTTTTTCGCCTTCCTCTGTGTTGAGTGCCAGCATATTAAAGCCTTCCCTAGCTTACCATGGGAGCACAGGTACACCAGCGTGTAGCTTTGCTCTGTTACACTCCTAGCTGACCATGGAAGCACCTACACCAGCGTGTAGCTCTGCTGTTCCTTGGAATCCTCTCTGATAATGTGCTGCTCACCACTTTTCTTGCTGTTAGCTACAGTATTTTAATTACATCCTGGTTTCCATAGCACCTCATATTGCTAAATTGGCGCTATTGCTATCCCTGGATTACTCAAACTCCATTATCACAACTCTATGTAATTATATGCACTATCCTGGGGTGTTAGGCCTGTATCATCAAAGCATGTTGTAAGCAACAGCCTACAACTACTAGACTACTATCGCCTCCATTGTACTTTGTGGCTAAATGTAATTTGCTCATTTTGAATTGCTTGATAGGTGTTGGCTAAAATGAAACATACATTCTTAAACAATTTCAAATCAAGGCCAACACTTTCCCGATTTTCTCCTGAAACTTGTCCTCAGTCAGAGTGTTGAGCTCAATCCTTTTTTCTTTCCCTCCTGCTAGCCAATCAGCCAAGCACCTGCGCCGTAGTGTGGAGCTCCGTTCCTCCGGCATCTCTCCCTTTGTCCATGCAACATGCTTTGTCAACCCAGCAAGTTATGGGTGCCCGCGTGCAGCCCTCTACCTTGCCTTCCACTACTGCGTTCTCTTTTCTCTATTCCAGCTAATCAAGCCTCTTCTCTTTGCAGACCCAGGGTGCTGTGCAACCTCCTCCCCCTCCCCTGTAGCGACCGCCTCGCTACCTTTTCCCTTTCCTCATCATCTCCCACCGGCGTGAACCGCGTTCGTGCCCGTGTCTCTACCCCAGCCAGGGACCGCGTCCCTGGTTCTCCCTCACCCCTCTTTCCCTGGATTGGTGCCACCACCCATGGGGTCACCCAGTGTTTCCCATACATTGACTTATTTGTAGCGGCCTACCACTATATCAACATTGACCACCAAACAATGATTTTCCAGGTTGTATTAAATTGTGCTTAAATCTGGTTAGCATCATAACCACACTGTGCTAATTTGATAAACTGTTCCATTCAAGTTAATTCTGCAAACCAACCACCACAATTGGAATTCAATTCTGTGGGAAACACTGGTCACCGCATCCTTCTAACAATGTTTTCCAGATCACACCCAGGTCAATCTTCTCTTTCCGCTCTTCATGTTTGCTCTTTACAAACCCTTTTGCTTCATTTTTAAGGTGCCTTAGTTGCCCTCATCTTTGGGCTGTATACACGGATCCTAGGGGTGTAACGGTTCATGTATTCGTATTGAACCGAAACGGTACGGGCGTCACGGTTCGGTGCATGAATTTACACGGAGAATACACGGTATAAAAATACATAAAACTCGTGTGCGGATTAATTAATGTCATGCGCAAGTACTGTTAAGTAGCGAGAGTTACGGGAGTTCTTTAGCGACACCTAACGCTAATCTGTAGCCTTGCCTTAGCTCTGAAGCTCTGATTGGCGCCTATGTTTTTTGTCAGGTCGTCGGTCGAGTCCGTCAGTCATTAAGCACTAAGGTTAGACCCACAAGAGTTAGAGGATCCGCTGGTCTCTTTAAGATCGCAAGTTTGAGAACTTCAGTTACAGTAACGTTAGTACAGGCGAAAGAGTGGTGGATAAGATGAAACTGTGTGTCGACGTTGTTCAGCAGTTGTTGGGTATGTGAGTGGAAAAAATGCTACACATATTCGAAGCCATCACCCAGATGATGTAGGCTACCAATCACTGAAACGAGGGGAAAACACTTTCCCTGCGCTTCAGCAGCCTTTGGATACACATACAAATAGGGCCAAAACCTATGGCTTAAATTAAATGATTTCGTAATGACAGAAAGCTATGTAAATCGCGTGGTAATTACCTTTATGTTGGGGTAACTTGTAACTTCTCACATGAGGAGCTGGTAGTGTTAAGTGCATAGACAGCAAAATAAAGTGACAACGCTATAACCAGGCTAATAAACAAACCATGCTACGGTGAGTTAACGTCAAAGGGCAAAGTCACGTGACTTCTAGTTGTAGTCTGTTTATGAAATGAAAGGAGCAATTTCGTTTTTAAAAAAAAAGGCAAAATAGTGTGATATTTTCACAGTTAGTAGGCTAGATTATTACTTTACACACAATAAATTGTAGACAAATTGTAGGCAAATTGTAGACCCTTCCATATACAACTAAACACAGATGTTGAAGGTCTTGCTTAAGTGGATTTTTAAAAATCATTTTTCTATGTAATTTGCACTTTCAGAAATAAGAGATGCTGTAGGCCTATTTTCAGTTTTATAGCTGATTGTCTTATTTTGTTTACAAGTTACAGATGGAGTCTGGGTACTTATTGTACTGTTTAGCCTACATCTTACACACTTCAGGCTGTTGCAGATAGCTCAGGGAAGAGACTGTATGACACTAGGTGGTACAGCCTGAGACATGTACAAAAAAGAAATGCTTTCTGCATTTTTGTTTTGCTTTTCCCTCCATTGTACCGAACTCGTACCGAACCGTGATGTCCGAACCGAGGTATGAACCGAACCGTGACTTCTGTGTACCGTTACAACCCTAACGGATCCTGCTGACTCCTGCCTGCACAGTGACTCCTGCACGATCCCCCCAGAGCAATTTGGCTGAGCCATAGACTCTGCCAAGCATGGGTTTCTTAACATCCATTAATCAGTTTTCGCTTCAAGATGGCTCTTCAGGCTCTTCACTAGTACTAATCTACGTGTCAATGCCTAACCTACTCCAGCCTAGCCGCTTGCTCTCATTCTCTAAATTTCTTCTCATGCTCTTGAATGCAAACTGCCTCTATTAAGTGTTTGCTACAGGTTCATATTTACTCTCTAGATTGGCTACCATATTGCTAGGTAGCTCAGTGTTCTCTTCAAACTTAATACAGCAAAGTAGAAACCTGTAACACCCATTTATCACCTTTCAGTAACTATCCTTATATTCAGACCATGTGTATGCTATGTAATGTCTAAGATCCCCTTATAGCATATATTTGACATTTTTTGCACATGTAACCCTCATTGGTTTTAAGGGCAACTCGGATATCTACCAACGCATATTGGTATTGGCACAGACCGTTTAGGTTTCATTCAGGCAAATAACGGTCTACCCGAGTAGTAGAATACTCTAGGCGCCTTAGATACCTTTCATATCACCTTATCTATAGCCTACACGGTCCTAGCCAGGGTCTTTTCAATTGGGTTGCATATTTTGGGGTGATAACATGACATGGATCCTGCTTGATTCCTGCCAGCGCAGTACACTCCTGCAAGATCCCTGCAAAGCACTCCATGACCCTGGCTAGGGATCTTGCCAAACAGCAGAATTGTAGATCGTAATTTGTAATGTTAACTTTATGAATCACTCACAAATCTTCGAATCACATGCCATGAGCATCAGCAACTACATCAGTCCTCTATTCCCACTGCACTGGTCCCGAGCTCTGCTACTGCAAGCTGTACTCCCCTGCACTGACCCCGAGCTCTGCAACTGCAAGCTGTACTCCCCTGCACTAACCCCGAGCTCTGCAACTGCAAGCTGTACTCCCCTGCACTGACCCCGAGCTCTGCAACTGCAAGCTGTACTCCCCTGCACTAACCCCGAGCTCTGCAACTGCAAGCTGTACTCCCATGCACTGACCCCGAGCTCTGCAACTGCTAGCTCATTGCCCTGCATGTCATGTTAAGTGCATGTTACAGTATGTGTGCAAGTGCATGCCTGTTAAGTTAGCTCAAGCTTCCCATTACTTCAGGATTGGTACAGCCACCACCGCGGTTGGTGGTCTGACCAATCCGCTAAGCACTCCTTCACCCTGGTTAGGGATCTTGCCAAACAAGTTTGCTGTTTTGCATGTCAACTCATAGATTGGCATTTGCATCATCTTAGACCTCCATCTGCCATAGTCGACAGGCGCCCCTGGCTGTCTTAATTCAAGTCGTTCCTCTATCGCATCCCCATTAGATCCCCCATTTGATACAGATGACGGACGCTCCGTCACTTGCTACTGTTTTCAAATGCAGCTCAAAGCTGTTCTAACGCAAGTCGGAATCCCAGCAGACCGTTACTCAACTTATTCTTTAGGATTGGTGCAGCCACCACTGCGGCAAATAACGGTCTGTCCGATCCAGCCCTCAAAACTCTCGGCCGGTGGTCCTCCGATGCCTATCACTCATATATCAGATCAAATCTCTGATCTGAGGAAGCGCACCTCGCGCACTCCCATTGAATTTGCTCAGCGTGGTTCTTGCCATAGGGTCCTTCATCTTCAAATGCAATTTTTGGGGTGTATGGCGGAATCCTGCCCGACTCCTGCCTGCGCAGTCGACTCCGGCACGATTCCGCGAAGCCCTTCAGGACCATGGCCAGAGACCTCGCCAAACATGCTTTTCTATTATGCTTTTATGTATTATGCTTTTATGTCTTTATGCAAATTCAGGAATGTGAACTAGTGAAATGGCGTTTTACAAACGGAAGTTCGGGAGGAGCGTGACGGAATTTGCCACGCCTCCTTCTTCAATCAGTCAGGTTATTTATTCGCAGTCTACCTGCCGAAGTTGCAGCATCGGTGTTACTCCGCTCGCAACCCACCACCTCCCCTTACGCCTCCCGTCTTTTATAGTTAAAGAATAAGGGGGTGTATGGCGGAATCCTGCCCACTCCGGCACGATTCCGCGAAGCCCTTCAGGACCATGGCCAGAGACCTCGCCAAACATGCTTTTCTATTATGCTTTTATGTATTATGCTTTTATGTCTTTATGCAAATTCAGGAATGTGAACTAGTGAATTATTAATTGCACAAAACGATTGTGTTTTTTTTGTTAAAAACTTTGTTTTTTTGCAAACTTTGAAATGAACAAACTGAACAAAAATGTTGGTAGTGTTGCATAGGCCTACACAATATTGATAATTTAAAAGTACAAATCTCATAGGCCTATTATTTAGGAGGACTACCCTCCTAAATAAGGGGTGACGGTATGTTTGTTTCAAATGAGTGGCCCTCCATATGATTTCGGGTCTTCAGGTAGCCCTCATTCCCAAAAAGGTTGGAGACCCCTGAACTAGACTTTTTGACGTTCGCTATCGCATAATTTAGGACTACTATGTAGGCCTAAGGGATAACGTCCGCCGAGGTGTCCCGTTATTCACAATTAATGGACGAGGCGGATGCAAAGAACTCCCGACGCGCAGCACCCGAGTTTGTAGGCTAACTAGTAAACGGTAGGCTATCACTAACGTGCATCAATCGGGAATTCGCTAAATGAAGGAGGTTGGTGCTTTAGGCTACTTATTGATCCGGATCAAAGAGACAATAGCTTACAAAGTGGTGTTTTTGTAACTTCATTACAAAATTGTTGCATTGTGATTCATTGCAACTTCAGCAATGTAAGGTAGGCCTACCTTCCTTACCTTCGAAAAATAGCTCCGTACAGCTGAAGCCCAGTCTACAGTAAGCCTCAAGGCTCTGGTATGGTCGTGCGTCACATTTGCGCGTGTCCAAGACGTGCGTCCTTTTTGCCGTGGACGTGAAGCATACTCCAACTTCTGCTGTCCTGATATGAAGGTATATTGGGTGCAAAAGTGGCGAGCACATTTAACTGCAGATTTTGCATGTGCACACTAAAGTCGTAAATGTGTAACAGTAAAGTTGAAGTTGTACATATTTTTTTTATATCTTGTTAACACAAAATAGGGGCTACAGGTTCACAAATCCTTTTTACAGGTACACAAATCCTATCCTGTGAGTCACAACTTTTAAGAGTCATGCACTCGACACTTTTGCTCCAAACGTTGCAGCGCAGTTGGTGCGAAACACATTTGCACATCCGTGTTTCATAATCTGAGAACATGCACAACATTCGTGCATTTGTAAACCCAAATGTGAACTAATGCATCCGAAGTTGTGCACCTGTGAAATAATTTCTCATTAATAAAATTCTACAGATCGCTTTGATTTTCTTGCACGACTACAAGTCAATTGATACAAGTGCTCGAATCTGCTTCTACGAGTGACGAGTGACTTTTGCTCCTGGCTAGGTGATATAATAGGAGCAAAAAGATTTGTATGTGTGCACGTCGAGCGAATCGATCGAGAAAACAAGGCGGCCGGATCTGGATCCAGGATCGCGCTCAGACTACCATTGCTTGCTCATAAGGTAAGTAACATGATAACTAGATGTAAACTAGATGTAAACTAGAACAAAATATGACCGCCGCCCAGTCCAGCACATTTTTTCCACAAAAATAAATCACGCTGAAAGGCCTATACGATTCTAACTGTCTCATGAAATTGCATTATCCACACTCAATTCTCACTGATATCTGCTAGACAACAAGTACCAAAACATGATTAGTTCATAGATTTCACATGTAAAATTAATTTTATACAACCCCACCTCCATCTTGCCTGTTCATAATTCTGAGAAATTCTTGAATTGTGTGCATGTGTGCATGTACATGTTTATGTTATGCGTGTGTGTGTGTGTGTGCCTGCGTATGTGCCTGTGCATGCAAGCGTACATATGTCTACTGTGTGAGTATGTGTCATACGTATGATTACTGTGAATGTATGTGTGTGTGTGTGTGTGTCTGTTTGTGCACATGTGTGCACATGAAATGGGTTAACATGACCCCTGGAGGCAAACATACGGAAAAAAATGGTCATCCTAGGCCCTACAGTTCTCAAGATATTCACAGAGAACTGTGTCTGCCCTACCCTTCTTTCGGGGGGTCCAGTCCAGCAGGGGGGCTACAGATCAAAACGAAAAATTACGGTTCCATGCTATCCATGTGGGGGTACATGCCCACCAAGTTTTGTGTACCCCGGTCTTTTAGTGTCCCGGGAATCCTTGTTGGTGTACGTCACTAAATGTACACATAAATTATTTTATTGTAAGGCCCCCCATGAATGAAAGTACACAAAACTTGGCATGCATTCGGAGGGTGTCATAATGATCCTACACTTTTAATTTCGTGCAGTTTTGACCTTGTCAGCCAGAGATATTGTGATGAAAACACCTAATTTTTTGCTTTTTCATTTTTAACTAGGTGGCGCTATACATAAAATAAGTGGTAATGGGATGGGTTGACATGCCCCCTTAAGACCAACATACATAAAAAAGGTGGACCTCCTAGGCCCTACGGTTATCGAGATATTCACAGAAAACTGTCTCCGGCCACCTACAGGCCAGTTGGTGTATAGTAACATAAATTAATTTATTGTGTGGCCCCCCCAAGAACGGAATTCCACGAAACTTGGTGTGCATACAGAGGGTGTCATAATGATCCTACACTTCCAATTTTGTACAGTTTTGACTTTGTTAGGTCACAGATACCTTCAATTACAACACCTCATTTTTACTTTGTTGTGTTTAACTAGGTGGCGCTATACATGAAATGAGTGGTTATGGAATGTGTTGACATGGCCCCTTGAGATCAACATACAAAAAAAAAAAGGTCCTCCTAAACCCTACGGTTTTCGAGATATTCACAGAAAACTGTGTCTGCCCTACCCTCCTTTCGGGGGGTCCAGTCCAGTGGGGGGGCTACAGATCAAAACGAAAAACGATGGTTCCATGCTATCCATGTGGGGTTACATGCCCACCAAGTTTCGTGTACCCCGGTCTTTCAGTGTCCCGGGAATCATTGACAGAAATTTGGGCATGCGAAAAAGAAAAAAAAATCTGACTAAACCTATATGACCGCCGCTTCGCTGCGCGGCGGTCATAATAACTAGTTTAGGAGTACAGAAATATAACACTGCCCGTCCAAAATCGTTAGGACACATAATCTGACATCAATTTTCAAACACACCACAAAAAATATTTTTTCCTCGCTTTGTGCAAAGAAAAACTATAAATCGTGTGTCCTTCATTGATAAGGAAACATGCTGAGGTTACTTACTTTATGAGCAGGCAATGGTAGTCTGAGCGCGATCCAGGATCCAGATCCGGCCGCCTTGTTTTCTCGATCGATTGCTCGACGTGCACACATACAAATCTTTTTGCTCCAATTATATCACCTAGCCAGGAGCAAAAGTCGCTCGTCACTCGTAGAAGCAGATTCGAGCACTTGTATCAATTGACTTGTAGTCGTGCAAGAAAATCAAAGCGATCTGTAGAATTTTATTAATGAGAAATTATTTCACAGATGCACAACTTCGGATGCATTAGTTCACATTTGGGTTTACAAATGCACGAATGTTGTGCATGTTCTCAGATTATGAAACACGGATGTGCAAATGTGTTTCGCACCAACTGCGCTGCAACGTTTGGAGCAAAAGTGTCGAGTGCATGACTCTTGAAAGTTGTGACTCACAGGATAGGATTTGTGTACCTGTAAAAAGGATTTGTGAACCCGTAGCCCCTATTTTGTGTTAACAAGATATAAAAAAATATGTACAACTTTACTGTTACACATTTACGACTTTAGTGTGCACATGCAAAATCTGCAGTTAAATGTGCTCGCCACTTTTGCACCCAATATACCTTCATATCCTGAATGCACGTTAAATCGTTAAGGTTAGCGCCTGCGCACTACGGATTAACTGTGATACTCTGCCCCACCAACTGGGGTCGGTACGTCGAGACTGAAAGTAGGACACAACCACCAAAGAAGCCTGAAACGCCTGAAGAAAAGAAGAACGTGGGATGTGCGAGCACTGAACGAAGGAAGAGCTGATGAAGGAAAAAGCACCACGAGTAGGCTACGTTCGCCTGTCTGCTGGGAAGTTTGATAAGCTGGCCCATCGCATCGCTCCATTTATCATCCACCAGAACACACACAGCACACCTGTTGGTATAGCTGAGAGACTAGCTTAGCCTACTTGCTTATTAGGGTACTTAGCCTATAGCTAAGTGACTCGGTGCTGCGAGGGCAGCAATATTGGTGCGATACAAAGTAAAGACATTTTTCTAAACACAGCATGGTAAGAAAGAATTGTGCGTACAGATGTCCTCAATTAAATTTGTATTGAGTCTTCACACCTGCCTCATACCAAAAAGTATGAACCAAAAACCTGTAAATATGACGTGTCAATAAAAGTTTTGAAGTAACTTTGTGTTCATAATGTATAATGTCTCACTGTGATAATGGGTGTATTAGAGCGAGAGGTAGACTAGCCTAGGTTATTCCCTCAATTATTATTATGATAATGCATTATCCGGTGTTGACAGGCGAGTTTCGACATCGAGTTCAGCATTGTTCAGGAGTAGGCTAGGTGATAATGATTGCACCTGGGAGAGGTAGGCTACATTATAATCACTATTGATATTTGATTTCTCAAGTGCTTTTAACACCATCCAGCCCCTCAGATTGGGAGACAAGCTCTTGCAGATGGGTGTGGACGCTCACCTGGTAACCTGGATTACAGATTACCTGACCGAGCGACCACAGTTCGTCAGACTGAAGAACTGTCTCTCTGACACTGTGATCTGCAGCACCGGAGCGCCACAGGGAACTGTGCTCTCTCCAGTCCTGTTCACCCTGTACACATCTGACTTCTGCTACAACACCGAGTCATGCCACGTGCAGAAGTTTTCTGATGATACTGCAATTGTGGGGTGTATCAGGAACGGGCAGGAGGAGGAGTACAGGAGCCTGGTGGAGGACTTTGTGCAATGGTGCAAACTCAATCATCTTCAACTTAACACTTCAAAGACCAAGGAGATGGTGGTGGATTTCCGCAGGTCTAAGCCCACTCTGCTACCAGTCCACATTGATGGGGTCAATGTGGAGGTGGTTAGCACCTACAAGTATCTGGGTCTCCACCTGGACAATAAACTGGACTGGTCAGCCAACACTGATGCACTCTACAAGAAAGGGCAGTGCAGGCTGTACTTCCTGAGGAGGCTGCGGTCCTTCAATGTGTGCAGTAAGCTCCTCAGGATGTTCTACCAGTCTGTTGTTGCCAGCATCCTCTTCTATGCAGTAGTATGCTGGGGAGGAAGCACAAGGAAGAAGGATGTGGGGCGAATTGACAGGCTGGTAAGGAAAGCTGGCTCTGTAGTGGGAGCTGAACTGGAGTGCATCACTTCACTATCTGACAAAAGGACCCTGAACAAACTGATCAACATCATGGACAATGAGTGTCACCCACTCCACAGCACTATTGTTAAGCAGAAGAGCCTGATCAGCTGGAGACAGGCGCGTAGCAAGCGTGGGGGATGTGGGTGTTATAACGTACACACTTTTGCTGGAACACGATTCCATCCCCCACAATTTTTTGTCAGATTAAAATGAAAGTAAAATATGGAAATAAACGCTCCCGTAAAGAGTTGGAACCGTATCTACAATGCACACACAAAGAGACACAAATAGGTCTGTTGATTTTATTGAACGGTCATCCAGCCAATCACATCAAGTTAGCCAGTGAAGAACCTGACGGCTCTGATCAAATTCAAAATGTGCATCTTTCAACATGTGCTGCTGCTGGGTCTGCATTATAACGTCTGCAGTGAGCAGATTTCAGATTTACAATATTGAAATGATAATTGTTACCGCATTATGCTAATTTAGTAAACCAAAATTCACTGTCTGACTGACCGTTTTTGTCACAATGTATAAATGCAGGGAGTCAAAGTGAAAGCGGGGGTGCGCGCACCAAGGCACTTGTTTGTGCAGAAAGACCTTTGGCTACTGTTCTCAGAGCATTATGCTTTCTCTGTCTATGATCTGCAGCTTTTCTCAAACTATGGGCCTCCTCAACAATTAACCTACTGGTCCACGTAGCCGCGAAATTAAGTTATGCCTGGTGCTTCACACGTCTGATCTGATTTCACTGTCAATGTGTGTGTCGTAGTGCTACGTCTTAAATACGATCGCGTTCCATTTAGAACATCTTATTTTGATCTTACAAACGGAGGCGTCAAGACACATTTGAGTTCTACATCTGAGAACTAAGATTTCCAGCATGTAGAACTCAAATAGAACGCTTAGAGCGCTCATGCAATGTGTGTGTCCCTGCAGCAAGTGAAACTAGAGGTAACGTGGGCTAGAAGCAACAATAGTTTAAACAACGTGGCTTCCTGTATCAATGGAAAAGGCATATAGACTGCTAATCATAATCTTTAAATTGACATTAATTAAGCTGGCTATATGCAACACAATTTATTTATATTCCCTTCAAACGTTTTTGAATTTGAGCTTACAGTTCTGTCACTATTCTGTGTCCTTTACATTTATTTAATAGGTATTACCTCGAAATTAGACTGCTGTCTGTTAGGGCAATTTATTGTAGCCTGCTAACCCATATGCACAAAACATAATTTATGAAATGATTTTTTGATTTATAACATGAGATATGTCTCCATTAGGGCTGGGACAACGCGTCGACGTAATCGATGACGTCGACGCAAAAAATACGTCGACGCAAAATATGAGCGTCGATTCGTCAAGCATAATGTGTGCTGCTAAATATTTTTCATTTTACACCTTCAGTGTTTTCCATACATTGACTAATCTGTGCCACCACACATTGATGTTCTATGTTGTAGGTCTACTATTTAAATTAAAGATACTATAAAATAATTTCATTGAGCTGCACTTTTTACTCACACAGCCTTTCCTCGCCCCGCCCGCTCTCTCTCGTAACGAGCCCGCTGCTCCTCTGCATATGCAAAATATTCACGATTGTTGAAGGATTGTTGTTGCCACATAGAAGCACTGCATAGAACACAGTGGGCTAAATTGCTATTAAATCCGCTTAGCATTGTGACCATGCTGTGCAAATTTGTTCAAAACTGCTGCAGTAAAGTTAAAGTAAACTCTGCTAAGGTCTTATCACAACATAGTACATTGAGGAGACTAAACTAAGTTAAGTTACAGTATGCAATCAAGCGGAATCTCAAAGCTAACGTTAGAATACTGTTTGGATGTCAAGCTTAGCATGCTTACTTGCAGCTGCCCTCATGCAGGGCTCATTTTATTGACTCTGAATGTTTGCAAAATCCCGATGTAAATGGAAAAGTGTTTTCCAAGACTCAAAAGTGCTTGTCCAAAGGAGAAGTACGAACCGTTATTTGAACTAACTACGTTACGAATTGCATCCACACATCAGCAGCCTTTTAACTGTGTTAATGTTGCAAGGATTCCCACAGGAACGTCTTAAAATGACAGGCACTCAATTAGACATGCACTACTGAACTTTATTAAATGCTACCTCTGACTAAGAATGCATTACTTTGCACTTGTATAGTCTTTTATTTTGGAATCTTAAGAGCAATAAACATATATTGCAATGTTAAAGAATTCATGTTTTTTCATTCAGATATGTAAATAAGTGAATTAATGGGGAGATAATAGATAATCGAATCGGACGGAAAAAATGAATCGTTAGATTAATCGATGCATCGAAAAAATGATCGCTAGATTAATCGTTAAAAAAATAATCGTTTATCCCAGCCCTAGTCTCCATGTAGGGTAGTGTCAAATAGTAGCAGGTAGATCATGTAGGCCTACATGTCACATGAGCCACATATGAGGAGCGCTGCTTCTTCTGTCCCTCCCAAACTGCATTAAAATGGTGTGTTTAGCAATCAGAATTTCTAATTTTTTTCGGGGTAGAAACTGCCGGACACCAATATAGTCCACACCCCTCTCTGAAAATACTTACAACGTCCCTGTAGGGAGTTATTTATAATTTGGCAAGATTGTTTCATTTTCCTATCCCACAACCCCCACACTTTTAAAAAGCTTGATACGCCCCTGGCTGGAGACTTCGCTCACTGCCTTGCACAACTGACAGACTGAGAAAAGTAATTTGTCCCCAGGGCCATTGAACTGTTCAATGCCTCACTTAAGGGAAGAGGAGAGATAGACTTCTCTGCATAGTCTGTCTGCCTCTTCACCCCCTCCATGTTTGGTACTGTCTGTCTACTAGCCACTTGTACCACTGTCTTTATGCCTCACTGTTTGCGTGCTATATTAGCACATTAGCACATATGCATAACCCCCCCCCTCCATGCCACAGCCGAACTGTGGCCACATTTTCTTAAATAGTTAAATATATAGATATATAGACTTTACTTTACTTATTTCTGCATTGTTGCACTGTTGACTTACTTATTTGCACTATCACCATGACCACTATCACCATTGCACTACCACCATGACACTCATTCACACTCATTCACACAGAGCACCTTAGAGCACCTTACCATACCTTACTATGCACAGAGAATCACAGGCTCAGTCCCTGCCTCAGTCATTGCAAGCGCCTCTGATTTATTAATCACCACTATGTGGATACTGGTTTTTTTTTAAATTGATTTAGATTAAGTGTTAGTATAATTTGTATTTTGTAATTTGTATTTTAGTATATTTTTATATATTGTATTAAGTGTTAGTATAATTTGTATTTTAGTATATTTAGCACAGTGTTTCCCAAAGTCTGGGTCGCGACCCACGGGTGGGTCGCAGGAGAATTTATTTGGGTCGCCAGCCCAGCACAATTTATGTTGTGTTATAGGTCTGATACCATTTGTCATTTGATACCAGGAAAGAAACAGTTAGGATGTAGTTTGTTAACTACCACAGTTACGGTTTTGTCATAAAAGCTCATGAAACTGGCGCATGAAACTGGGGGACGAACGCATCGCAGAGGGGGAGCCAGAGCATGGATATCTACCTCTCAAAATGAAACCGTGCTGTGGGGCGCCTGCCATGACCTGTACCTCGCAGTTGCAAACTGCAAGGGACATGAATCCGCCTATTTGCACGAACATTAACAGATACCAGTTCCTCAACTTAACCGATTAAAATCTAGTGACCGTGCTGTCAACTAAAGCAGACATCCATAGACCGGATAAGGATATTCAATTTGCATGTAGAGTTTCGATTGTAGATGCAATCTTTAAAGTTAATAGCAACCTCCTCACATTCTTATTTCTGATTTAAAATGCACAACAGTGCATTATATTAGGCCACAATTTAAATAGACATTTTAAACACTACTGTACCTCGCGAACTCCAAAGTAAAGGCGCATTCTTCCGGCTATTGCCCAAAAGCCTTGTTCTGATATAACGACTATATAATATAATACAACAATACAATATAACGACTTGAGTTATTTGCTGTCATCGGAATTGACGTCCACAGTGTTATGGACCCATTTGTCTGCAACGCAACGTAGCCTACAACATTTTTTTTAGAAATACAGAAACAGCTTTACTATGCTGACGAATGCGCAACATGCGAGAATTTCCCCAAACTCTCGGATGCGCATTAAAACGTATCTTTTCAGTAGTCATTTCCAACTTTTCACGCTGATGGTGCTCAAAATGCAACACTACCGTGTTCAAAGCAGGATCTATCTATCTAGATCCTATAGCAATGTATGGTTGGGGGAGGCATAGAAAAGTTGGAGAACCTGTGGCCTAAAACAATGTTGGTGGTTGCAGGGTAGATTTGAAGTGAAATGGGTCGCGATGGTCTGTCATTTTTAAAAAGTGGGTCGCCAGAAAAAAAGTTTGGGAAACACTGATTTAGCATATTCTTTATCTTCTACTGTCCTTAGGCCTACTGCTTAGTTGTGTTTTTATATTATATACTTTAATTACTCTTTCTGCTGTTAAAGAATGTGTTGTGTTGTATGTATGCTGCTGAGACCTTCAATTTCCCCTGGGGATCAATAAAGTATCTATCTATCTATCTAACGCATTATATACGGAACAGGCGAGAATGCATCTCGATCAGCAAGTGTTGCTGGGTTTCGCCTGAGCGTTGTAGATAGATACCTTTATATGGCTCTGGGTTTCGCGATTTGATTTCAGCATTGTTCAGTAATAGGTGCTAGGCTACGCTCATTTTTAAAAGATGCATTTAATCCGAAGTCATGTCAGCTCTCTATGCAGGGAGTAGGGCTGTCACTTTTTATTCGAACATGACGTGAAATATCCGTAGTCGAACTATAAATAAACTATTCGGTTTTTAGTGCTGTGTAGCGCATTTCTACAGTCTATGATTAGTTAAGTGTGCTTGCAAAGCAGCACGGTCAGTGGATCTTCTGGCCAATCGATTTCCGTTTCGGAAATGAAAATTAACAAAACATAAAACGAAGGATTATTTGATTTCCGTTTTAAAATACAAAATCGAAAAAGGAGAATCAAGTCGTTTTCCGTTTTCCTAATCGGTTTCAAAACATCAAAATACAAATACCGAAATTAGTCTTAAATTTCGATGATCATTATTCAATGAAGCCTATTCTTAGGCTAATCTGAGGAGGCCTAGAAGCTCGCATCATCTTAGGCTAACTTGGTAAAAATACCTGTTAGATATGGCGGCCTTGGGAAGTGTTGCGAGGGATATAGAAGAGATGGTTAAAAAGGATATGTCTTATGCAGAAAACACTTTAAATAACTTTTGTTCACAAAGAGGTTACTCTGAGAGGAGCATCTGATGATTTTGCACCCAGCATAATTAGGCATCCACTAACTCGGGACCACCTGGGTCAACTATATCTATCAGCACTATATCTATTCTTTTAGTTAGACGCAAACTGCATTTCATTGTCTCTGTTGTACTCTGCACAATGACAATAAAGTTGAATCTAATTTAATATAATCTAATCAAACCAGGTGTCCTGAGCATCAAACCAGGTGTCCTT
Organism: Alosa pseudoharengus; assembly: GCF_046254945.1. Lineage (NCBI taxonomy): Eukaryota > Metazoa > Chordata > Actinopteri > Clupeiformes > Clupeidae > Alosa > Alosa pseudoharengus. Next base: position 21,530,869 of record NW_027468640.1, read on the forward strand.
AGGCTATAAATTGGATATTTCCTCATTTTTCTACTGGCATCAACTTTAGCAGAGGTGCCAATAATTCTGAGGTAGCCTACTGTATGTTTGACCAACCTAATAAATACATCAAAGTAAAATGAATAAAATGATTGCATACAGTAGGTAGGCTACACTGTAAAAAATAACATTACATCTTACTGCAGTAACACAAGTATACTTTACTTACTATAGGCTGACCTAGTGTTCTTACTAGAGTAACATTAGTAATGTGCCGAACTTGCATCAATGGGGTCTAAAACTTGAGATACACGAGTAAGCTTCACAACTCAGACCTGAGTAAACTGGACTCACGCAGTGCACACGCGCACAGTCAGCAGAGGGAGCATTCTGGATTCCACAGCCAACGGTCGGCAGTGTTACGGTGTGGCTGACTTTTGGGATGGATCATGGGAGCAGCTTCACCAGTGACTTGCTCTGTCCGGTAAGTTTACAGTATGTATTAATGTGTCAAATGTTTACAGTATAGGTTGAACTAACAGCATTTGTGCAAAACTGTACATTCGGTTTCATTAACAGCTGGGGTAATGTTAAGTTCAACTTGCTAAGTGGCCCATATATGCGCTAGCTGCTAACAGTTTGCAGCTAACTGATAGCAGCTATGCGAGTTAACATTGCCTCAGACCATGCAGAGCAGAAAACAAATATTCTAGGTATTCAAGCCCTTTGATATTTTTTGTTATCGAAGTTATGAGGAAGTGGTGGCGCCTGGGGTCTAGAACTAGGCTGTATAAATTTGCCAATAGCAGTTGTCTTCATGAGCTCTTAATGAAGTTTAGTTCTAACGTTTCTTGCTAGCATGCTAAGTTGATTCAAAACGTGTAAAGATTAAACTGTGTATGGTTTACGTCGATATTCCTACTGTATTGATAAAACAATTAGGATAATTGGACTCATAACCTTACTGACTGAGAAAGCCATGGTCTTTTATCTAAAATCTTTCGTTGTGATTTAGCAAGAGGACTTAGGTAGTAGTGTGTGGAATTTAAACAAATGTGCCGTTATTGAGGTGCAAAATGGCGTCATATAATTCCAACGTATGATTGACATTTTAAATTCTATTGTGATAAATGTACTAGGCCTGAAGCAATAGAGAAAATTCAGTTGCCAAATCATAATATTTTTAGCTTAACAGTATTAATTAGGTCTCTGGAGAAATAATTTAAATGAAAATTTAATGTGATAAACTTAATCAGCTGTTTTAGTTAAACATGGCCAATAGATGCATATGGATAATAATTTTGCCCTCTTTTTCTTTTTGCAGTTGGAAAACTGAAAATGCAGAGCAATGAACTGGACATGTAAGTTGTGCTTGTTTGGATGTGAAGTCAGAGGTCAGTTGCTCAAACACTACAGATTGAAACATGGAGGTTACACCAGAATACGACCGAAAAAAACTGCAGAGGGTGGTGAAAACTGGCCAACGTATCACCGGTTCCTCACTCCCCTCCATCAAGGCCATCCAGGGCAAGTGATGCTTGCGTAAGGCGCGCAGCATCATCAAAGACTGTTCTCACCTCAACCACAGACTGTTCACCCCACTCCCCTCTGGGAGGCGTTACAGGTCTCTGCACCCGAACCAGCAGGTTCAGAGGAAGCTTCTTCCCTGCGGCTGTCACCCTGCTGAACTCTAGCTCTGCATCCCGGTGACAACCAACCAACTAAGCCCCCGCCCGATGCCTCCTTGCCTGTGCCTGTTGAGGTGTCCACCATGACCATGGAAACCTTGACGGGGGACACCCACCACCGCGGACAATGTACATACTGTAATTACACTTATACATGGCATTTTCTACTGCTCTTCATACTATTTATCCTGCACATACACATATTTTTACTACTGTTATAATGTTACTGTTTCTGCACTACAGTACTGTTACCACACTGCACATAGCTGTATACTAGGGGTGTAAAGATTAACCGATACGTATCGGTATCCGTTTTTAACGTGTAAGATACGGCTACATCGATACGTGAAGCCCCGTATCGGAAAAAAACTGAAATGAACCAGTCATTATATCGATTTACTTGTTATGAATCGGTGCACAACCTTTTCTGCTCGCTCAGACTCATTTACGTTCCAAGCAGCGCGTTCATCCCACTTCCGGTTTTGAAACTATACGTGGCACGGAATTGTGGGTAATGGAGTTCGTTTTTGGTTACATTCATTGCCCAAAGTTGTCAAATGACCTCATTACCCATACATCTATTGCAACTTAACCAGGTGACAACTTGCACTCGGTCGGCTTTTGTTTTTCGAAATCCAGCGCGAAATGAAGCACTTATAGCATTCCTAAACAGCAACGATAGTCTGTAGAGTAGCCTTACCTTTGATGAAGGGATTTCCTTAATGTTAAATAATAATTTGACCCTTGCTGCTAAAACGATGAATACATTATTAGCCAATGATTTTGTTCATATTCACTCAGACTTGTGGCATTTTAGGTTTCTGCATTAGGTCTACTGTTGGAACAAAATAAGCCCAGAGAGTTCATTGATTTGTAGGCCTATTTTATTCTTGTAGGGTAGGCTAGGCCTATATGAGAAAAGGCCAAGAGTGTCTTAAGCACTGTTTTATTTTATTTCGGTATTGTCTTACCTCAACAAGGCTACAGCTCCATGAAAACAATCAGATATAACTCTATAAAATCTGTAAAGTCTATAAAAATGTATTTTTATGTTGTATTTGGCTGCTGTGCTTGACTGAAATGTAGACTATTCTTTTTTCATTTCAATACAGTATATGAAACAAACCTCAGTTTAGATAATCATATTCACACATTTTGTTGCCTAATTGACAACCATGATAATTGATAATATAAAATGAATGTGCACCTTGAGCAAATTATAAAAAATCTTTCAGAATGCTTTCCATTCTTGAACTGCATCGAATTGCATCGAATCGCATCGCATCGAATCGTACTGAATCGTTTTTTATAAACATGTATCTTTTCTTGTATCGAATCGTGCCCATGTATCTAGATGCGAATCGTATCGTCTTTTACATGAGAGATTCACACCCCTACTGTATACTGAACATATATGTCTATATGGTTCATACCGAATATCCATATTTATTCTGCTAATACACTGCACATATTTATACCTAATTTATATTACTCTAAACCACCTTCTGTAAACCAACTGTATACTACTGTTTACACCGCATATTTCTTATCCTGTCTATGCACCACCTGTCTTTGTATATCACATTGCATTTTTCTGCTTTTTTTGCACTTCTAGTTAGACGCAAACTGCATTTTGTTGTCTTTGTACTTGTACTCTGCAAAATGACAATAAAGTTATCTAATCTAATAGTGCCAACTATTTGTGTACATTCTGCAAGTAAACTTTACTATCCAACATAAAGTACCCTTTACAACTCAAAGTAAGGGTAACTCATTTAACAGTGGTAAATACAACTTTGTTTTTAAGTAAGCTTTACTCGAGGGCATGAAGTAAACTTTACTAGTTGGAAGTAAGTAACCAGAACTTTAAAGTCTTAAGTAAGGATAACTTCTTCTAAGTAAGCATTACTTGTAGACATCAAGTAAACATAACTTGGAAGAGAAAAGTTTTGTTTACTTAACTTATTTAAGGCAACGAGTTTCCACCCTTTTTTCAAGTAACCATTACTTATTATTTTTTACAGTGTACGTGACCGCAGTAGGCCTGGCATCCCCTAGGGCCTAGGCTACCTCGCAAACTGCACCACCTCAGTTTCCAGGTGGTCCCGAGTTAGTGGATGCCTAATTATGCTGGGTGCAAAATCGTAGGATGCTCCTCGCAGAGTAACCTCTTTGTGAACCAAAGTTATTTGTTAACCCTTAGACCCGATTGACGCAAAGTGCGTCAAAAAACACACCCTTTCTTCTCTGTTACATTGCTCCAGAACGGTTCATCGCAGCGAGATGAAACCTTTATTGCACGATAGAGCAGAAGTGGGGCTTTCCAACGAGACTACACACTTGTCTGTACGATCAAGTATGAAAATTAAAAGAAATCATGAAATTAAATCAAATTGCATCATATTTACAGTCTATACTTCTCTGCATTCACCTGCACACACATTACTCTAGTTTGAATTACTCGCGAACCCGTGATCGCATCGATATGGCAAGCATATCAGATGAAAGAGGGGACACAGGGCTATCCATTGGTACCATGTTTATCGATCCTTCTGGCTTATAAAACCAGACGAAGTGACTGCAAAATAATAACGTCATGTACACAAACCAACGCTGCACACTCATTACTCTCGTTTGAATTACTCGCGGACCCGTGATCGGTAGATATGCCACGCATGTCAGATGAAAGAGGAGACTCAGAGCTATCATTTGATACCAAGTACATCCTTCTGGGTTATAAAACAGACGAAGTGACAGCAAAATAATAACTTCATATAGCTGGACTTACCCCACGTTTGTGTCTGTTCTTGTGGCAAAGCATGTTTATAATCCAATGCTATCATGTGTTTCTCTATGGCAAAGCATGTTCATATTCCGATTTTGAGATCCTAGCAAATTCCTGCATGGCATCCAATTCAAGGCTCACATTGCATCCCAATTTGTTCAACAAATAAACACCTTTTTTGCCTTTACTTTGTTCATGGCAATGCAGTAAAGAGTTGAGAATTATTATGACTGCATACACACAGGCACGCAGGCTAACACACAACCTCGGGTCAAGTCAGGTCAGATCAGTTCGTGTCACAGATATGGAGCGCAGAAAGGTCATTTTTCATCACTAAATAAAAAATGGCATTTATTTCCGTAAATCACACAGCAAATATTTCTGTAAATTGCTCAGCCCCAGAGTATCCCTCCAACATGGCAATTATATTGCCCGATTCAGGACAGTCTTCCCTACACACACATGAAATGCATGTAGAGCTGTGAGCTTGCAGTGGTGAGATACATGTCGAAATATAAGAATTTTTATAATACACTTTTTATATTTTAATTCTTTAAAAATCAAAATAAAATCAATGCTAGTATTAATACATGAAATCTGAATAGCCTAAACTCTCCTGAAAAAAACAATATATAATATATGTGTGTGGCACTTACAATGACCAGAATAAATCCTTATGAATAAAGGTAGTGAAAATGCCTTAAAAACAGCTTAGGGTTCTAAGGGTTAAAGTGTTTGGGATTTCTGCATAAGACATGTCCTTTTTAACCATCTCTTCTATATCCCTCGCAACACTTTCCAAGGCCGCCATATCTAACAGGTAGCCTATTTTTACCAAGTTAGCCTAAGACTATGATGCGAGCTTCTGGGTAGCCTACTCATATTAGCCTAGGAGCTAAGATAGGCTTCATTGAATAAATGATTCAATTGAATAAAGACTAATTTCGATATTTGTATTTTGATGTTTTGAAACCGATTAGGAAAACGGAGAACGACTTGATTCTCGTTTTTCGATTTTGTATTTTAAAACGGAAATCAAATAATCCCTCGTTTTTTGTTTTGTTAATTTTCATTTCCGAAACGGAAATCGATTGACCAGAAGATCCACTGACCCAGCACACTTATTGTTCTTCTTAAGTTTTATTATTATTTTTCCCGTCTCCCTAATTTTTTGTCAGCCCTAGCGCCTAGGCCCTTTGAGACAGAGACACCGTTCCAACTTTAAAACGTCCGGTCAGTACCGGTGTAAGTTGGTCGCGAAGATGACGTCAGGTGGGCGTGTCGTTCGTCCGCCATATTGGATTGAACAGAAAGCGAAACTAAATTTTCACAGGTCACAAATTTGGTCCGAACGCCACGAAACTTGACGTACATTATCCTTGGACCAAGCCTCGCAAATGTTAGCAGAAGGATTTTTGATTTTCGAAAGCGTTTGCCCGTCACAGCCAAACGAAATCGGCGGCGAAGCTTCGAAACAGGAAGTCGTCCATATCTCAGGAACACTGTCACATATCAATACCAAATTTTGTATATGAACTGGGGACTCCAGTGTGAGGGTGCATAAGCTAAAAAAAATGAAATATTCCAAAAGTTTCCATCATTTGGCAAACCACCCACAGGTATTTGGTAACTCACACCATTCACCTTTTCACCATTCACCTTCTATCACAACGCCTTCCAAGTATGCTCAATGCCTCTGGGTATGCACAATGTCTCCAGGCAACCTTGCCCAAACATGAAATCCTTGCTCTGCCATGGGATAGTATGGACTTACGAACTGAAATAGCAAGGAGAACAGTAGCTATATATAGCTTACATAATAGAGTTGTTTTCACATTGACGGTATTCAAATTACATTTTTCATTATTGTTAAATATCATGATGGGAGAGTATCATTAAAAATGTTACAAGTATGCAAATGCATATGTTTACGGGCATTTAGGTTTTACTGTGTTGTTTTGTTGTAAAGACATGCAAGGCATTCTGGGCCATGTAATGAACAGTGGTCGGCAGCACTCCATAGGCTACGTATTAATATGAATAGGTGTTTCTGTAAACCTAGGGACAATAATCAGCTATCTCTGTTACAAAAACGAGCTGGTAATCGCTCATTGAAGAGGGAACTATGATAAAAAGATTGTTTTCCTAAAAGCATGGTGTTGACAAAAGAATAAGCAGGAAATGCCACGTTAATCTTAAGTAGCCTACCTATCTGAACGCTAGGTGGCAGCGTTGTATTACATTTCACTAGTGTAGCCTACTTGAAATACGGTGTGAGATTCACAAGAAAGGAAGGTGCAAATATTATGTAATTTATCATGGGAAATTATTGGAAATGTTATTTCTTGTTTATTCTAATTGCAAACCACACACATCCATTCGGAATCACACGTACACATTTAATACTGAAAGACTAGCATTTCGTTTATTTGATGTCGCCTAGCAACACAGCCTTCAGAGCAAAGATTCTAGAACAGGGCTTCAGAGAGACACGTTTTGAGTTTGTGGCCAAGAACCTAAAATATCGGTTTCCATGTGCTGGATGGTGTGCGTCCTTTATGAAAGTAAGTGTTTTATACAGTTAACGTTACAGACATAATGAGTCATGTTGTAGTGGTCAACATAAATGTGCCCCTTCTGTTATTAGAATGCTAAGCGGAGAAGCATGCTAAGCCAGGCGCGCAGGAACCTATTTTTGACCAGGGGTGCTAAATAACAAAAATAATGGATGTCCGACGTCCTAATTTCTATCTTAGCGACTAGGATAGTGAAATGATTTCACTAGCTATACATTTATTAGTTTCTTTCAGCTTATCCATGCTTTTTTTGAATGTGTAAATCACATAGAATATGTAGGTCTATATCAACCATAGGCCTAGGCTACACACTTGATCGCTATCACATAGCTGAAACCACGCTACGGTTCTTACAGTAACTGACTCACGTTCACGTTGATCTCTATAACTGTTAATTTTTAGTAGCCTATATTCGAACCTATCCATAACCCTTTTTTGCTATTTGACTCATCATTTCACATACAAAAATATAAATAATGTCAGACAGCAAATTAGTAATTATTTAAAAAAATATATAATCATTTTTAAAAATCTATCTACTGCCAGCAGGGGGTGCTGCAGCACCCTCAGCACCCCCCTTCCCGCGCCCTTGTGCTAAGCAGAGATTTAGTATCATTAATTTCTTGTGTGGCTAGCTATAGGGAGGAGATGTATGTTGCTAATTGGGATTTATGTTGTTTAGGTAATGCCATGGTCATTTGATATGAGATGCTTGCACTCGTAACTTCGTCACGTGTAACTTTAGGACTGCTATTTTTTTTTACTAACAGTAATTCACGAAGCACTTTAGCTCTAAAAGTAGCACCTACCTGTACGTCTGTGACAGCTTAAAAGAACTGGCGAGGACTCCTAACGTGATGTTTTGAAATGCGTCTACTATGTCTACAGGAGCTTCCAATCGCGAGGGAACTTGCATTGTAGGCATAACTAAGGGATGCAATAACACCACCAGCAACCAAAACTAGCCTACTCATTGTCAACATGTAGAATGCTACATGAAATGTAACGTTTCATGTGAATCAAATTAAAATAATTTCTTTGCAAGCGTAGGCATAGGCGTATGGTGACAGATTAATTTAATAATGCTGCTGTGTTAATCACGGTAAGTGTGAATGAAGTGGCCACTTCTTAATGGGACTCGCTGTATGGAAGTAGGCTAAGTAAAATAGATAAGATCAAATAAGATAAGGTTAGGATATGCCCGCTTGACAACGGCAGAGATAGAACTGGCCTTTGGCCATAGCAACCATCCATTTAGAACGACTGGCCTTCATAGCAACCAAAGATCTTAGCTGTGATTCATGTACAGTATGCATTCAATGTGATATGCAAAGTATAGAAAGGTGATGAAATATACAGAGACAGGTCAAGAAATATAGTGCAATGTAGACAGTAGTATACAGTTGATTTACAGAAGGTGGTTTAGAGTAATATGAATTACATATAAATATGTGCAGTGTATTAGCAGTTATCTCATACAATAAGTAGAATATTGTATGTAGATTTAGCAGTAACATTATAATAAGATAGATATATGCAGTGTATTAACAGAATATAATAAAACAGAATAAATATGGATATTCAATATGACAAATATATAACAGATATGTACATAACATACAGCTATGTGCAGTGTGGAAACAGCATAGTGCAGAAACAACATTATAAGAGTAGTAAGAATAAGTCTATGTGCAGGATGAATAGTATAAAGATCAGTAGAATAACTATGTATAAATGTAATTACAGTAGGTCTATGTACATTTGTAAATAAATAGAAAACTATGGGTGAGAGGGATACATTAATTTTATTTAATCGTAAAAGTAAATTGCATTCAATTAAATTGCAATTAAAAATCTTTCCAGTAGGCTTTAATGTCACGCAAAAAGTACAACCAAAGCTGAGCTTGATCACCTAGAACGTCTAAAGAACCAGAACTTGAGTGTAGTTTTTTGCTGGGTCCCAGGCCATGTTGGTCTGAGGGGAAATGAGAAAGCGGACAGTGCTGCTAAGCAAGCCCTCAATGAAGAAGTCACAGAATGTCAAATCCCTGCCCCAGACCTTAAACCTATACTGAACTCTTACATCTCAGATAAGTGGCAATCTGAATGGGATTAATGTACCAACAACAAGCAAGGAATGTGAATTCTGGCACATTTTCATGATCCACTGGGTCGTTATGGGCCACACAAAATACAGTGTTGCTAAAATTAGAGACATGCGTTCATGAGTATCCAGCTACATTCAATGAGTTAAGTAAAATACATTCACACACACACAAAAAACATCACTAATGTTGTGGACATTCCTTTATTCTGAGATACATCAATAGGCTCTCAAAACAATCCCAAACAGACATAAGGTCTTTATAGAGCAAATCCATATAGATTATTTGTCAAATAAACCAGTAAAACAGAATTAGGGGATGGAATATATAACATTCACACTCATAGCTCATATTTTTAAAATAAATCAGTGAAAAAGTATCCTGACAAACAAGCAGCATTTTAATGCATTAGTCATATTTCATAATTTCAAAATTTTCTCTACGTTACCTGATAGCCCAGTTTGAGAGGTGCAAGACGCGTGACATAATTTATTTTTGCAGCCAATCACTGCTGTTGTTTTATTTTATTGATTTGATTTTAGTCATAGAAGCTAAATTCGAAGGCAGGCCACAGGTAAAAGCCAACGAACCGCATTCACCCCGCAAGGCAATAGTTGAATAGAGCTTTTGAGGTATTGCCACTGCTCCAACACTGAAAGGCACTGTTAGAATGCTTGGATCAGGCCAGGTTCAGCATAGCGTATGTCACTGTCTGCTCACGTTGGTGACCGGACCAGGGCAAGCACACTTTCGCAGTTCCCGCCGGAAATGCAGTCTAGTTTTATTTTATTGTTTGCCATCTCATTCAGTGCTATATGATCCAGGGCTCATGACCAAATCAAGCCAATATAATAGCCAGTAGCCACAATGAGCCCATGCAGCCACCCTGTTTCGACAATCAAAGGTGACGCACAGAACGGCCAGCAGACAGATAGTTACGTCCCCAACTCATCTAAAATGTGGTGTCTTGAAATACTTTGGGTTCTACACCATAGATGTAGCCTAGAAATCTAGACGCGCCCCTAGCGGCAGCAAATTACATTTGCTGCCAGGGCTAGTCTAGCAACTCTCAGTTGGTTTGTGAGCTCCAGAAATCGAAACTTAATCAGGGCATTGAAATCGTGTATAGAGTCGTTTGGTGGGCTTAACATAATGATTGATGGCAGAGTTGCAACGGTTTGGCTTGAATTCCCTGCTACTTGAAAAAAAATATCCTATTGCGTGCAGAGGGAATTTGAAAGACAACTGATTATCCCGCCCCTCGGACTGAACACTGCGAACGGTGAGTGCCCAGACCCTACATTTTAATGTGGGTCTGGCTCGCCAGGCTACCATAGATGGTAAAGTGACCGTTTAAATATAATGTTAAAGAATGTATCTGTGGATTGTGGCTTTAATCGGTCGAAGTTGACTCCATGTCGTGGTGTCTCACGTAACTCGAGGACAGGCGCTCTCTCTGCTCCATCGTCGTTATGGTAACCAAAAAAGTCTTCTTCTGTCTAGGTTTAAGTGTTGTTCTTCTATGTGGTCCACCTACTGGAGGGGAGTGTTTACAGCAGTTACACCGTTTCACACATGTGCAGTCTACGCGTCACATGCTGTAAAAATTACGCAATTCTCGTCACGCGCTCACCAGTGCCGCGTGCGCGGGACGCAGACGCGGGAGCATACCATAGGCTTCAGTGAGAATTCTAAACTTTCTCCGTGTTCAGTCTTCGATCCTGATTGGCTGCATTCGTGCTAACTAACAAATCAGACGGTGTAGTGGGCGGGACAGTGCTCTCGACCACAGAGTAGCAAATGCAGGGAGTGAGAGACGCTTTACAGACAAAGTAGCGCGTTTCATTCTTTATCCATTTCGGTATCGGCTTATCGGTGGAAAAAATGACCGATACCAATTATTATAAAAATGCTAAATATCGGCCCTAATAATCGGCCCGGCCGATAATTGGTCGATCCCTATAAGAAACATAAGCACAACCCTTTTTGCGCTCAGTGCAAAATCAAGCCATTAAATTAGTGATTGTGCACTAGCCATGCCTTTAAAGGAGAATTCCGGTGAGATATTGACCTAAAGTGTGTTGAAACATGATACTGAGTGTGAACTATGTCTCATAGCCCATCTCGGCTTGTCCCCTGCACTCCAAAATCTGGCGCTAGTTAGCCGATGCTACCAACAGCTTTTTCAATGGTGGTGCTTCGGCATCGGGCTAGCCATGCAAATAAATCACTGTTTTACACCATTTACGAGGCTCAATGTATCTCCACACTTCATTGGTAGACTACCGAAGGCCCTGACATTTAAAACGAGACATTGAGAACTTTGAAAAAGCACTGGTAGTTTACTTACAAGACGATTTATACAGACAGTATCTTCACGAAGTTTAGCGTTTGCAGCCATCTTGAATTTAGTCACGATAAGTCGAGCAACGAGTAAGAATAAACAGGTATGATAAGGGATCAGATTCCAAAAATAATTCCGTGGAAATGCATGGATTCCAGTTGCTGCTACTGGAAGAAACTGGAGTTTGATCTTCACACGGGGCATGATGCTTTTTTTTATCAACTATAGGGATAACCATGGTTATCATGGTTACCCAAAAAACCCAGTAAAAACAATGGTTAAATCCATGGTTAATTTTCGTAAGGGGTACTTCACACAGTTATTTAGATTGTTTCATAACAAACTAAATCAGCTTTCTACATAAGTCAAGCATTTGATAGGCTAAAATAGGTGGGAACAGGGCCCTTTGAAGTAGGCACAGTGCAATGTCTGGGGGAAAAGCCTAGAAAATGGCATATCCCATATGAAGTTCAAACATCCACAAATGACCTAAAATAGCAACAGAATGTGATGAAACAATACCTGTTGTCTGTGTTGTTGATGTGATGCCCACTGAAGTTAGCATGCAAATCAGCTGGTGACGGCTGGCTCTTCTGTTGTAGTAAATGCAATGCAAGCCAATTGAAGAGTGCTGTGTGGTTTTCAAGACAACTTGAATTCTACTGAATTACACATATAGAGCTGTTTAAATCTGTCTCTTGTCAAATCAATTTCCTGAATCCCGGTGCTCTAGTCTTTTTTTTGAGAAACAAAAATCTTAAAGCTTGTCCTTCTTGATTCCTCATCCAATCCTACAGCTACCCTAACGGTAGACCCCCAGAGTCACATGTTCACTGGAGAGAATGTCACTCTGAAGTGTGAGATAGATTCACTCGGAGGCTGGATATATGTGACATGTAGATCAAACACAGCTCTTCAGTACTGTCATGCTTATCCCCACAGCTTTGCCAAAACCTATATTGGTCATGGAGCCCCAGAGTCCTGTGTTCACTGGAGAGAATGTCACTCTGAAGTGTGAGATAGATTCACTCGGAGGCTGGATATATGTGACATGTAGATCAAACACAGCTCTTCAGTACTGTCATGCTTATCCCCACAGCTTTGCCAAAACCTATATTGGTCATGGAGCCCCAGAGTCCTGTGTTCATTGGAGAGAATGTCACTCTGAAGTGTGAGTTTAAGAACCCACGTAAATGGAATTATAGATGGTATAAAGGCAACAGTTCTGACCCAATCCCTACATTGATAAGCAACACATCCACCATCAAAGTGGCTACATCTGATGAGGGTCTGTACCGGTGCCAGGGACAGAGGACAGACAGAAACACATCATCACACATGAGTAATGAAGTCAATATTCACGTGAAGGGTGAGTATGTCCATTATTCGTGATTAAACTGTCTTCATGTCTTAAACTCCACATCCATGACATGCACATCAAATGCCTCTTTTTATAACCAACATGCTTATTCCCACAGCCCTGCCTACACCTAAACTAACAATAGATGCCACAAGTCCTGTGTTTCCTGGAGAAAAAGTCACTTTTAAGTGTGAGGTTAAGTCCTCAAATGGATGGAAATATAAATGGTTTAAAAATCACAACCTTGAACCCGTCGCTACATCTAACACCAGCACAACCTTTAAACACGTTGTTGAGACCGATGCTGGTACTTACTGGTGTCAGGGAGAGAGGAGAGACAGGCCCACATCATCACGAGCCAGTAAAGAAGCTCATCTTCATATGATGCGTAAGTCAATTAAGGCCTGGTCATTCCATGCTGATTTGACCAGAGCCTGGCAAGTCATGTCATGGATTTCACAATATTTAAAGTTAGTGTCCCTTGTTGAAAGCAGAGTCATTTTAATGTTCTGAAGCCCATATATTTAACCTCATAAATTCAAGTTATATAGATATTCAATGAAGAACAGCAAAAGCAATTCTTCTATGTGTCCATGTTTGTTTCCACAGCTCTACCTAAAGCTAACCTAACAACAGAGCCACAGAGTCCCTTGTCCAATGGGGGGATAGTCACTCTGAAGTGTGTGATAGAGTCTCACAATAACTGGACATATAAGTGGTACAAGGACAACGAGGAGAATGTGGTGATTGAGGGGAACGACTTCACCATCACCAGAGCTACTGACTCTGATGAGGGCACATACTGGTGTCAGGGGGTGAGAGGAGAGAGACCCACATCATCACAGCTCAGTAACTCAGTTTATGTTGCTAAGAAGGGTGAGTAAATTGTGCAATTCATGTTGTTCCAAAATATGGACAATTGCTGAGTAATTTAAAGCTAGACACTAACTTAATATATTTTCTACATTTCATGATGATTCAATATTCCATTCCAAATAACTTTTAATCCGTATATGTGATGTATGTAAAATCCCTCAAATCTGATTATGTAACTTGCCCTTACATAAGGTCTTGACCGATTTGTTTTCAGATTCTGGGTCCAGTCTATTTATAATGGGTGTGGCTGTGGCTGGGGGTGTGGCCGGTGGAGTGGTTCTTACTATCATCTTTTTAAAGGTTCTACCATGTTGCCACCGAAGACAGACAGGTAAACAGGTCCATTTGTCATAGTTATCTTTACCAGCAACTTGTTTCATTTGTTGCATTGTTTCCCTATAGAGATTATAGGTACAGACTATGATTCGGAGATTGAGAAGTCCTTCAAAATTGAGCTCAACAGCCAATCAGCCCTCCTTTTCATGCTGGTGAAGCAGTGGGATTATTTGGCTGAAGTTGTTCATGGCTCTATGTGTCACTGCAGGCACGTAGCAAGCGTGGGGGATGTGGGTGTTATAACGTACACACTTTTGCTGGAACATGATTCTATCCCCCACACTTTTTGTCAGATTAAAATGAAAGTAAAATATGGAAATAAACGCTCCCGTAGAGTTGGAACCGTATCTACCATAAGGCACACACAAAGAGACACAAATAGGTCTGTTGATTTGATTGAATGTTCATCCAGCCAATCACATCAAGTTAGCCAGTGAAGAACCAGAGCCGCTCTGATCAAATTTAAAGTGTGCATCTTTCAAGGTGCTGCTGCTTGGGTCTGCATTATAAAGTCTGCAGTGAGCAGATTTCAGGTAGAATTGAAATGATAATTGTTACCGCATTATGCTAATTTAGTAAACCAAAATTCACTGTCTGACTGACAGTTTTTGTCACAATGTATAAATGCAGAGTCAAAGTGAAAGCGGGGGTGCGCGCACCAAGGCACTTGTTTGTGCAGAAAGACCTTGGCTACTATACTGTTCTCAGAGCATTTTGCTTTCTCTGTCTATGATCTGCAGCTTTTCTCAAACTATGGGCCTCCTCAACAATTAACCTACTGGTCCACGTAGCCGCGAAATTAAGTTATGGCCGGTGCTGGAGATCTTAAATACGATCGCGTTCCATTTAGAACATCTTATTTTGATCTTACAAACGGAGGCGTCAAGACACATTTGAGTTCTACATCTGAGAACTAAGATTTCCAGCATGTAGAACTCAAATAGAACACTTATGAGCGCTCATGCAATGTGTGTGTCCCTGCAGCAAGTGAAACTAGGTAACGTGGGCTAGAAGCAACAATAGCTTAAACAACAACGTGGCTTCCTGTAACTATTAATGGAAAAAGAAACTGCTAATCATAATCTTTAAATTGACATTAATTAAGCTGGCTATATGCAACACAATTTCTTTATATTCCCTTTGCATATGTTTGGGTAGACTTCAAACGTTTTTGAATTTGAGCTTACAGTTCTGTATTCTTTATTATTATATTTATTTAGGTATTAGTGATACCTCGAAATTTGGCTGCTGTCTGTTAGGGCAATTTATTGTAGCCTGCTAACCCATATGCACAAAACATAATTTCTTCCCATTTAAAGTGTAGGATTGGTCAGCTGCTAGCCTGGCGGGGCCATCCTATATCATTGACATGTATAGTCTGGCATCGAATCATTCACCTCGCTTAATCCAAGGGGCGGGCAGAGAATTGTCTTTCAAACTGCCTAGGCATGCAATAGGCCAGCGCTACGACCATATCCGTATCCGGTCGGCAAAACGGCAAATACATCCTTCTTCAAAAGGAATGACTTAAGTGCATTGTGTTGATCTACTTTCAAAGAAAAACACAAGTCCAACTCCTCCAAAGCCGATTCAAACAACCGCTCTTCGTTTGCCATAGCCACCTTCCTTGTTGTTCACCGTCGCAGGATGTCGTTATCCTGTTAAGCCCGCTTAAGCCCGTTAGACTCTCTAACGAAATAGAGCGCTGTGATTGGCCGTCATCCACGGTGTTAAGCCAATAGAAATTCCTATGGTTCGATACTAGACGTACAAGCTGAGCAAATTAATTTGCCACCGCTAGGGTGCGTCTAGATTTCTAGGCTAGTCAGCTGCTAGAGGCAGACTGAAACAGCTAAAACACGTCTTTCAGAACTCAGATGTGTTCTCCTTTTCCTTCTGCCATTCATTGTGTGTTGTATTGTCTTGGTCTCTGCAGGTGCTGTGTCCAACACGTCCAGTGCAGGGCCGTAAGTAACCCAAACAATTCTATCATACATTCTATCAAACAATTCTATCATACATTCTATCAAACAATTCTATCAACATACAGTAGTGCATTACTCATTAATGTGGCCAAAAGCCACCTTGTTTGCACAAGAGAGTATTGTCTGTCTTTGAATACAGTTTCCCATAGATATATGTTTTCATGCTGTGCTGAATGTCTTTAGATATAATCAAATTTGGTGACAGATATTATTTGGTTATATTGCTATCTCCCTCTAGTGGTTTGGCAGACAGAAATACCACTGAGTCCCTGGATAAGTCTCATGAAGGTGAGAATGTCTTTGTTTGAGTGACATTTTGGTAACCTGACTCTCGCCAGATGAATTTCGTTCTGCTTAGCTCCGCCTAGCTTCACCCACATCCATCTGGGACCTCTTCCATTGAGAGTGATTTCTGCACCCGATTTTATGGTACAGCCAATCAGGACGCAGGGCGGGAGTTTCATAGATGTGTGACATAGCGTAGAAGCGACTGTGAGACTGTTATCAGTGTCACAGGTTGGCTTCGATGTGAGTGGTTGAAGTAGCACAGTGGTGAAGGACAAGTAGCTTATTCAATCATATGCAAGCATTTTTTGATTAGGCCCAGCCTTCTGAAGCAACACTCCAATGGATTGGTCACAGATGGATGAGTGGAGCTAGACGGAACGAAATTCATCTGGCGAGAGTCAGGTTAACATTTTGGGCCCTATTTTAACAATTTAAACGCACGGCCCATATATGGGATGGTTTAAAGACAGATGGATTAAAGATGGCTGTACTGTAGGTAATGCCTGCACATAGCACTGGTTAATGAATTGATATACCGGTATAATAGCATAACAGGGACAACTTGGCATTAGTTTTCACTCTTGCAATATTGCTGATAATATTGCTGATTATAACAGGTGTCAGTCTGCGGTACTTAAAAATGGCAACTGCAATATAGCATTTTCTTTCCCTTAAGTAGACGTGAGGCAATTACAAGTCATTAACACCTACAATTTAAAGAAGCCCTATGCAGGTTTGGTTATTCCTTCGCTGTTTCTGGGGTTTCGTCTGATTTGGGCTGCCATTTTTCACGACATAGCTCCCCCTGCAGCTTCGGTAGCAAGTGACTGCTACGCTAAACCTCCACTAGCTAGCGAGCTAGCCATCAATAAACCAAGCTAAACACATAGGGCTCACAATAAAACGGTTGAGCAAACACATTGTTCAAGAGACTATCAAATCCAGGGTTGCTGCCAACTCTCACGCATCTGGCGTGACACTCACGCTTTCAGCACCAATCTCACGCTCTCACGCACACGCAAGAAATGTCACGCCAAATCCATTCTTTTTTTGCAATCCATTCATTTTTTGTTGATGACTAGACTAGACCACAGCATTGTTTCTAAATGACAGGATACGAGTTTAAGGCATATGTCTAGACCAACAGCAGGTAGGTCTAATATCCGCCGTTCTCAGCGCAGTTTTCTCTGATTGTTGATTCGCTGACTAGGCTATTTTAATCCGGTCCGCGACACCTTCACTGAACGCGCTGCTATAGACCTCTCCAGAATAAGTCCCGCCTCCTAACTTCCGTATCCATCCAACCTTCGGTCGCCAAATGTCTATGGGAAATAACATGGTGTTTTGAAAGATCGTACCTGTCAAACTCTGTAGGTGACAAAGTAGAAAAAGCTGCTGGGCAGATTGGCCTACACACTTCTGCCATCTAGTTTCCATTGGATTTTTTGATTTTCGGTGCCGTTTAAGTACTACTCACTAATCTCACAAACTTTTCGTTCCACACATGACAAACCGTAAACCAGAATAAACAGCAGACCTTACCGAACACGAAGGTGTAATGCAATCCCCTGTACAATAAGCCGTTCCAGAGTAATCCGGTTTTGAAATGGTAGCAAATTTCTATACGGTCTCCAATTTGGGCTTTAAGTGTCTTAAAACTGAGCTGTGCTTAAATACCTACATATGTGTAAATATTAAAATCAGAGGATATACAGCTCATGGCTAGGAGTTTGTCGATGTAGCCATAATTTGTTTTCACAAAATGCTAAGCATGCATGTATTTAAGTGTCTTAAAAAAGTGTGCTTATATTGGTCAATGCATAATTTCATAACAGGCCAAATAGAAAATAAATGTTAAATGTTAAATATAGCCTAGACATAATATTAAAATCAGATGATGTAGGATAGTATAGAGTTAGATAAAGTTGGATGGCTCCAGAACTCACACCAGTGGATTAGGTCTTAAAGGAGCCACACCACTTTTATGACACTATAGCTTTTCTGTTGACCTTTAGATTTGTTGCTACTGGGCATGAAGGGCAGGCCAATTATGAGTTCTGTCCAACATTGATGGTAGGTTTAGAAAAAAAGTCAGCACATTTTAATCATATTGCAATAATACCAATAACCATGATCATTTTGGTCATGATTTTTCATCAAATGTTCATACTGTATCTCTAGTGGCTGGTAGACTTTGGAATTCACCAGCCACAATGGTAGGTGGAAAAAAATATTTTAGGCTATTTCCATCCCTGATACATACGTACACTCATACACACATTCATAAGTCTCAATCTGTCCATTTCTTTCCACAAAACTCGCCAGAAGTCATCGTTTAAGGGGTTATTTTTCAATTTTTTCAATTTTTTTTACTGAGCTACTACCTTTTTCAGGTGGGCAGGGGGGCCCTTTTCATGTCTGTGCCCAGGGGCCCAGTGGTTCATAATCCTTCCATGCCACGGGGTTAATCAATCAATAATTTAATTGTACATTTTGAAGAAACTTTTCCATTCTATTAGTTTTTTAAAATAAAAACATAAATCAGGGATTATACTGTACATAGCAAAAAAGTCAGGGGACAGACATTTTTAAAATTAGGTTTAGGGAAAAATGTAATGCACACGCACTATGACTTAACAAAATCTCACTCCAGCCAAACACCCAAATCACATTACAAAAACGAAGTTCACCCAAGGGTAGGCTACTTACAATTTCAACAGCAACAAAGCCAAGCCGGAGTCCGTTTTGCAGTCTTCTTAGAAACTACAATCTGACCACATTTTCGAGTATTTCCGCCGAGTTACATCTGGATGTGTTCGGACCGCGACCAGAAAGTTGCATATTCGGTTTTTCCGCGGAGAAGCACTAGGGGGAGACGAAGCACCCACCAAACGACCCAAAAAGTGTTGTAGAACCATCAGAACGACTCTTAACCTGCATAATTAAGGTCATTTTTGCTAAAATTGTTGCATAGGGCCTCTTTAACTCTGTGTGTTCACTGCTAATCCTCCTGTTTGCAACTCTGCCGGCCATTCAGGAAAGTTAATGTTACAATGACCACTAGCTCACCCGGCTAGGGGAAACAACCAGAATTATGATTTTAATTAAATAATGACAACTTGTTACTATTTCAACTCATAGTAAGTTGCTTTTTTAAGATAAATGCATGGCTGCAACGGATTCCTTTAAACAAATGTAAAAATTCGAAATGATTAAAAGTGGAAATTTCCAAGGGGAGTGTACTTGCATCTGCACTCAAACTCATAGCAAAGTGAAACTAATTTCACTGTGGTCTCATAGGCAACGACAAGGTTTTTGTTGGTCAGTGGCGTTAAGATTTTTAATGGGTTTATGATAGTGATTATTGAATCATGTGCCTCATCACACCTATGTTTTTTTAATTGACACACCCGTGGGCGCAAAGTGCAAATGAACCCGAGCGCATGGCGGAAAATTCATTACTGGCTTGGGTGTAAGATAGGAACAAGACTTGCATCGCGCTTGTCGCCACTTTACGCTGGGTGTAAGATAGGGCTCTAGATCTCATTTAAACATTTTTGCATATAGGTCATTCTGTGTCAAATCAGATAAGGTTATTGCAGCACCGTCTCAGGTTTTGTTCAACTCTTATAAAATATAAAATATTTCTGTTCAAATCCTATGTCTTCATGTCAGGATTATTTCCTTCTGTTCAGACTATATTTTATTAATGTTGTACCAATATTTGAGCTCTCCACATAAAATGGGCTTGAAGAAATCAAGGATGAAATAAAGGGAGGTTGTGTTTTTCGGTCATTTTCATAAGATGAAAATGATATGCGGGGTAGCTAGTAGGCACTTGAAAATCTATGTGAAAGTAGTTCAGTGTATATATATTTAGTGTGCAAAGTACCAATCTTGTACCATAGATAAATTAATCATTGTTTTGCCTCAGGGACAAGAATGAAAATGCATTGTTATTTATGTATGAATGAAACATGGTACATCATGGGCACTTTATACACAACTTTACTATAAACTAAACTATTTCCACGTTGGTTTTTGTGTTCCTACTAGCTACCCCACATACCATTTTAGTCCTATGAACATTACCAAAAAATGCAATGACACCTTGTTTTATCCTTAATATCCTCATGTGCATTTTTTATAGAGGCCTCAAATACATGGCTCAATATTAATATCAAGTATTGTATTTGCTGACAAAATGATTGGTGTAATGATTGGTGTCATTTGAATACATGAAAAGAGTTTAGAAGACCCTCAATGTCACCAGTTTTGCATTTGTATAATATAAAACTAATGAATATGCCATGCAAACTTTTAATGGTCCAATCATACTGAGAACATGTCTGTCTTCCACCCTACAGGCTGGGAATAATATTCAAGATATTAATATCCAAACATGGCCTCCAAGATGAGGCATATCTGAGAGAGTAAAAATTATACAAACTCGAGGGTGAAAAAATTTATGAAAACATTGGAATTTAACAAAAATATTTTACAGGTCTTAGTTTTGGGACCTAAATATTACAGTAGGTAGACAAACTTTTAGCAAAATCTGAGACGGTGCAGCAACCATTTTCCTGTATTTTGTCTGATTAGACACAGAATGACCCATATTTCCTCTCCTGTTAATTTAAAGCAATTAACTATTGCATTAAAACCCACTATAGTGTAATGCCACATATTTTTTGAAAACTTCTAAAACTCTGAAAGATTTTAATGACAAAGGTTAATGAAACTTAACACTTAAAATGCTCTCTCTTCTAGAAGGGCTTCCTATCTATGAAACTATCGAACTCACAGAACCGACCAGACCAGGTGAAGTTTCAACAGACAACCAGCTTTTATTTATCATTTATCACAGTGTCATGTCCTTAATGATATCTATTTTTTGATAGTGATGGATACAGTGTATGACAAACTGTCACTGAGCAGAATGGGTACGTATCACCCTCTCTAGATGGAAAGAAAATACTGTATGACTTTGAAATAAACCCAGAATCAGCTCTGGTGGAAGCTAATTGTTTAAGCATACACAGAATGCTTCAGTTACCTGCCTGGTGTAGCCTGCCTGTAAAGCATGGACAATTGTCTAAGTGTCCGCAAACTTTTGAACAGTGTGTACTAGAGTATTTGCAATTAATTTACAGATTTGCATGTGGTCAGTATTTTTATATGAATTAAAATTAAGCTAAACCACCAAGGAGCTATGCAACATGTTAAATCTGTCAGTTTGATAATGGTGTTTTCATATGCCATTATAGGGAAAGATTACTTTCTTAACCCTGAAATATATTTTGTACGTCTCTCAGGCATGTTAGAGGATCCATCAGATGCCGGACTATGTACTTTTGTAGGTAAGGACTGTAAAAGCAACAAAGTCCTGGTATCTGTACTTTCATAGTAAACTTCATCAATATTGCCAGATTTTGAGCAATGTTAAATCAATATTAAATCAATCAGTGGACACAAGTTAAAATAAGAGCAGTCAAGACACAGCATAACCTCCCCCCCAATTTGCAATTGTAGCGTTAGCATCACACAATCACAGGGGGGGTTAGTGTCCCACACTGTAATGCTTGTTTTCTTCCCCGCTATCAAACAGCACAAACATCATTCAAAGCTCACAGTTAAACAGTCATATACTGTATCAATAATATATTATATCCATCTTAAAGGTGCACTACAATTGTTCCTGAATGACGTCACTTATGTAGATGTTCAAAGTAAAACAAAACCGAGCAAATTCGCCCCTGCCCCCATGTACTAATGGCACATCGTCATAAAGATACATTTATCTGCTAGCATTACTGTATATCATTGATTCCAATGGAAAAGACAGCCAGTCACACGTTACGTGGCCTACTGGTTAGGGCTTTGGGCCTGTAACCGAAGGGTTGCCGACCAGTAGGAAAAGTGTGGGCGGGGGAAGTAGCAGACCACTGCTCTCCCATGCCCACATCCACGGCTGAAGTGTCCTTGAGCAAGGCACCTAACCCCTCACTGCTTCCCGAGCGCCGCTGTAGCAGGCAGCTCACTGTGTTGGGATTAGTGTGTGCTTCACCTCACTGTGTGTTCACTGTGTGCTGAGTGTGTTTCACTAATTCACGGATTGGGATTTCCCTCACGGGTCTTGGTCATGTAAATCCCATGAACACACAGATAACTCTTACATCAAACTTATTTTGTGCCTTTTATTCACGTTTGTTTAACGATTTAGTAAATATGATATAAACCCTTTTCGTTCCCCACTTCGCTGCAGCTCCATAGGTTTCCATAATATCCAAGTCATCGTTCCCCTAACCCAGCGTTTCTCAAACTGTGGGTCGCGACCCACTACTGGGTCGCGGAGACATGCCAGGTGGGGCGCGAACTGACGTGAAAAACAGGAGTTTTTTTTATTTTATTTTTATCTGTAGCCTGGGCCCAGGTAGCACCCGATGCGCAATGGACGCACTGTGATATTCACAGGAAGCGCTCGTGTCAAGGCAGCTTAGTTAGTCCCGACCTACATGAGATTTTGAACGTTGTTGTGAGAGTGGTGAATTTCATCAAAACCCGGCCCTTAAAAGCGCGTCTATTCTCCACACTTTGCGAAGAGATGGTAGCTGACCAAAAGGCAAGGTGGCTTTCCCGAGGTAAAGTGCTGTCGCGCGTGTTTGAGCTCCGAGTCGCCTCTTCTTGGAGGAAGAGCGCATGTTTGAATCTGCAAGCACGTTCATTAATGAACATTTCTTGACGAAGCTGGCCTATCTACGATATATTTGATATATCTTAGCGATACATTTGAGTTAAATGTCCAGTTACAAGGCAAAGACAAGCACCTACCTCACCTAGCAAATAACATTACTGCATTCACCAAAAAAACTTGAGTATGGGACAGGCGCCTCCATCGCGACAGTAGGCCTATTATGCCTTTGAGATTTCTGAGCGAAATCGCTGAAACGTCTGATTGGGAGGCACTCTTGTGATCCCATGTATTCAACAGTAGGCCTACATCACATCCCTGCAAAGTTTATTTCAAAAATATTTCCCAACCAGCAGTGCTCAGTATGACTGGATTATGGATCCATTTAATGCAGCATGTTGGCATTTTGAATATATTGTACAATGCTGTATAATGCCTATGCTTCCTAATATGTTGCTGGAAAACAGAAATATGTGTGTTACGTATTTATTTATTATTATATCTGCAGCACCAGCTGATTTTAACTCTGTTGAAGAGGATATATTTAGAACTTGTCATTATTTCAATACATTTGACAATTTTAAGCTTGACCTACCACTTTCTTAGAGCGATGAGGGACAGGTGGGGCTCGAGAATGCCCCCTCAAAGTGGGGAATGAAAGAAAAAGTTTGAGAACCACTGATCTAGTTTGTTAACTACCACAGTTACGAGTTGGGTTGCGATAGTCTGTCATTTTTAAAAAGTGGGTCCCCAGAAAAAAAGTTTGAGAAACACTGCCCTAACCATTATTCAAGTTTGTTAATATCCTAAATATAGCTTACCTTTAGGGAAAAACTGGTTAAATGTCGCTGTTCTCCCACTCAGTTTTCTGTTGTCTTGTTTTTCGTTTTTGATAGGCTTATCCAAGTTCTTCCTCGGATACATCTTACTGACTAACTGACATTCACCACCTGTTCTGCACACACAGAATTCAATTCTAGCGAGCTTTAGAAGCAAGCAAGAATGAACCATAGAGAGTGCCTGTGTCATTGAAAACGCGATGGCGCAAATGTTTACTTTTGGATGACAATGACAACTGGTAGCGTAGACATACTGATAGCTTTGATTAAACCTGAGCGACGCATATGTGGAGATATGTGCCAGGCCGGACGGCCGTCTGGACTTTTCCAGAATGCACAGATTGCCAGTCCGTCCCTGGCACAAAAACCATGCAGGAACTCATAGTGCACCTTTAATACTCTGTGCATCTTTCCCTGTGTCTAGGAAATGCTTCTCCACTGTCTAGTCCCTGTTCATTAGCAGAGTGAGAGAGCGTCAGCATTTCTGAGGAGAACAAGCTGGGAATGGAACAGAACTGTACATGTGGGCAATGCAAACTGTGGTCTGTTCACTTTGATGAAAGTAGATATGTAAACAAGACTGTATGACTCTATGAACAGTATTCACTGTGTGCTCCACACCAAACTTCATGTTAACTTTAATGTGACCTTTATTGTTGTTGATGATGTTGTTGTTTATATTGTTATTCATTTTCCCTGTTGAAGGCATTGCAAAGTTATGATTTTTAATGCTGAAATGGCTGCGAGTGAACTCACAAGCTTTCCTTTCTTTTTTCTATGGATACCCAGTGTAGGCCTACTGCTAAACAAAGGACACTGTTCCACATTATATTTTTCAGAATGCCACAGCCCCAGTCTACATATTCTTATAGAGATCACATATTAACCCTTACTGAAAATCAATATTAGAATGCATTGTGTATGTCACTGTTATATTAAAGGCTATACATACTCTCATTTTATGTTGTGTCATGTTATTGCATCATTTATTTTAATGCCTCACACCATCAAGCAGATGGCTATCCACAATACACTAGTCTTGTGGGTAGGAATTAACCCTTAGATGCATAAGTGGGATCAAAAATGACCGCAGCAGTTGTTTTTTTGCAATATGGTAATTTTAAATTGTTATCGTTTAATCTTCCATGTATTCCTCAAATAGGTTGTCTTTGACATGGGGCCATTTGGATTTTTATCTAATTAGTATATTTTTTAAGTAATTGCATTTTTTGTATCAGTACCACACTTTTCCATACATGGGGCCAAAAATGACCCCAAACATTTTCTATGGAATTTCAAAGGTTAACCTAGGAACCTTTGATTTTTATCAACTGTGACTATCAGGTATGCTTTTACTGATGTATTATCATCAACTTCTCATAACATATCAATGTAAGTGTCATAGGAAATTACAAAAAACTACATGTTGCCCTGAGGCAACATTGAACCATAACGGATCGCATATGGCCATACCAAATAATAAATAGGGAAGCACCTGTATGAAGTACATGAATTTGCTTCATGAAGTTTTATAGAATGTCATGAGTATATGCCCTGACTAACATATACCAACATCCATGGCTGAAGCTGCATGCTACCCTGTACCCTGTAGCCCCAAGTTTGAGGCCTGACTTATCCCTCTATTTGTTATAGGCCTACTCTCTGTATTTCTCTTTTGAGACAAATTGCTTACTAAACTTTCAGAAAGTCAGGTGCAGATCTCAGAGGGAAAGTGGATGTTGTAATGTGTGTGTGCATGAGTGTGCATCAGTACATATACATGAGTATGCATGGTTGTAAGTATGCAAACTCATGGATGTGGGTGTGTGGTTGTGTGTGTATATGTTTACTGTACCTGAGCATGTTTGGGGATATTTATTGAGCTTTTAACTAGTAAATAACAGTGATTTTGATGATTTCATATGATAATTTGTATTATTATAACTTCATATCTGTAAAATATCGATTTTCATTCTGCAATGGTACAATGTTGCCTGAGGGCAAAAACTGAGTTTAAAATGAGATTTTTGGTAAGTATGAGACTTGTAATGCAACCAGATCAATATTTGTTAAGTTATAAGGATAGGTGTTTTGAATTAATAAGTTAAGTTTAAGTTAATTCTTAAAAATAAAAATTATTTCACTTTTTACCGTTATGGTACAATGTTGCCATGAGGCAATCTTTAAAATATATAAAAATTAAAAACATATAAATTATTATTATTATTATTGTTGTTCTCATCATTATCATCATCAAATCATCATCTTTAACCAAAATGAAAGAAATGTCTTAAGTTTACAATATAAAATGCATTCATTCTAATTGGGGTCATTTTTGACCCCACTCATGGAAGAGTGTAGGTGTTGGCAGGTCATGCATCTAAGGGTTAAATTATCAGCACATGCAGCTAAATAGTTAGACAGTATGAACATTTTCACAATTATACTGTAGACTGATTTACTATTTTCTATTCAAGATGGAAAATGCTGTCTAGCTCTAAAATCTTGATTTTCAGGATCAGGGGATATTTGATTGTGTCGTCCCTAATACATTGTCTTTATATAAGCTTTTTGTCTCTTTCTATATGGAACAATCTACAACAGGGGCGTCCAACTTAAGGCCCTGGGGATCAGGCCCTCCAGCAGATTCCATATGCCCCACCCCCATCTGTTTTTGGTAGGAAGTGAAATTTAGAAGAAGAAAAAAAGATATTCACATCCAGTCGACAATGTGTAATAAGCAATATCTCTATGATATGATACATTTTCTCAACCTTGCACTACAAAGGAAGGAAGATGCCGAAAAACTAACACGGAAGTATGATATTTTAAGAGATAAAAAGCAGTATATGACAGTACATGATTTGTACTTGTTTGCTCATAAGTGCATATATAAGGAGTACATCATCAAACAACACTCTGATACCGTTGCAGAAAATGATAATGTCTGTGACTATGACGGTCCTCATTCCAACAAATCCGGCTCACTGCCTAATATGAGTTTGACACCCCTGATCTGCAAGAACCACCCAATAGTGTCTAGATCAGTGGTCCCCAATTTTTTTCTTCTGAGGGCCAGCTCACTATGCCTGGCACTAAGAGAGGGCCAGAGACTCGGAGTATATCAGTAACCATAAATAGCTTAGTGCTGTGAACAACAACAATCTACCTTAGTTGAATATTCCATTACATTTAATCATAGGCTACTGCAATTTAGAACCATTGTTAGCTGTGTTTATATTGCCATCATGCCATGTAAAATGTAGCTCAAATGAAATCAAATCAAATGAATACTAATAAAAAGACTTTAGCATTCCCAAAAGTATTAGCAGGGAGTCCCAAAAGTATATCTTATTTAAAATGAACTCTGAACTCTGTGTCTTTGCATACACAGCTCAAGTTGTGAACAAGCAATATTCTACAAATAATTTAAAGTTCTCAAACTATGAGAGTTTTATGAAGTGCTGGCAAAAACATCTGGAATGACCACCATTCTAACTTTCACTCACCTAATGAGAACTTTGTGAAATGTGAATTTGGATGAATATTTGACCGAGTGAATAAAAAATAGAAATAGTTATCCCAGGAAGTCCCAGAAATATGACTTGAATAGAAGTTAGTTAGTTATTAACAATGAATTTATGAACTTTTAGAATACTTTGAGCACTGATGCAGTCAGCATAGGCCTCTTACGTTTGGAGGTAGGCATACATTTCATTCCGTTTTCGATGGTAAACGCGAAACAGCGCCAAGACAACCACCAGTGGACAAAAAGAGTATTACACGTGTACTGTTAAGACCCGCCATAGAGAATGAATGGGGGAAATTACGGATATTATAGTTTGACGATGTCGTACTCCCCTGCGGGCCAGATGCTATATACCACGGACATGTTTAGGGGGGCCACCCAAAATGAGGTGGCGGGCCGTAGTTTGGGGATCACTGGTCTAGATAGTGGAACAAAATGACAGAAGTTAGTTGATTGAGTTTTATTTGTCTTGTCTGAGATTGACAAGTCAAAACACTCTGATCCAGGCCCCTTGCATCTTCCCATGACATCAGTAAATGAAAGCACTCTACAAATGTTGAAACAAGTGAAACATGATCCTTCTATAGAATTAACTGAACCACATCGGCCACCTCTATTCTGCCTCTACACGCCTTTTCACACCAGATCGAGCACTACAAGTATTACATTAGAAGGATTCCCACCTGACTTACTCCAGTCAGGCTAAAGACTGAACTCAGGCATTATGGAGTTGCAGCTCACTCTCATGTTCTTTCTGATGTCAACACTTTTAACTGCAGGTAACACACACATTATGGGTCAGGAATCAGCTTTTGTAAATCTTTTGTAAAGGATGTGGGAACATGCTATATTAAATGCGTTCAATTTAACATGGACATGATTTCCGTTTTTTTATCTGTTCTTATTTCACCGAGGCATTTATCACATTGAACAACTTGATTTATTTCCAGTGTGGTCCCTGGCCTGCTGTTGTTGTCCAGCAGACTGCAGACCCACCAGAGATGTGGACGAAATGGAATGTTTTGCTTGTGTTTACGCTAAAATCATTTGTCATTCTATGGAAGAGGAAAGAATTGCATACGGTAAATTGTAAAAAGTTATCAAAATCTCTCTCTCTATATATATACATATATATATATATATATATATCAGCAGTTTCAAGGTAGAAGTTGTTATTGTGAACAGTGGTTAATAATCATGTGTCTCTATTTTTGGTTTTGGTTATTCCTATAAGACAGCATGTATTATTTCAACATTAAAAATATTAACCTACAGTATATATCATATACTCAAAAAAATAGGTTTTGTGTTAAAATAATGATTTTAGAGATTAACGTATACATTCTCTGACATTATTTGTTCACCTGTAGGTTGCAGAGAAGAAATACCCCTGTGTACGAGGAGTCTTCTGCCATGTAAAGAGTGTGCTGACTGTCCATTGTGGATGGCTGGGAGGTCTCCGAAAAAGTGCAAGTGTGGTGTGCTGCATTTGTGCTGTGTTTCTAGAATTATGGGTACCTGTCTGAAAAAGTTCAAAATACTTTGTTTGTTCTGTTAATAATGACAATGTCAGTATTAGTGAGGAGAAACCATAGGCCTCTATAGTCCATTTGCAAGGAAAAACAAGAAATGTATAGAAATAAAATAAACATTGTTCTTTTCTACTAATCAATTTGTCTTTTTGAACACAGAATTACGCTGCAACACATCTCTCGATTTGAAGAAATGTCTCAGCCGATTTGGAAAGGTCCTCCCATGCATCTTGGAATGTGCCAGTGAAGAGTGTTGTCTGTCTTCAGAAAGTAAGTTTAACCAAGAGACATTTTTGCATGCCTATCACCATTGTGTGTTCCCTTCTTGACTCTCCTTTTTTTGTTCTTCTCTCAGTTGGGGACCATGTTGATTCCAAGGCATGCCTCCCTTGGTGTATCTGTGCACAGAAACATAAGCCTGAATTGGGTCCCATCTGTATGGATCGGTTCTGCTGTGAGACAGTTCTGCCAAACAGAGACATAAGAACCGGACAGAACCTACAGGCCTTACTGGCACCTTTGGCACTCGTTTTTCTCCTGTCGTGATCTTTCCTTTCCCCCTATTTCTTTCCTTGTCTTTCTCTGATCTCTCCATATTTTCATGGACCATCATGTTCTCAATTTTTGTTATGTTCTTTCTGTGAACTATATTCCTTTGCCTGACAACATGCTCCATTCCTGAATTTTCTGTTATACGTTATAATGATGTGCACATAGAATGCTTTACAGTTTTTGGTAACAGTGCAACTTGGGTCACACTATTTCATGACATATAAACTATAATAATGAAGTGCAATGTAATACAAAATAGTACCATATAGCAATGCACCGTATCAGGGTGTAACCTAGTATGTAACATACGTACCCAAGAGTTACAAAATACATATAGAATTGCATTATCAACACCGGCAGAACATTTCTGCAGATATTCCTATCAGATAAATCGGCAAGACTATATATAGTACATACACGGCACAACTTGGGTTTCAGAGGAAGCACAAAACTGTTCAAATAGGATGAGATCTAAAAATTTTATTTGAAAATGTGATACATCAAATTGCATACTTTACATCTAGACCATGTTGCAACGATGTCTTTATTCTTTATAAAAGTACAAGTTAAGGGTAAAATGAATGAGAATGGAAGATGTACTGTATGCCTGTATCTGCATGAGCTAGACCATCTCCCTTATAATAAGATGTTGTGTCTGCCACCACAAAGTTATCTCCATATCATGATAACAAGGTTTAACAAAAGCTTTTTTTCCTCTGGGTTGAATAAAAATGAAATGGGATTTAAAAAAAAATAATAATAATAATTTTGATTTATCTGTATGTAAAGACATGCCTTCAACATGATCTGGGATTAGTGTTCATAAATAGAGAACCACTTGAGCTGTCAGATATATAGAGTAATGAGGCATTGTGTGGAAATAATTAGAGGTCCTGACCTGTCCCTCTATAAAGCCAATCCTCTCAAGATCTCTCAGTTGTACAGTACCTTCTCATTTCAATGTGTTTTCTTTATTTTCATGACTATTTACATTGTAGATTCTCACTGAAGGCATCAAAACTATGAATGAATGCAAAGTTATTTGGCCCACAGATGAATATTTGTCAAGTTATGGCTTGCTGAATATGGTATTAAATAAAATAAAAAATAACAACTTTGAATAAACTAGAATATAAGACATGTTTTCAGTTATTTCACACGTTTTTGTTAAGTGCATAATTCCACATGTTCATTAATAGTTTTGATGAATCTACAATGTAAATAGTCATGAAAATAAAGGAAACACATTGAATGAGAAGGTGTGTCCAAACTTTTGGCCTGTACTGTATGAGCAGCTTCCTCATTCTGCCCAAGCTGCCCCTGCAAGATGGACCTGAGGGTTGTGCTCATTTTGACAAGTGCATACATCGCTCAAGGTAACAAAACAAAATGAAAATACATACTTTTAAAGCAGTATATGCATTTTGTATTTGCTAAATAAAGAGAGATAGCTAAGTGTTATATGGACTGTTTCTGGTTTAAATGATTGTTTAATTGTAGTTTTTATTATCGTCTCATCTTGATCTCTATGTTCACATAAAAATCCTACTGTATTGTTTGTTAGCACAACTCTACTTTCCTGTCATTGTGTTTCAGAGTAAACATAAAGATAAACGTAACAAACTTAAGACTTAACAAAAACAAGTGTGCCATTAACTCAAAGAAACAATTTGGCACTGAAAATAAGTATAAAAATATTTGCAATAAACAGCACTTTTGAGGAGACGCTACTTAATTTTAGAAAAAAAAAACCTTAATTCACTCATTAATTCACTCCTAGACTAAAACTGATACAGCTGGGATGGTGTGTGTGTGTGTGGGTGGGGGGGGGGGGGGTGAAGGACGGTGTCAGAGACCGAAAGAGGAAGCTGCTGTTTTGTTCAGCACGCTGAAGTGTGCCGACCTCTGATCCACATCTCTTGGCTGGTTCTGGGCCAAAGGGCAGTGCAGGCCAGTCTAACACAAAAGACTCGGAGGTCTCAGCCAGGATACCATCAGAGAGAGCAGGAAAGCCTGGTGCATTAGGCCACAGGTCATGTCACCACAACATGTTGTTTAATCAGGCTATCAAATTCTTCATTAAAGACTTTGTGATGTTTTTGGCGATGAAGACATTTTTTGGTTGTTCCTTCTTATTTGAAGACACAGGAGAGGGACGACTGCAGCTTCAGTTGCTTCAGTAAATAATAAATTGTAAAAGGACTGCGTAAGCATAGTTCTACAAACTAATGTTATTTAATCAAAGAAATAATGTAGAATAAGTGGCTGCATAAATATTCACCCCCTTCAAGTCTGTATTTAGTACTAGATGCACTTTTGGCATTTTAAGGGGAAATATCCAAGCAGAGTGAATACTTTTTATAGGCACTGTATGAGTAATTCATTTTACATCACAGTTAAATTCAATCAAATTTCCAACAAAGGTACTTATTGTCACAGAAATAACCTGCAACCTTTCCACTAGTAATATGGCCACTATTCTTAGCCGACTGAGTACAATACAGCAACAACTAATCACCTCTGACTGTTTTCAGTTTATTCCCTGATGTGCAACAATTGCTTCCCTGACGCCACTGGAACCTGCCACGATGTCCAGGGACCCTGCCCTGACCAGTGTGCCAGTGTGAGGATCGCCACATACGAAGGTCAGACACTGTCAATGATACTGTATGTACAGTACGTCTGGGAATTACAGGTGCATCTCGCAAAAATTAGAATACCATGGAAAGGTTTTTCCCTGTAATTTATTTCAAAAAGTGAAATGTTCAATTAATTTAGATTCATCTACGGAGCCCAGGAGATTTCATTGTAAGATATTTTTGTATATCAAGATAATGTATGCTCATTTGAATATATTGTGAGGTTATTTGACTAAATGTTGGTGTAATTTTACTAGATTGTGTGCATAATTTAGTATATAGTGTGTTCGTTTTACTACATAGTGCTCTTATTTTACTAAATTGTGGTCTCATTTTATTAGATTGTGTGCACGATTTACTAAACTAAGAGCACAATTTAGTAAAATGAGTACACTATTTAGTAAAATGTGCACACAATTTAGTAAAATATGAATGCACGTTTTCTGGATATACACAAAAAATATATCTTGCAATGACCCCCCCCCCCCCAGCCAATTTATGTTTTATTATAACTCATGGAAATAAAATATCCATCATCTCAAAATTTTACAACGAATAGTATATAATACAGAAATGTAGACCTGAGAAGAGTTATAATTAAGTCAAAACATCAGCACTGGTTTCCTGAACCTTTACTCTCTACTCTCTGTATGGACAGGGCAATGGACTTTTCCACGATATTGTAATTTTTGAGATGTACCTCTGCTTCTGCTCTAGCCACATTTATGCAGATTCACTTGTAGGCTAATTTTCAAATATCAAGTGGAGCAAAGAATGATTAATTTTGTGCACCCAATTTACCTCACCTTTTACAACAAACATTAAAGTTAAAGAAACTAATTATACATTCCTGTATAAATACTATATAACTCCGGTTAAGCTTAATAAGTTTGATGGCACTAATTCTCCTATGTGTAGAAAATGTGAAACTGAATCTGGAACATTTATGCATTTATTTTGGTATTGTAAAGCTGTTTACTCCTTTTGGGAGAAGATTCATAAAGCAATTCAGCATATGTGTAACTGTACTTTTGAGCTATGCCCTATGTTATATTTGTTGAATTACAATGTGGAAAATAAGTTTCCCTATACAAGAAAATGTGTGTTTACAATGCTTTCCTATTTTGCTAAAAAATGTATACTTAGTACATGGATTTCCCAGTCAGGACCCACCTTGGGTCAATGGCTAGAGCAAATAATAGACTTGTTGCCCATCGAAGAAATCACAAGTAAACGACATTCAAGACTGCAAGATTACCTATCCACTTGGTCCTTAATATTGAATTATATACAGTACATACTATAAAATGACAATTTGATTGAATAATGGATAACCTACAGACTGTGGTAACGTAGGATTATTATTATTGTTTTGATTGTTGTTGTCTTTTCTTTTCTTCTCTTCTTTTTTTTCTTTTTTTGTCCTGTGGATGTGTCTAGCTGTGTTGTCCCTGCTGTTTTTGTGTGGTTGTGTTTGGATGTGTGTGTGTGTGTGTGTGTTGTATGTGCTAAATTGTGAATAAATATATATATATATATATATCAAGTGGAGCATTGAGCACTCTTTGGTTTCCACCGAGTAATGTGAGAACACACAGAGAGCGTGCTCATGTAGATCAAGAACGTAACAAGTCACATGAATTCCAATATAAAAGTTCAGACTGCATGTCACATTGCAAAACATTAGACCTGTAACTAGGCCTGTCACGATAACAAATTTTGCTTGACGATAAATTGTCTCAGAAATTATTGCGATAAGCGATAATATTGTCGTTCTGAGAATTTTCCTCGGGAAGAGGAAGACGGCCCACTTGTTGTGTTTTTTTTCCCCAACTGGGAAAACTGCAGCGGATGATTGTGTTTTAGATGCATATGCATGTTTGTTGTGTTGCCGCTTTTAATTGCGACTGTTTTCCAACAAATGCGACACACCGACTCGTACACGTTCAGTGGTTCACCACGGGCATTCGGTTTAAATCCGAAATGCTCCCACACTGCAGCTATTTCTTGTTCTTGTTTGGCTTAGAAACCAATTTCATCTTTTTTGTCTCGAATAGGCATAGCCTATTCGAACTCGCAACTAGCTTTCTCTCTGCCTAGTGCCTACCGGTATACTTCTCACGCGGCTCTTTAGCTGCACTCTGTGGTAGGCTACGCCAGTAGTTCCGCCTCCCCACACACCATGCGACTGACAAGTGACTGACATGAGGGTTCACTCATGGTTACTCTAAGGACCCGAGAGGGAGAGAGAGACGAGGAAAACAAACAAGCATGCAAATATCGTGGCCAGAAAAATTATCGAGCTAATTTTAATCATCATGCGATTAATTGATTTATTGAATATCGCGACAGGCCTACCTGTAACATTAGACCTGTAGGATTTAGACCACATATGAAAGTAGCTCAAATTCAGAATTGAAAAAGTGAGATTTCATGTGACTTGCACTGTTCAGACTGTTTGGACAACATCAGACATGTGTCACATCAAGTAAAAAAAATGGATTTGGCCTGGTAGTGTGGACCTAGCCATATCTGTTTTTGCTTTTGTCATAGTGTGTAGTGTAGTGTGATAGTAGGCTTCGGGGTCTTACAATGACAGTAACATTGCTATTAGTTTGCTAAAAATGATTTTTGCACAGCACAACTGGAAGAGTAACATACCAATTTTAATTTGTAGTATTATGTGCAAAAGAAATTGTCCTTGAAAACACAATGGTCTGCGGTCTGTGTATCATTCGTTCATTTGATATTCAATTGAGAATCCAAAATAAAAAAAACAAAAAAAAATTGTTTTTTCATTATTTGTTTATGAATGTGATACAAACCAACAAATAATGCTTTGTTTTTCAGACTTTTGATTTCATGATCAGATCAAAAGTAGAACGTTTAAAAAACGGCCTCAGGCCAAAAACTGATTTTGATATTTATTTTTTTCGATTTCTGTGACCTGGAAGTCTATCAAAGTCACTTTCTTGGTCTAGACCTGTCAGTGCTCAGTGTTGCCAATTCAGTGACTTTGTTGCTAGATTTAATTTTAGCCATGCCATAGCGACAGAAAATATTGTCTAACAACTATAGCGAGAAATTGGGCGACTTGCGCAACGATGGCAAACTTGTTTTAGTTGAATCGACAGAAAATCATCTCCCTTCTCATGCCTGTTTCGTTTATGAACATCGCGTTCGCCCAAAGCATTATAGAAGTAATGACTGGCCTAGGCTATGTAGTATCAGCCCATGTTAGGGAAGTAGGCCAAGATGTTAGATCTATCAGCTCAGATCATCATTTGTCGCCAACGTCATTGGAAGGAAGCCAGCTGCAGTAGCCTTCTGGGGAGATTACACCAAAGATAATGAATAGTAGCTATGACAGGGAAACTAGGGACACATCGTTCAACAAGCACATTGATCAAAGGAAAGAGGGGCTACAACTTCATTCACAGAGCAAATAATTCAAATCGAGCCATAGGCGTAGCCACAGGCGGGCCTAGGCCTGTCTACTTGTCAGTCCTGCCCGTCCGACTATAGGCCTACGTTCACCATCTGAAAAAGACGCGCAATTAACACTGCTCTGAGAGCCCAAGAAACAGTCAAATCGCGAACAGGCGGCAGCTCCGTTTAATTGTCAGGTGTGAAATGCGTTCATATTCTACTTTTTATGTCATAGACGTTGCATGCCTATGGAAGGAAAGGCTTTGCAGTAGGATTGTCCAAGCTGTTGCTTCAGTTTGTGTTTTAAGTTATGCGACGCACTGTTGCTGGGTTCATGCCGTTTTGTGCAAGTTTAAAATGTTTGGCCGACTGCGTATTTGCCATTTTTGTTCAATAAGTTCTACTTTTCATGTCATGAATGTAACATGCATATGATAAGGCTTTGCAGTTGTAGGCCTACAATATGGTCAATCTATTGTCTGGTAGGCCTAGTCCGATTTAACACTGCAAAGCAGAAGCAGCAGCTGGCAAAGGAAGTCAATAAATAATTTCCGGGTCACAGAAATCGGAAAAAATAAATATCAAAATCAGTTTTGGGCCTGCAGGCCGTTTTTTAAACGTTCTACTTTTGATCTGATCATGAAATCAAAAGTCTGAAAAACAAAGCATTATTTGTTGGTTTGTATCACATTCATAAACAAATAATGAAAAAACAAGTCCTTTTTTCGTTTTTTCATTTTGGATTCTCAATTGAATATCAAATGAACAAATGATACAAGGACCGTCTGCTGCTTTTCATTGATGAACTTTGTATTTCGTTTTACTAGTAATTCTTAAGCAGAAAGGTCAAACAACCAGTTGAAGGCTTATATATGTGTTTCATCTACAGATTACAGGAGGAAAGGTGTGATGACTCTGAAGACATGTATGCCCTCTGACATGTGTGTCATAGGCTCGCTCAATTTTGGCAACTCAAGAGTTAAATCGGAGAGCACCTGCTGCAACACTGACCTCTGCAATGACAAAACTCCTCCAGGTAACCATAAAAACGTAACAATTCAGTCTGCATGCTTTATTTCCGTTTATCGCAGGAATTCAGGGGCTCTTTTAGGGGGTCCGACACCTTTGTAAGTGTCTCCACTGCAAGAAAATGACCCTGTAGAACATCTTTTGTTTTTTTCGGGGGCAAATTTCATTGCTTGAAACTGTAGGCTACTATTTCAACTTGACCATTTCAACTCTGGACTGATATCTGATTTGATATAATCAGTATATTGTGTCTGTTGTTCTTTTGCAACTCTGAATGGTGCACTGTATATTCTTTTAGTTTGGGGAACACATCATTGCATGACAGAAGACTTAATTGTGTACTTGTCTTTATAGAATCTCTTACAGACATCTCTAATAAGATGAGATGTTACACCTGCAGAAATGGAGATTGTACTTCAATTATACAATGTTTGGGAGATGAAGATTTCTGTGTCACATCTACATCTACAGGTGAGGTCCAATAAAGAAGTTGATTGTTTTTCTTTTTGTTGGAGAGCATCCATTGACAGCGAAGCTTTGTTGGAGTCAACTTTAAGAATCTGAAAATATCTATCTATAAAGCAAGAAGCATCTGTGTGTCTGTCCTGTCTGTGGCAGGCATATCTCTCTGACCGTTTGTCAGACTGACGGTGCCGTCAGAACTTTCCCGGTGGATTTTAGTGCCCCACTCCGACCCTGCGGGCACTGCACTAGTTAAACATACACAAAAATAAACTTTACCTTGTTATCATTTGGGATTGTATTTGTGAGTCATTATTAAACATTCTCACTGTCATATTCTCTGTCTCGCTTTCTGTTTTTAGATGGTATTCAGAAAGGATGTGCATCGAGATCGATGTGCCAGCAGAGGGGCTCGAGTCACTTCTTATCCAGCATGGCGGATGGTCTGGCCTGCTGCGAGGGGAACCTGTGTAACGGCATAGAGGGGACCAACCGGAACACAGGAAACTCGGGTCACAAAAGCCACACACAAAGCTTCCTGTTGCTGATACTGCTGATGTATGTGGCCTCCAACTGACATTGTCTCAATTGTCAATTGACACAATTGAAGATGACACCAAAACTAATTTCTTGATAAAAGGTAATTGCCGTATATTACATGTCTGTTTCTCATTGACATCTCTTCTGACCCTGTTTTTTCATGTTCTCTGTTCATGGCCTTTTCATTTTCTCCATGTGTTTTCTTTCAATTTCTCCCTGAGAGCTACCATGCAGAACTTGTCTAGATACTGACAATAAAAGAGTTAACACTGTTTTATTCGTCATGATTAACATGCAAGCTGCTACTATGGATGCAGAACCAGAAACAGACTTTAATTATTTAAACAGTCTGTACTAAACATCTTTAACCCTTAGAACCATAAGCTGTTTTTAGGGCATTTTCACTACCTTTATTCATAAGGATTTATTGTGTGCCACACACACATATTATATATTGTTTTTTTCAGGAGAGTCTAGGCTATCCAGATCTGCTATCCAGATAATTTCATGTATTAGTACTAGCATTGATTTTATTTTGATTTTTAAAGAATTAAAATATAAAAAGTGTATTATAAAAATTCTTATATTTCGACATGTATCTCACCACAGCAAGCTCATAGCTCTACATGCATTTCATGTGTGTGTAGGGCAGACTGTCCTGAATCAGGCAATATAATTGCCATGTTGAAGGAATAATCTGGGGCTGAGCAATTTACAGAAATATGTGGTGTGTGATTTACGGAAATAAATGGCATTTTTTATTTAGTGATGAAAAATGACCTTTTTGCGCTCCATATCTGTGACACGAACTGATTGCGTGTTAGCCTGCGTGGCTATGGTGTATGCAGTCATAATGATTCTCAACTTTTTACTGCATTGCCATGAACAAAGTAAAGGCAAAAAAGGTGTTTCTTTGTTGAACAAATTGGGATGGAATGTGAGCCTTGAATTGGATGCCATGCAGGAATTTGCTAGGATCTAAAAACCGGATTATGAACATGCTTTGCCATAGAGAAACACACGATAGCGTTGGATTATAAACATGCTTTGCCACAAGAACAGACAAAAACGTGGGGTAAGTCCAGCTATATGAAGTTATTATTTTGCTGTCACTTCGTCTGTTTTATAACCCAGAAGGATGTACTTGGTATCAAATGATAGCTCTGAGTCTCCTCTTTCATCTGACATGCGTGGCATATCCGATCACGGGTCCGCGAGTAATTCAAACGAGAGTAATGGGTGTGCAGCGTTGGTTTGTGTACATGACGTTATTATTTTGCAGTCACTTCGTCTGTTTTTATAAGCCAGAAAGATCGATAAACATGGTACCAATGGATAGCCCTGTGTCCCCTCTTTCATCTGATATGCTTGCCATATCGATGCGGTCACGGGTTCGCGAGTAATTCAAACGAGAGTAATGGGTGCGCAGGTGAACGCAGAGAAGTATAGACTGTAAATATGATGCAATTTGATTTAATTTCATGATTTTTTTAAATTTTCATATTTGATCATACAGACAAGTGTGTAGTGTCGTTGGAAAGCCCCACTTCTGCTCTGTCATGCAATAAAGGTTTAATCTCGCTGCGATGAACAGTTCCGGAGCAATGTAACAGAGAAGAAAGGGTGTGTTTTTTGACGCACTTTGCGTCAATCGGGTTCTAAGGGTTAAGTAATGTCTATTGTGATGCTTTCTTGTGAACATGAAATCCTTTTGACCAATCAGAGTTGCAAATCACCAAAGAAGAATGTTAATGGAATGTTAATGTATTACAATTTTATCAGCGCCAATATTAATTTGGATGTGAATGTAACCACACTAAGACAATGTCATGCAGTTTTCTCTAAAGATCCACTAGATGGCGATAGTACTCTCCCATTTCTCAGTAGTGGCTGTTTATTACTCGTAACAGTTACTCTTCTGCTGACAATATTTAACCTCTGGATCAAATCCATGCATCCCAAGTGTCACAGGCTTTTATTGGAGAAGTTCCTGCCCCAAAGTTCATTGCATTTTTTTGGGGGGGGGGGACAAGATGTGTCCACAGTGTCACGCTTGGTAGGAGACCAAATGACAATGGTCTGACTCTTAATTCACACACACACACACACACACACACACACACACACACACACACACACACACACACACACGCACGCACGCACGCACGCACACACACACACACACACACACACACATACACACACACACACACAAACACGCGCGCACATACATAATACACACACACACAGTATTACAATCGCAAGCCTAAACAGTACATTGTAGAGTTTAGGCAATGTTGTAGTCTTATCAACTGATCAACTTATCAAGTAAACTGGGTGTGTGTAGTGTTCCTGTGTCTGTGTATGTTTATGCTTGTGTGTACACAATACCTCCGTGTGTGTGTGTGTGTCTGTGTGTGTATTTGAGAAAGGGTCTGAAGTGAGTTGGCTGATCAGTGGGGGGTATCACTGAGCCAGAAAATCAACATTTCAGCATTTCAGAGACCTGCAGAGGAATGACGAAAGAGAAAAAGAGAGTGAGAGAGAAAGAGAGAGTGAGAGAGAGACAGAGGGAGAAAGAGAGAGTGAGAGAGAGACAGAGAGAGAAAGAGAGAGTGAGAGAGAGAGACAGAGGGAGAGAGTCGGAAACAGACAGAAACAGAGAGCTGGTGCACCATGTGACGGAAAAACAAACTGAATGTCAGGCCAGAGAAAAGGATCAACAACGTGAAGGTTGAAGGAGAAGAAAAAAGCCCTTCCGACGGAGCTTTGGCGAGCCAATAGGACTGCTGATCAGCTCACTTGTTTTACCCTGCCCACCCACCCCCTCTCCCTCTCTCCCTCCCTCTCTCAATCCCTCCCTCCCTCTCTCCTTCCCTCCGTCCCTTCTTCTATTGCAGACCCTCTCAATCTCTGGCTTTTCCTCATTCATGCTCCTGTATGTGAACCCTGGATGTACCCCTTAGGAGGCTCTCCCCCACCCATACAGCAGCAAACACAGAGGCACACACACACACACTCAAACACACACACACAGACACACACACGCACACACACAGACACACACAGACACACACGCATACACACACAGGCACGCACACATACACACACAGGCACGCAAACATGCACACGCATGCACACTCACATGCACACATACACACACGCACACACATACACACACATGCCAATGATGGAGAGTGAGATTGTGGCTGGTTTGTGGCTCAAAGTGGTTGGTTTGTGTGGTGGGACAATAACTTCTACATACACAATCAAGCAGCCATTTGAAAGTATAAACAGAAAACTTAGGCTACGTTTATACGGTGACGATGAAAAGAGAAGACGCAGAAGTGGCGTCTCGTCTTCATTTTTTTATTCGCGTTTAGACGAGCATTCTCAGGGGGAAATCTTTGTTCATATGAAGATGCAAGAGTATGTGATATTCGATTGGATATGCATTCCAGACCGCTGGGTGGTGGTGTGATAGAACCCCGGTACGTCACGCGCAGACATTCTAATTTGACAGTTTAGCCAGAGAGGTAATCAAGGATCTTTGGTTTAGCCGTTTAGACGGAGACGCAACCCGGGTCGTCTTCAAAACTCTACACTCTGGAAGGAGTCTTCAGATTTTTGCGTCTTCAAGCCCCGATGGCGGGATCGCTGTGTAAACGAAAGGCACTTATGATAAAATATTTTGTCGTCTTCCTTCGCAATCGTTCTCGTATAAACGGCCCCTTAGACATGTAGACGTGTGCTTACCAGTGAGACAGGCTATGATGCCAGAATGATACAAGGTGGGGGACCCAGACCAAAATGGTATTTCTATGTGATGCTTGCAGTTTGTGGAAGTGTGGCCAAAAGTGACCTATTATCTATCTACCCTATGATCAAGATATACATCCCCAACCGCACACTGTGGTCTTCTGATGAGCGTCTGTTGTGTCAACCAGCCATAAACACCAGATGAAATTCTAGACTCTTTTCCTCAGTGGTTCCATGTTGGTGGACAGAGTTGCGCAGTGCTCTCCGTTCCTGTGATAGTTTTGGGTGTTTCAAGAGGGGTCTAATAACATATCTGTTCAACATGCACTTAGTTTATTAAGCGTTTCACTATGGTTTTGTATATTATAGTATTTGTTTATTTTTATCAGGCTATTGATCACTACAGTTTTTGCCCATTGCTTGAACACTATAGACAGGGTCATTCCACGTCAGTTCAACCAGGGCCCACGCACTTACAGTAGGTCTCAAAAAATTCTGAAAAAATTACCAGGTGTACCTATGTTACCCAGGAGACACACTGTAAAATTACTCTTATGTAAGATCAATACTTTCCAAAATACAGACAGTTTTACAGGGGGAGGGGGGTGTCGATTTTGTCCAGCCTCTTTTTTTGGTCAAAGTTCACAAGCCCACAGCGCAAGAACTAAACCATGTAGGAGGCTGACATTTTGCATGGTGGTACATAAATAGGAATAGTATGTAGCAAAATCGTCACGTTTGGTCTGGATAATCCTGCATGGTCATAACTGTCCCTCAAAGTTGATAAAAATTTCATTGGAGTTTTTGGCTGGGCTCTGTTTAAGCCTTCAGAAGACATATTTGTACTCAACATAGGCTCTTGATTTATTTTCCTTACTGAGATAAGTAGAAACACTCTCACAAAAAGCAATGAACAGAAAATAAATCCCTTCAGGGTCTGAACAGCAGACGGTCAGGAAATCCAAAAATCATTTTGGTTATCATTTTCAGAGCACCCAAACACCTTGTGGGAATATTCAAAGATTTTTTAAATATGTTTTTCCTTATTCTCCATGATCCCTTCTTTTTGAAAACACCAATTTGACTTGTCTTATGCAAATCTTTCTTTTTTATTTTCCACCCTGAACATGGGCAAAATGCCCCATTGACATCACCACACTGCCACCTGTGGTTGTATAGAGTAACCTGTGGTAGCTCTTAGGTAGGTTTTGATAGCAGCAATTAGACATAGATGTGAATGGTTTATTTCCCAGTGTTGTGTCTTGTGTGCTTGTTTGTAAAGTTTTGACACAATGAGCCGAGTTTTGCAAAACAGTGTTCAAGCAATGGGCAAAAACTGTAATTGACATTGTGGTAACACTTTACTTGACGGGTGAGTTCATAACACATTCATAGCAGCTGTCATAAACTGCACATAAAGCATTCATGACTGTTTCATGAGACATGACTCAACATTCATACCAAACCTTTCATGAATGTAGAAGACAGAACGACGAGAGCTTGTCAAAATAAAAGGTCAAAGTCGCAAAGCAGCATTGCCGTTTTTGGTCCAAGCCTCTTACCTGATCACGTCACATCTGAGTCAATGGGATACTCCAGTGCCAAAAAGACACAACATGGTCAAGCAAATATTTTTTGTTTCATAAAAATGCATTTGTTTTATGATGTAACCTTTGCAGATGATTTCTCATCTTTATCTACTGGAAATTTCCAACCGTCCGAGGTTACACAAATACGGGTCAGCTGAATGTAGGCTAGTTTACCTCCCAGTGTTAAACTCAGTGATTACGAATACTTCACAACTTGTATAGTAAAGTGACATTTGATGTAGACTTCATAAGATATTCATTAAATATTTACAAAGATACACAAATACGATGTTGGACTTTTATTTTGACAAGTTGGCGTCGTTCTGGCTTCCACATTCATGAAAGGTTTGGTATGAATGTTGAGTCATCTTGAATTTCCCCTTGGGGATCAATAAAGTATCTATCTATCTATCTATCTATCTCTATCTCATGTCTCATGAAACAGTCATGAATGCTTTATGTGCAGTTTATGACAGCTGCTATGAATGTGTTATGAACTCACCCGTCAAGTAAATATGAAGTCACCCGTCAAGTAAAGTGTTACCGACATTGTTTATTATTGTTATTATGACCGCCGCGCAGCGAAGCGGTCATAAAATATAGGTTTAGTCAGATTTTTCTTTTTTTTTTTCTTTTTCG
The DNA here is from genome assembly GCF_046254945.1 of Alosa pseudoharengus. Taxonomy (NCBI): domain Eukaryota; kingdom Metazoa; phylum Chordata; class Actinopteri; order Clupeiformes; family Clupeidae; genus Alosa; species Alosa pseudoharengus. Next base: position 21,574,420 of record NW_027468640.1, read on the forward strand.
TATGGCCAATTTTCCGTCAAGGATTCCCACAAAACACACACAAAACACATATACACAAAAACAACCACACACTCTGCACACACACTCTGCACGCACACACAAACACACAAAAAAGGAACAAAGTAGGAAATGAACACAATTTTAAAATTGTGACTTATTTTTCTGGAAAAAATGTGCTGGACTGGGCGGCGGTCATATTCTGTACTGTTCTGCATCTTAATGTAGTCTTACCAACTTTTTAATTTGTTTACCATGAAATGTAACTATTGTATTGTTGTTATTTGTATGTCGCTTTGGACAAAAGCATCTGCTAAATACCATAATATAACCATAACCGTTTCTCGCGTGTAGGCTAATACAAAATTTCCTGAAAACTTTGTGCAGCTAATTTGGCCTTGAATCGAAGCTCTGAATGTCTAACAACTAGTGGAGGAGAGTACAAATGGGATTTGTCACCGTCTTGGATCTATCATCTATAATTGTTGTTTGTCGCAATTAAAAATACCCTCAAGGGTCGAATTACAATATTATTTTGACATTAGTTCGCGGGCCGGAGTTTGAGACCCCTGATGTAGCTACATTTGTTCCATTATTTTACATTTAGGCCTATCCATCACAAGAAGCTCATACGAAAGACATTAAATGGCGTTTTACAAACGGAAGTTCGGGAGGAGCGTGACGGAATTTGCCACGCCTCCTTCAATCAGTCAGGATATTTATTTGCAGTCTACCTGCCGAAGTTACAGCATCGGTGTTACTCCGCTCGCAACCCACCACCTCCCCTTACGCCTCCCGTCTTCCATGTTTAAAGGATAAGGGGGTGTATGGCGGAATCCTGCCCGACTCCTGCCTGCGCAGTCGACTCCGGCACGATTCCGCGAAGCCCTTCAGGACCATGCTTTTCTATCATGCTTTTGTGTATTATGCTTTTATGTCTTTATGCAAATTCAGGAATGTGAACTAGTGAACTGTGATTAATCAAACTTGAATCTTGAATCCTGATACACTGCTGCGCAAAGCCCATAGCCTACTGGTCCCCACCGCCTCTCCGTTTCTGGCTGGCTGTCTGATAAATGTCACGTAGGCCTATGCTTCTGGTTTTTGCATGTCGCTGTTTTATCCGCAACCACAATCAGTTAGTTCAACAGCAAGTCTTCCTTTCACATACGTTGCCTGACAGATGTCACATACATCATACTCAGAAACTGTTCACATGACCTATAGTGACATTGGCTGAAGAAAGCCAGCCTACCCCTATCCCATCCTCAACACTTTTACGGGGGGTGATCGAGAGCGTCATCTGCAGCTGCATCACACACTGCAACACAGTCTTAGAAAAGAGTGTGGAATCCAAAAGTCTGTGTGTGTGTGTGTGTGTGTGTGTGTGTGTGCCAATGCTAACACAGTATAGCCTATGCATGTTTTGTTTGCAAAAATGCACAGCCCAACATTTGAGATTTATCAATTGCGTCGGACCCAACATGTGTGTATGTGTGTGGTGTTTATTTCAGTTAGCCAATAATGAGCTTGAAAGATAACCTAAACTTATGCATCAGGCATCTTGTCTATAGCCTACGCTGATTTTTTTCCCAGCCTCCCTGCGTAGCCTCAAGCCAGACGCGCATTTATTCTCCTTTTAGCAGCTGCACTGGGCTTCTAGAACCTTTGCTGGGACGCAGCATAGAATTTCTAAAACTATGAAAGAGGAGACTGCTGGTCCACGAAGCCGCGACAAATAATTTCCAGTGCTTCTGACACTCGTCTGATAATTTGGTGCACAATTTGGACCGGCAGAAAAAAGAAAACAAACATATTATGAATTATCTGATCTTTGTGGGGGTCTCTAAGAAAATAACGGTAGCCTATGGGCAAGCGAGTTAAAGAAATAGGCCTTCATAATAATAACATAACATAGGTGCGATTTCCGGGAGAAAGAGATTACGTTGTTCATTATAATGAATGAGTCTAAAGGCCTACCTGAATATACACACAATATCCCGTTTTTTTTTAGCTTTTATTCTGTTAAAACATTTTGTTTCCTATTTACCCTTGGCTTAAACCTTAAAGGGAGAATGCATAATAGTGTGGTGAAAAACACTCACACCAACCAGTTTAGCCTAGGCCTACTCTAAGACCAATTATCACACTGGAAATCCAAATATAACCATGACGTTTTGGTCACAACCCCAGTAACTGTCTATAACTGCCATTCTTTAGATGGCAGCAATCAGCAAAACAAACAGAAAAACCTGAATTAGAAGCAAAATAAAGAGCTGACTGACAGACTGCTGGTTAGTAAAAACCTGAGGTATGAAAATAAATAGCTGATGGACAAGCAGACATTTCTCTGACCGCAAACACTTGCCTTGACCAATTGACACTTCTCTACAGAGAGCACAACTGTCTTTTTTGCCCTCTGTGTATATTACAGTTTTTGCCTATTGCTTGAACACTTTTTGCAAAACTTCGGCTCATTGTGTCAAAACTTTACACATTAGCACACAAACACTGGGAAATAAACCATTCACATCTACATGTATGTCGAATTGAAACTCTGCTAAAACAATCTAACAATCCTTTGTCAAAATGTCACTCTGATTACAAAATGATACACACTTGCATCATATGAATACACGTCTGTAAAACAGGCTTAGATGTGGTGGACTCTCTGTCCCAGCTTCTCTCATTGTCAGGCCATGATTCATCATTCATTCACCAAAGTTTCTCTAATATCATCTGAAATTAGCCTGGGTTTTCCCATGCTGCCTTACGCACAATTTTATTCACGCTGCTAGGCAGTCTGGATTCCATGGACTTCATTTTCACCTCAACGAAGGAACCAATCACAGAACGGAGGGTGGACAGCAAGACGATGACGACACACCAAAGCGGTTATGAGCTATGTACAGACGCATTTGATAGACATTCGTAGCGCCCAATAAAAATGAACGTGTATTTCCCAGACCCCATCTCAATGAGATGAGGTCTGACGTTAGCCAGGCTAATCTGAAATATTGTTCCGTGCATAGCCTCTTCGACCACCTCCTACTCCTCTCTCTCTTTGTCTTCCTCTTCCTCTACCTCTTGCTCTCCCTGCCTCCATGCTCACAATGTTCTCAAAATGGCTCAAATGAGGCCTATATGTGGATGGCTGATTGGTGTTCAGTTTTGTAAGTAAGTATTTTCAGATGTGTGTCTAAGTATTTTCGATCACCCAATGTGTTTTGTATTTTGAATAGTTGTGTTGTCCCAATGGTATCCATGAGATTTCATTTATGAACAAAGTGTCTTATGTGTGAAATAGTGTGTAGTGTGCAGGAGCAAGTGTGTTGCAGAAAGGTGCAAGTGTGTTGCAGAATTGCAACTAAAGTGCAAAGCAGCGCTTTTGTTTAAGGTATGGTTACACTGTGTTTAAGGTATAGTAACAAAAGCTTTAAGTTTTGTTTCTTTGGTCTAAGCATATGTCTATAGTGTTCAAGCAAGGGGCAAAAATTGTAATCATGTAATTTTAGGCCATAATACTAATTAAGAAAAATTTCCATGACTTGGAGTTAGACTCTTTCAGGTTATTTGTAACATACTGTAGCGTCGGCGCAAAAAGACTGTGTTAGCGTTCTCCTGCGAAAAGCATGCTGGGACACGAGAGCGAACAATCGGGGGGTTTATGTCGTTATTCTCCTAAGTTATAAGTGTAAAGTTGGTGTCTTTATCGTAACATGTATCCCTTTTAGTTATCCCTCATGTGTGTTCCTTTTCGTGTGGGGGGCTGGACCTCCCCTGTTCGTGTAGTGTGTGTGATTTCTTGACCTGCTCTGTGTGCATTGTGTTCTGTGTCTGTGTCCCTGCCCTCGTTCTCAAGCCATTAAAGCTGACATTGAACAACGCTTGGTGTCGTGTGCGATCAAATGTTACACTGGTGACAGAAGTGAACAATGGAAGCCTCCAATGCCGGAACGCGTGGCGGAGCTGCCCCTGCCCCGGGAGTTTTCGTGGGGGCAGGCCCCGGGGTGGGGGCCGTTCGAGCTCCCGCCAGCCCTTATAAGGGCTCCCAAGGCTCGCACCAAGGCTCGACGACGGAGGGAGAGGAGAAGAGGCGCCATCATCAAGGCCTGGCTCCGGGCTGCAGAAGAAGCGCCAGGAGACCTCTGCTTGGGAGAGGAGGAGGGTCGTCTACTCGAGCTACCGGAAGGAGAGGACGAGTGCCAGTTCGTGAGGAGATGCTCGGGCCTGCTAGCGCTGGAGTTCGTGCCAGAGACGAGCATGGAGGAGCTGAGCGGAATGAGAGTATAGTTCCATGACAAATCAGCCTAGAAAATCGCTACATTTGATTTTCCGTTGGTTTTTATTACACTTTCTAACTTGAGAGGAGAAAAGTTTTAAATAGGAAAATTTCCAGAAATCGTAGTCACTTTTAAAAGTGATGCTAGCAGGCGAGATGCTAATGGACTAATTCGATTCAATTATCTATGCTAGGCTGGAGCTAAAAGTGGTATCGCCAGACTCAGAGAACGGCTGGATGAACTGGAGAAAGGTAAAAATCAATTGTTTAAAGGGAAATTCCGGTATTTAGCACTTTGAGTCCCTTTTCTGGTTTGTTTTGGATTAAGAAACAAAAGTCGAGACAGGACCCATCGTCAAAATTTCGGTGTCCACCACTCTTGTTCATCAAAAACAAACCAGAAAAGGGACTCAAAGTGCTAAATACCAGAATTTTCCTTTAACTCAAGGGGAGGTGGAAAATGAGTGTAATTCCCCAAATGGTGGAATATCCCTTTAAAGTGACAATGCATGGTTGTTGCACATATCGAAAGGTAACGATAGCTAACGTTAATCGCGTTATTGGCTTCATCAATTCTAAATATCTACAAAGCACAAACACTTACCAATAGCGAACTTGTTCAAGCCAAGCCAACCCGTCTCGTCTGACAGAAAAATTAGGCACCCGAATTGAAGTTTGATTGCTTGCTGGCGCATAAACTTGTTTGTCTCGAGGCCTGGCTTCGTCGGTAGTCCCCTGCACATGCGCAAAGAGCTGTCCTCCACTCAATCTGCAACACGGCAAAAATTTGTACCCCACTCAATTTAAAATGGCAAGTTCATTCAAGCACCTGGAATTTGTGATTCATTGAAGTAACTTATGAACCTAAAATGGAAGATTGAAAACTCAAACAATTGAGTTCAAATTTCATGACACATTATTTTATGTCTGAGTTAATGACATATATAAGTTATCATAACTTTTTGATCAGATGATTTTTTACAGTGTATTTGTTAACTGTGAAACTCAGCAAATATGCTTTGTGGTTGTGAACTTATTGTAGTATCATCTATTATCACCATATCAACTATTCCACCTGTGTGTGTGTGGTTAAAATTCTGAAGGGCAAAATAGTTTAGGCTACAGCAGAAATATTTTCATCCATTGAAACCTCTGAATTTCTTTTCAAAGTGCACCAGATTGATGCATTTAAACTTTAAAATATAAAAAAAAAAACCTAGTGTTTATGTCTATGAAACAGTCCTATTATCCACTATTTTAGAGCAAACTACCTCCATCATCTTCATCATGAATCCCCTCCAGATTTCCCTGGCTGACATTTCCACAAACATTCTAGACAATGCCGGAATGATGTATTTGGGCTTTGGGTTGCCAGGTTTTATGACAAAAGGGTTGAAATTAAAAGTAATGGGTCAATGTATTTGTATCGGAAATCCCCCACCTGAGTTGGAAAGTGTAAATCTCCCAGCTATTTCACCGAGACACACCCCCTTTTTGTCGAAATTCTGACTCTCCACCTCGGGGCTCCTAAGGGTGCACCAAGCTGAACGTGCGAGTTGAAAACAAAGATGGCTATGCCCATAATTGCTGAAGTTGAGATGTATTTTCTTTGTATTTGTACTATGTTGGTCGATTTAATGTTGATTTTAAATGCTCTTACACACTTGATTACATTATTGCTTTAATCCGGTCACCATTTAAATGCACTGCAGTCTTGCTGTGCGTCCAATACAATGTAACGTTTTGTTTTCGAGCTGGTTTGCTAAAGAGGCTAACAATAACAACTGCTAGCCGCCGACTGCCCCTCATGGCTCGAGAAAAACGCGACAGCACTTGTTGAAATTAAAATTGTAAGCGTGATGAAGCTTGAATGCAAGTGTAAATCATCCCGTAGCTTGTTTAGATGAGCCACAAGCTTGCTCTCGTGTTTTAGGCTAGCGCCAAGCACTACCGAGGAAGCTGCTGCCCTGGTGGCGTCCATGTTCTTTCCCACAAAGACAAACTGGAACGCTAAAGTGCTACAAGCCAGGCAATTACATCACATTTGTGCATACAGCTCGAGCAGTCCGAGCCAAATGGATATCGGCATAAGTAATTACGTAGGCTATGTGTAGGGTAGCCTGACGAGCCAGACCCACATTAAAATGTAGGGACTGGGGACTCACCGTTCGCAGTGCTCAGTCCGAGGGGGCGGGACAATCGGTTGTCTTTCAAATGCCCCTTTGCACGCAATAGGATAGCGCTACAAGTCCCATGCGTTTTCCCACCAGCGGAGCTAGTTGGCTAGTTCAAACTTTTGCCAACTTAAAGAAGCCCTATGCAGGTCTGGTTATTTCTTCGCTGTTTCTGGATTTTCGCCTGATTTGGGCTCGCATTTTGCATGACATAGCTCCCCCTGCAGCTTCGGTAGCAAGTGAATCCTACGCTAAACCCCCACTAGCTAGCGAGCTAGCCATCAATAAACCAAGCTAAACACATAGGGCTCACAATAAAACGGTCGAGCAAACACATTGCTCAAGAGACTATCAAATCACTTTACAAAAACGAAGTTCACCCAAGGGTAGGCTACTTTCAATTTCAACAGCAACAAAGCCAAGTTGGAGTCCGTTTTGCAGTCTTCTTAGAAACTACAATCTGACTACATTTTCGAGTATTTCCGCCGAGTTACATCCGGATGTGTTCGGACCGCGACCAGAAAGTTGCATATTCGTTTTTTCCGCAGAGAAGCACTAGGGGGAGACGAAGCACCCACCAAACGACCCAAAAAGTGTTGTAGAACCATCAGAACGACTCTAAACCTGCATAATTAAGGTAATTTTTGCTAAAATTGTTGCATAGGGCCTCTTTAAAAAAAAGCTTAACTCGTGTCACGCTGTTCGCCAACAGCAACATCCATCTTCCTTGTTTTCAAGTAGCAGGGAATTCACGCCGAACTGTTGCAACTCTGCTATCAATCATTATGTTAAGCTTGCCTAACGACTCTATACACGATGTGATTGGCCCTATCGAAGTTTAATTTTTCCAGCTCGCAAGCCAACGGAGAGTCGCTAGACTAGCCCGAGCAGCAAATTACATTTGCTGCCGCTAGGGTGCGTCTAGATTTCTAGGCTATGTGTGGGGTGCATATCATACCCAATTTGGCAACCCGGGAAATGTCAGACTAACAGAAAAAATGCCGGGAGTTTCCCGGGAGAAATAACAAAACGGGAGAGGAGAACGGAGATGACATGGCTTGAAATATGGGAGAAACTCAGGAAAACCAACTATATTTTTATATTTATATTGTCCAACACTACAGTGCACGTTTAATTCACCAATTAGGCTACTGTAACAGGTGAAAAAATACTAGACAATACAGACAATACCACCATATGCTGGATCTTTGTATTCTCTCCTGGTGTGAGTGTGGTAGCTGAGGGAACAATCGTTTACTCCGGTGTGACCTTCACCTTGAATGAAATTTCTCCAAACAGACAAAACACCCTTCCGCGGCCCCGCGCCCGGATGAGGGAACTCCTGCACAGCGTGTCCGGATCTCTACATGAACAACAACGCGCACTGGCAGTGGGGAGGTGCTCTCTGATTGATGGGCGTGTGAAAGAGGACCCTCTAAATGCCGCGCAGCGCGACGTCATTATGCTCGCGTCCGCCGGGTTTAATTCATGCATCTGCATGCTATCCAAGTAGCGCATCCAGGACTTACCGTAAATTCGCCGTCCGCCAAAACAAGCTGCACGTGAGGAGTCTGGTTACAACCTCTTTTGATCTCACCTAGTAAATATAAATCAAGATAGGATGCAGCTGACAGCCGACTGAATAAGTGCTACTTTTAATTGGGGGTTTTAATGAAAGTCCCTCTATTTCTTTTCAGGTCGGTGTTTCTAAGGACACACTGTAGTAGCCTAGCTGGCTCGAGAGTAAATGAAATTCCATGGCCATACACGACCCTTCTGTGTTGCCACGAGATAGCCTACTTACAAAATTTGTGATTGATTGAACATGATTTAATCATTCCTGACACTGAAACTTTTCCTTTTAGCATAATAGTATATTCATAATAATGCTCTTATCCATCCAGAACATATTATTTTTGCATTTGCTACAGTAGCCGCCTGTTACAGTTGGCTTTAGTTCATAACTTATATCAAGCATCGAACAACATTTTGGCAGACGTGAACAACTATTTGTGTAACCTAAGGTCTTTATCGTTTATCAAAATGACAGGTCTTCTCAGTTTTACAGAAGGCCTTGTACAGACTTGACAGACTGAACAGTCGAAGAAATCTAAACAAGGGACCTATTATCAGGACAGTGAGCAGTGTAGGGACGAAGGGCGAGAGAGAGAGAGAGAGGGTGGGTGGAGGTTCGGGGTGGAGAGTTGAATTAATGAATTAAAAGGTCCGGAGAGCGAGAAAGACTGACTGAATACTTTTTCCATAATGAGAGGGCGAGTGAAATCGAGAGGGCTTCACATTATGCCCTCCTTATCGAGACGGAAAAAGTCCTAGCATTTAACGTTAGTTGTTTTAGATGTTTCTGTTGAACTCATTACATAATAAATCGGTAACATCCGAGCGGCACCGACCGGTACCGACTGACACTCAACGTCTGACTGGAAACCATTGACATATTCTTCTTCAATTCGCTGTGAACTTTGATTAATATTCAAGACATTTTATCGAAACCTCTCCGTTTATCCAATCTAGAATAGTAACACATTGTTGACTTGGATTGAAACAATGAGTCAAGTCTGAAAGAAATAGGCTAAATCTAAACGAAAAGTGAATTGTGACTCGCGTGAACATGCGAGGGACAGATGTGTCAACAATAGCGCGCGGTTCTGTGTCGTGTTTTCACCCGATATCTGCATTTTTTGACCCAGCTAATGGTTCCTTGAAAGTCAATCAGCTGGAGCAACAAAGTTAAACGAAAAACTCCTAGACCGCAACTTGCAAAACCAGCTAAGCGGTAAGTAATTTTCTGTGAATGGTTGTGAGCGTGAGGAAATAATTAATGAAGTCTTGTTGAAATTAGCCCACCATAGTTAAGTAATCATGACTACAGACGATGAAGTGAATGTCTACAAAATGATGAAATAAACATAATCTATGAGTAATTTCATCTGATTGGCCGCAGTCCGTTTTAGCCAACGCACCTGCTGCTGCACCTGTTTACTGTAAGTGCATTGAAGGTCTTGATCAAACCCAAATCAGTAATTATGCGGGCTCAGGTGACTGTTAATTAAACAATATCTGCGTCTAAAGTTAGCTTATAGCCTACTGTTGTGAAGTTCAGTGCATTTGCGAATCTGCATAGATAACTTAAATTAAAAGGTCAGGTCACGTGCTTCATAGACAGTGCATCAGCAAGCATTTTACAGAATCACCTGCATGCTACATTGTGATCACAGTTCACAGTTCAGCCTGTCTCTCTCGTGTGAGCCGTGCAACAGGTGAGTGGTCAGTGAGCCACAGCGACCACGCAATAACCTTTTTGGTGCAGCTGGACACATTTATCCAGTTTACTTTATAGTTTTGGGAAACAAAGCAAAAAATGCATAGGCCTAGTCTAAAAACAGTAATGTCTTTTGCAAGAAACGGCTGTTTCACAATTCTTTGTTTATGTCTCGTACATCTGCATATGTATCTGCATGTACACAGTGACTTTCATGCTCATCATTATGTCCCTACTTACGTTAATCATGGGAAAGTCAAATGTTTGTGTTCATTTGTGTGCATGAGAATGCATTAGCACAAATGTATGAGGACGGACAGTACATGTGGATTTGTTGATCTTAAAACAATATAAACACACGGGTGCGTTTCCCAAAACCATAAGTTAGCAGCTTTGTTGGTTGCAATGCAATTTCCCATTGCCAACCAACTAACAGGTTAGCAACTATGGTTTTGGGAAACGCACCCCAGGCAATGCCAACCCCCCACCCCACCCCCTCTCCTGTTATAAGACAGATCTAGAGTACTAAGTGAAGGCTTTTCCCCCTTTGAGACTGGGGCACACACACAAAACCCTGAGTCCAGAGCCACAGGTGCCTGGCGTACAGAGCTTGACTGGGTCAGGGCACTACGCTGGAGCTGGCAGAGGGAGGCACATTTGCATTGGCACTTCCTCTTAGGCGAGCCGATCCCAGATCCCAGATCAGATGCGATACTGCAGCAACTCCACAGCCAACACAAATCTGGCTGTGATCTGACTAAGGGACGTCTGAAAAGAGAAGGGCCGATCCTCCAATATCACTGTAGTCTGCAGTTAATTATTCAATGCAGAATTACTGTAATATAAAAGAGAGATATGTTTGTATGAGGCAGACATGGGCAGTATTTTAATCATATGTATTTTAAATACGTGTTTAATTACTTTAGTGTATTTTGCAATTTGTATTTTGCAGGACTGAAACAAATATAATGTAGTTTGTAACAAAATACTTTGAGGGATTGTATTTAGAGTAGCCTATTTCAAATACTTAAATACTTAGACATTTTTTCTCTAATAAGCCAAAATGTCACCACTCAGTTAAATATAATACCTATAATCATGACAATAAGCTATGCTTATCATATTCCGGGAGCCAAAGGCCAGAATCTTGGTGAACCTGGTTTTGTTGGTTAAAGATTTTTTTTTTTACTTTGCTGTTTCTTGTTGCCTAGGGGTTACCCCATAAGAATAGGGTGGGTGCCCGATTATATCCCTTGGGCAATTCCCTATATTCATCTCTCAAGTTGACCTATAGCGATTTGTCCATAACAATAGTAATTCCATTATCCTTTTTGAAGGACAGCATGAAATGTAAACCAATTTTTCCTTTTTCTTGCAATAGTATGCCACATTGTGAACAACTTAAGTGTTAGATCCAACTTTTCTCTTTTACGATCCCCTCTGGACAAGTTGGAAAAAATGAAAAGAAAAGTCAACTGAGGGAGCCAAAATGGTCAACATGGGTTGTAAACCCATTTTTTTTGTTTGTGCCGCCATTTTATGTCACCCTGTAGACAACTTAAAAGCATTATTCTTTTATGTTTCATCACCCCCTTAGAACATTGAAAGTGGAAAAATATTAAGAAGTAGCTAACTTCAGGAGCTTGAATTGTCAGGTGTGTCAAGTGCTTCAAGACAAAAATTTGAAAACGATACAGATAAGATACTGAGGGAGAACATTAGGACCCCATATGATGACCTTTGACCCCATGACCTTGAGTACCTAATAGCTGATGTTCACTCTCACTACAGAACAGTATTAAAACCTCTTAATGGATTTGACATGAGGATTTATGCAAGGGATAACATCGGCTGAGGTATGAAATAATGGAGGAGACGGACGCAAAGACCTCCCCGATGCGTAAAGAGTTTTCTCCACCAAGTTAACTAATTCTGTATATTGTGACACCTTACAGGATGTTATTCTGTTTGTCCCCCATTTTGCAAGTCATGTATGTGGGCAATTCAATAATGCACTCCGTTTGCAAACTGCCAAAAAAAAGCTCATCGAAAAAGCAGAAGGGTTCACTGGCCTGTTCTTCTTCTTCAATGAGTTTTTTTTTTTGGCTGTACCCTTTAGCCTCGTTCTGGCCCCCGGGTGAATAAAGCGAATAGGCATGCATTTATAGCACAAAAAGGGAAGTTTAAAAAGAGGTCGACCTGTTAAATTTGTTGTGCTACAGTCATTGGATACGGAAATGATAGAGGTAGTTTGCAGTTGATTCCACTGTGGCGAAGTCTGCTTCTTGTCAGTTCAATCATTCTTTACATTGATATGGGACGCTGATTAGCCTAAATTTGTTTTACCAGATCTACTTCATAGGGACCCCAAAAATAGTATTTCTTGTCTCTTGGGGATACGTTTTCAATAATATGCCTTGTAGTTTCTTTTAAAAGTTAGTATACCAAGATTATTGTGTGGGTATTTTTGTATTTTCAAATGACTAATTACTTACATTTTTCACATTATTTTGTATTTTATTTTGTTAAATTTTATGAGCCAGTATTTGTAGTTTGTAACAAAATAGTTTTTGATGTATTTGTGCCCACCTCTGGTATGAGGCTGTATGTTGTTAAAGTTTTCTGGAACAATAGTGGTGTTGGGAGATGATTTGCCAGTTTGGTAGTTTGGCAACACAACCGGTGGGGAGCTGTCCAATACGAGAGGAAACAAAGCTGAAGTTGTCCAATGAGCTGGGCTATCTGAATAGGGGTAGCCAATGAGATTTAGGAGTTAAGGGGCTTGCCAGATAGAACATGATACAGAATAATGCAGGAAAGTAATCCCTTTGTCCAAAAGCGTGTTGATTGTTGTAACATTCATGCATGTGTGAGATTGAGTCCTGCTTGAGATTAACACCGATACAATGTTTTCACACAAATTTCAAATAATCTGACCACAAAATTGCTAAATTAATCCTGTTTTCCTCATTTAGACCTCTTATTGATAGTGAAAAAGTGAAATTGCAGAATATCTTTGATTTGATCAATGGCGTGCAATAGACGACCCCTTTCTGTTTAATATTAGATACTTGAAAAGCACACATTCCCCTTGTCAATGATTGTGTGCAATGATGGAAGCGCACACATACACGCACACACACACACACACACACACACACATACACAAATAAACACTGTACACTGACTATGGAAGTGTTGTGTTAGTAAGCAAATCAATTAAACTACTCTGGGTGCAACAAAACTGTGTGCGACCGATTTTAAAAAACATTATAAACAAGTCATACACATTTATGATATAGGGTTAGTGTTAGGGTTATGACATTGTCATGTGACTCTTATGTAGAAAAGTGTTACCCATGAAATTATTAAATAATTATTATGAATAATAGTGTCTGGTCTTTGTTCTTAACTGTGATAAACACCAATGCCACGATAACTTCCAAGGTATTAACTTTAACTTTATGGTAGGGTTCCCTGCACAAGAGTAAAATGAATCGCCTGCACTGACAAATGAATCGCTGACGCTATGTGTGTCTGCCACATGAGAAGGATATGTAGTCTATTTCCTATCAGTTGTGTCAATGTTCAGTGTGTGTGTGTATGTGCAGCGCTCTGGATGACAAATTCACCGTCAGTGATTAACAAGGTAAATGATAACTATTTAATTTGGCTTAAGCAATGTGGCAATTGTAGCCCTTGGTGTGGCATGCTTGACTTAATTTGACCCATGGGGAAAACTATTTGGGGATCCCTGCTTTATGCCTTATGGCAGTGTTTCTTAAACTTTTTCAGACCAAGGACCACTTAACCAATAAAAAAAACCTCACGGACCACTAGCTAAAAGAAAGAGTAAACCTACTTCAACAGTATATTACACAATAGGCCTCCTCACCTTCCTTTTTGTGTCAGAGGATTCATATGATTTAAACTGGCGTAGCTTAATTGGCATGTTGCAGAACTGTTTGGATTTACATACAAGTTGGTTCAACCTTGCAAGATATTATATTTTATCATGTCTGCTCGCGGACCACTTTGGATAGCTTGCGGACCACCAGTGGTCCCCGGACCACACTTTGAGAAAACACTGCCTTATGGCCTTATGATGGTATTTTTTGTGTTTTTTACACACCATTAACAGCATTAAACAGTGCGATTTGTGTGATACTCTCATATGACTTATGGCTAGAACACATTGCCTGCGTCGCAACAGCCCGCACCACATTGCAACTGGGACACAGTTAGAAAATAGAAAGGGCGTCTATTTTTCCACTTAACGCGAGCGGTTCTGTGCAGAAACACATTGGAAAGACCAGTTGATAGTCATAAAAAGTATTCCACAGTTAGCGAAGCCTTACACTCATGTAGCAAAACATCAGCCTATTATGATAAAAAGGATTTATGCCTGTGTTAATATTGTTATTATTGGGCAAACAAGATAATCAGTGTCAGTGTGAAGATGTAAGGAGCAGAATATAACATAAGATGTTGTTACAACACATTTAACGCTTGACCAGATATGCATAAACGCAGGAAAAGCTTTTCGTGCACCTAGTCTATTGATCAAACACAATTATCGGGTGTAAAGACACTTAGGTGCATAACTGTAAACGCAAATTTCAGTCCTAAACACTTGTGAACCATTGTCAACAACAGAAATTGGTGACAGTGGTTCAGAAAAGGTACCACTGAGAGGAAGAGGAGGAGGAAGTGTACCACTGAGAGGAAGAGGAGAAGGAAGAGACACTGTTTTGCAAAAACAGTTTTCAACTGTTTACACACAAAATCTATGCACATCACACAATTTTTGAAACATGTCACTCACACCCTAACCCCATCTGCAAAACCATACACTAATTCTCAGCCTTTGATTCATGAAAATGCCACACTTATTCACCAGTGCTTCACTGTCTGTCATCACTCGTGTAAACGCTCATTACTTTACTGAACACCATCCAATCATTGCCTTAGTATAGACCTATGAATACATATGCCTAACGTTAACACATACGCATAAGTAAGGATAATGTATGGAACGGCGGTTATTATTGGGAAAATAACTCCCTTCAGGGTGGAACAAGACGACACGCACCGGAGGGGTCTTGTTCCGCCCTGAAGGGACTTATTTTCCCAATAATGACAGGCATTCTATACATTATCCCGCTTATTACACGGCTACTTACCAAAATTAAATAATAAACTCCCCACAATATGACTTTAGCTTACATAGCCTAGCCTATTTGTTACCGTTCATCGTGGCATTTGCTGAGAAACAAATAGTTCGCAACAACACACGCTGAACTTGAATCAAACATTCTTTAGAACACAGCTGATCAACCGTCTGCTTTCACTTTTGAATGAAGTTCCAGTCCTTGCGTAGTGATATGAAAGAACTTAATTAGAAGCACAAACTCCGTTGCCATTGACAGCGGTCATTATTTTTTAAAGGAAGGTCCTTTCCTCGAAAATAATGACCG
This sequence comes from Alosa pseudoharengus, assembly GCF_046254945.1. Classification (NCBI taxonomy): domain Eukaryota; kingdom Metazoa; phylum Chordata; class Actinopteri; order Clupeiformes; family Clupeidae; genus Alosa; species Alosa pseudoharengus. The sequence goes on from NW_027468640.1 coordinate 21,589,630, forward strand.
CTAGAACTTTGGGAAATCCCATTCAAGTCAATGGAGCGTTCTACTTGCCTTGTAAAGAGCCGTATAATAATGCAAGATACTCTCATACAGGTATCAATTTCAATTGAGATAAGGTACTAACCAGGCTAGCTCTTGCATGTGTTGTGGTTGAAGTTCAACCATGTGGACTCTGCCGCACTGTAAATCAAAGCTATTTTGAGCTGAGCCCTGTGGCAATCACAACACAAATTTTTGGGCTATTCGCTCAACCCAGTGCAAGCTAGCAGTGACTGCAGCGCATGCTGCTTCCTTTCTGTACCGATAGTTCGGCAAATACCTAATATCAACCGATAATATCAGCTCACCGATTTATCTGCAGTTTCTTTAAACACGTTTTTGAAGGCAATTTATTTTCATGATGGACAGAGAAACATATCTGTCATTTCAACAAGATGCTAAGTACTGTATATCATAGTTCCATGAGTTGGACCACCCTGCAAAAATGGGAAAAAAAGTTAGCATGCCAGCAAGTTAGCATGCCAGCAAGTTAGCATGCCAGCAAGCCTGTATGCTGTATGTTGGTGTATGTAATATTTTTTTACTTCAGCGGTGAGGTTGCTGGTTGGTAAGTCTCAGACAGTTTTTTACTTCCTTGAATGATACCATATGAGCACATGTACGTTCTTGTATTGCCATTTGGAGTGCACACTTCTGACCTCTTTGGTGTAAGAGCCAACATCTGAAATATGAGAATAACAAGGAAAAGAAGCATTTTGCTGATGTGGAAGAAACGGGTCTTCTAGGCCACGGAGGCCACCGCTCACTCGTGGTCCGGCGGTCCCGCGCGTGGGGCACATTATGCAGGATTGTGGGTGTAGTGTACACTGCTTGGACTGTGGATTGTTTCGTGGGGGGGGGGGGGTTATAAAGTGGACCTCTGGGGGTGGAGGATTTAGTAAGACTTGTCCAGAGAGTTCCTCAATGATTCAGTTGAAGCTGGCCTAAGGAGTTTTCCCTATTGCTATACTTCTGTCATATTAGCCATCTGTGCTGAGCTGTGAAGTCAGTGTACACATTAGGAATACCAGTTAGCGTCACAGATCCATTTATTCTGTTACTGTCTTCCCGTTCACTCTCTCTCTCTCCTTCTCGATTTCACTGTCTCTGTGTACTACGGCCACACACACAAATACACTCGAGCAAGCACATATCTCTCTCTCTCTTTCTCTCTCTCTCTCTCTGTCGCACACACACACATACACACACACACACGCACATACACATACGCAGTCGTATTTTTCAATGGTGGCTTTTGTCCCTTTCATCTCTTCTCCAAACAAAGGATTCTTGTGCATACTGGACAGGGAGAAAGAAGAGAGAGAGGAGAGAGAAAGAGTGAGGGGGAGAAAGGGAAAGAGAGACAGTGGGTAGGGGTAGTTACACAGTGCGACAGAGGAGAGAGCAGAAGAAGTGTGTGATATATCCACATGCCAAGCAGAGAAGTGCATTTATAGATAATAAAATATTATTTTTTGAACAAAATGCCAAGTCAACGAGAATGTGTTCCTACTTGTGTGTGATTGTGTTTGTGTGTGTATGAATGTATGTGTGTGTGTGTGTAAGTGTGGGAGGGTACTCAGTTGAGGTTAAGGGTCAGCTGTGTGTACACTTGGCCTATCACACATGCTCTTTTTCAAGCCCTTCCCTCTCTCTCTTCCGCCCTCTCTCTCTCTCTCTCTCTCTCTCTGTCCCCTCTCTCCCTCAGTTAGTATTCAGAGCACAGAGACACAGACAGATACCTATTCATGCCCACAGTATGAGCTGCCCCACCACACAGAGAGAGAGAGAGAGAAGGGGAGGGAGGGAGAGAGAGAGAGAGTAAGGAGTGGAGAGAGAGAGGTCAGAGAGGAGCGATTTGTATCAGATCTCCTCGGTCCTCTCCCTTTTGTTTTATTTATTTATTTTATTGGGTCCGGAAAGGCAACAGAGGAAAAAACAAAGGCCAGTATTTAGACATTCGGACACGAGGGAGAATGAGAGCGGGAGAAAAAAGGAAGCTTGAAAGAGACGGAGAGCAAAGGACAGAATGGAGAGAGAGAGGAGGAGAGGAAAATTTTTTGGATTAAAGGATTCACCCTGAAAAGGGAACTCTTGTCTAACACATACACCTACATACAGTATGTCAGGGCACATACACACACACACACACACACACACACACAAACACTCACACACACACACACACACACACACACACAGAAAAGTGTTTAACAGACTACAGAAGTGCAGGCTGTTTATCCTGCCATTCTAAACTGCTGTTAACTTGTCCTCCTTTCTTATCCATGAAGGAAGACAGACAGGGTCCCTAAATGCTGGATTGTTCATTACAATGAGCTATGTTGTGTGTTTGTGTGTGTATGTGCTTCACCTGGTTGGCTGATCAAAATTTAGGAATACCTTGGTAAAAAAAAGAATAATCATTTGATACCTACACTAGTGTATAATTCTCCTGTTTGCACAGAGATCATCAGCTTAGTGGTGTTAGTGTGACTACATCTACAGGCATACATTGAGTAATCATTATATACAAAAATCTATAGTTTCCATATCCGTTCATTACACCACCAGCACAACAGGTACATGTGCAGACCTCATAAGATATAATGTAGCAGTTCTCTCCTATGCCCATGACCAGCCACAGTGTCACATCTAGCCACTAATCTCCTTTCCCAGTCTGTGAAAGAGGGTAAGATAAAATCCTATTGGGCCTATGGTAAGCCAGGGAAAAAGGACCACCACATGGGTCTGTGTGGCCTCTCACTAACAAAGTGAAGGCATCGTGCACAGTTGCCTGCCTGTGAAGAGATTACGCACTCAGATGTGAAGAAGCTGAACCATTCTGTGAGCTCACCCAAGCCCCACCAAGAGAGGAAGGAGCTTTAGGGAAGTGTGTGTGTGTCTGTGTGTGTGTGTGTTTGTCTGCATGTTTGTGTGTGTGTGTCTGTGTGTGTGTTTGCGTGTGTGTGTGTGTGTGTAAGGGGGACGGACACCAAGCCGTGTCCAGCGAGGAGACAGAGAGGGTGAGGGTGACGACAGCCCAGTCAGGGTGGCAGGGATCTATTCCTCTGGGCTTCACACGTGGACTCAGTTGGGTGATTTTTTTCCTGAGACAAAAGGACACCGAGATATACTTGCTCTGCTTAGCCAACTAACCCTGACCCGTTCATAACACACACATTTGTTTGTTTGATTTTTACAAAATATGTCCCTAGCTTCGATTGAACCCAGTGCTGATGATGATTGATTATGGTAGAGCTCTACAGGACTGGGACACTTGATGGAAACAGCACAGTGAAATGGAATGTTTTGTTTGACGCAGCATACAATTACAGTGAACAAAAGCAGTAAAATTGACTATTAATACCACAGCAGAAGAAAGCATCAGCTTCACCCTTTGGCAAACTGTATATAGACCACAATTCAGACATAATTTGCTCTATAATGATAGAGTTGTGTCATTTAGTTTTTTTACACCCCTTGAAAAAATTTTATGAATAGAATATATTATGTACAATATATTATGTGTATTATGTACATTAGTAGAAATTACAGCCAGGCATCTCACAAATTAGGTGGAATGACAACACAATAAATAGTCATATCTCTCTGTATCTTAGCTGTAAAAATATAAAGATATACTGAGGAACATTCTAAAGCTCAATACTATACAAACTGAATCAAATAGTTCCTTGAGTATGACTTTGAACCATGTGATGATTTCACACGTGTGGACAGACCGGCCCACATTGGCTCACATGTATGAAATCTCCATGTGTCCATTGAATGTTATATAAAGATGAAAGAGGCATGAAAAAGAAGACTCAGATGGTTTTAACTGAGTGAAGTCCTTGTGTGAAGATGCTGATCACCACATCTTTGAGATGAAGGCCCCCTCTCTCCTTTTATAGAAGTCATCCCTGTGTCTGTTAAGCCTGGCCAAGACACTGTGACCAGAGCAAAAGTTAGCATTAAAGAGTTCCTTTACTGTGAAAGGGCACACTACCTTCCATCTGCGTTTGAGAGACTTTTAATGCAAAGCGGGCAGATGCTTTGGTTAGCATTTGAGAGGCTTTTATTTTGAAAGGGCAGCTGCTTGTCTTGCCTGAATGGAGGCTTTTAATGTGACAGGGGCAGCTGGTCAGTGTGAATGGGAGACTTCCCTTAATGGACCAGTGGACAGTGGCCATAAAGTCCACTCTTCAGGGAGCCAAGCATTAGTGAGCGAGAGCAAAGGACAGAAACAGCACAGAAAAAAAAAATCAAGACGTGGTCATGTGTCTCTGATATACAGTAATATCCTGTTTCCTTTTTTTCTCCACTAGATTTGTTTTTTTTCCCCTCCACTAAAATCCTTTCTTAGTGTCCCTGTCCTATTCAGCAGTCCTCTCCTTTCACTCTGAATGACAGTGAGTCCGCTCCCTGAGTCACTCTTTGCGTCCTTTTCTCAAGATTTAGGCCGCCTGTATAACACTGGTCCTTGTTATGGAGCTTTTTAGATGTAAATAAAAGAGGACACTTGATAATGGCATTGATGCACACTCTATTTTTCCCCCCTCAACCTTGTCACGCAATCTGTCTTTTTCCTTCTTGTGCTGTTCATCACTCCTCCCAGTGTTTTTTCCCCCCCTATCTTTATCTCCATCTACACATCTTTAAACGGCCACCCTACACTCTTTTCCTCATCGCCATCCCCTCCCTCTCTCTTTCTCTTCTCTGTCTGTCCATCTTTAGTCTCTTTTTGCCACATTCACTGTATCCTCCTTGTCTCTCTTTACATGGGTCTGTACCTTTGTCATTTTGTTTGACTTTGTCCTTGCAACCCTCCAGGTTAGAATCCGACCAATATGTGATTTTAGAAAACGATACCGATTTCAATATTTGAGAATTTCAAAAACCATTAAACGATAAGTCAGCTGATATTCATTTTTAACAAACACAATGTAAACGTGTACTCTAATAGTATACCTTGGGAGTAAGTGTCCTGCTTGGGGTAGCTTAGATCAAAAGGGGAGGTTGAGGCTAGCCTACACTATAAAGTAGCAGAAATAAGGTAACCACTGACCTGACTCTGAGAAGGAGGACAAGGACAAGTTATGTCTAGAATTAAGACCAAATGTGTTTATCTGGTTCTCAGATAAACAGTAAAACATTTCAACATTATGCTTTTTACACACCATTAACAGCTTTAAACAATGTGACACTTAGTGTGATTGGAAAGGAAAATGCATGATGTAAGATACTCTCATAAGACTTATGTTTTCATTTTGCTGCTCTGCCGCTCTTGTGCGTGCCAAGGTGTAAGTTAAGATATGTTGAACTTTGATTGCGCCAGGGATGAGCAGAAATACATTAAAATGTATTTTAAAATAAAATATCAAATACCATAATTTTAAGTGTATCAAAATAAAGTACCATATGTTTGTATTTTTAAAACACCAAAATACTCTCTAAAGGGAGCATGGAATCACTTTGAAAACCATATTTGTCTATTTAATCTATTTCAATGGAGCAACCCAATGCAGCAACCCAATGCAACAACCAAATGCAGTTGTATAACCTTAAAATAACCTTAATTCAAACTCATAATACACTGGCATGTGATACAGACACTGCATGCCTAGAATGCTTGATATTGCACTGTGTAAAGCTGTTGATCAGGTAGGATCATGACCCTTTTAGTTGGTTTTTAATCACGGATACCGCGTATCCGTGGTTCTATATGAGGTTATATTGATGCCATTTTTGAGCAATGTTGCAGGGGAACCACATAACCGGTTCCATGTGTTCCGATGGTTAAAGTTCTCAAGAAAAAACTGATAATTAAAGTTCTCAAGAAACTTGAGGTTGGTGTGAGAGAGGGGGTGTAGGGTATGTGTGAGCAACCTACATGTACTCATCTTGCACTGGATCATCTTCCTGAATCTCAATATTCTAGTCTAGTTTGCCAAAACTATTGAGTATTTTTAAACTACAAAATACAAAGTAATTTTCTTCAACCCAATAAAATAGAAATTTCAAAATACTATTTCGTATTTGAAATACATATTTTAAATACAGTATGTACAAATACATACTGCCCATCCCTGGATTGTGCCACACTGTAAATCATAGTTATTTTGTGCTGAGCCCTGTGGCAAGCACATCACAAATCTGTGTGGACAGAATTATTTTAAAACAAAAAGGAGGAAAATATCTGTTTTTAAAAATACTCGGCTACGTGTGGACATGGCCTGGGAAATTTATTTTTTCGACTAATCAACAATGTTGTTTCAGGAGCAATGAAGAGAGTGGTGTGTTTGATGGACTCTTTAGATAAACATTCTCCCCTCCATTTATTTTGTCTTACTCACTGTCTACACTCTATTTTACTGTTGCTCTAGCTTACTTTCTCTCTCCATCTGTGTGTTTGTATGTGTGTGTCTGTGCGTCTGCGTTTCCTTTTCTAGCGACCATGACAACTGCCACGCCCCCCTCCTCACACAGCCCCTCCCCCCAGAAGGTGTGCCACTCCCAGACGCAGACGGACGTGCTGAAGCCGCTACTCGGGGGTGGCGCCGGGGGAGCAGGCGGTGGGGGTATGAGCCCCGCCGCGCTGAGGCGGCGTCGCCGGGTCCTCTCCAAGGACGGCCGCAGCAATGTGCGCATCGAGCACGTAAGTGGCCGCAGCGCTCTCTACCTGCGCGACCTCTGGACGACCTTCCTGGACATGCAGTGGCGCTACAAGCTCTTCCTGTTCTCCGCCACCTTCGCCGGCACCTGGTTCCTGTTCGGGCTGCTGTGGTACCTGGTGGCGCTGGTGCACGGGGATCTGCTGGGTGAGAGACAGACACTGGAAGCCTGCCTGCCTGTTGGGTGCACATTTGTGTGACGATAAATGGAGATAGGGGAGGAGGCTGAAATGTGCGGGAGAGGCAGATTGAGAGGGAATTAGGGAAGGACATAGAAAAGACGATTGAGAAAAATAAATATAGAAGAAACTATAGGGGCACCTCAAACAATAGTTTACTCCTGTGAAAAATAAGTTCCTTGCAGTGGTGAAGAAAGTGAAAAACCAGATCAGTCGTCTTAAGGGGTCTTAAAATGAAGATAAAAAGAGAAATGAAATAAAATTTGCTAAAATTTTGCAAGCCATTATGAGGAGTCTTTCTTTGTGTTTGAAACATACACCTATTTACATGTATTCATTTAGCAGACACTTCTCATCCAAAGTGACTGACATATGTCAATTATATTACAAGGGACTACATTGTCTCTAGAGAAACTTGGGCTTAAGTGCCATGCTCAAGGGCACAATGTTTGAAGCTGGGAATTGAACCCAAAACTTTTCAAGTCTACTGCATGCTAGCCCAGCACCTTAACCACTATACTACCACCACCCTATTAAGTACATAGTGCATGTAGGGAATGTAGTGCACTAGTGAATAACCAGTAACTCTATAGAGTGCAGTATGTAGTGAATGAGGGGGATGTTGGGAGCATGGTTTGTGTCACACCTAAAGCACTCCCACCCCTCTGCAGAGTTCGACCCCCCCTCAAACCACACACCCTGCGTGATGCAGGTCCAGACACTGACCGGGGCGTTCCTCTTCTCGCTGGAGTCGCAGACCACCATCGGCTACGGCTTCCGCTGCATCACCGAGGAGTGCCCGGCCGCCATCATCCTCCTCATCTTGCAGCTCGTCATCACCATGGTGATGGAGATCTTCATCACCGGCACCTTCCTCGCCAAGGTGAGGGGTCGGCAGGCAGAATGTTCTGGAATGCCAAAATGGACTGTACCTCTATTCCGTCTCTGTCATTCTCTCTGATTTTATTCTTAGTTTGATCTTCATCCTTTCTGCTGACTCTTATCTTAACGCTCTCTCCTGTCACTCCTTCCCTGTGTACTTCCTGTAACTTTTCCTTCTTTTCTGTATCTGTTGTGTCAAACCACCTCCCTCTGGAGATGGATGGGTGGATGGATATTTGATTTTACCTTTAATTAAGTTCCTTGCCATATTACGTATAATTCTCCTCTCTTTCCTTTTTGTGTCTCTTGCTGCACTGAGGATGGTCTCTCTTCAGGGTAAGATATCGGCAGGGTAAAGTCAATCTGAGTGTACATATCAAATAATCAACAGAAAATAGTTTTGGTTAAGTTTTTGCATGCATGTGGCTTTATGTGTGCAGTATTATGGATATATGTGTTGTGTACTTGTGGAGTTGAGGTTGCTTGTGCCACACCTCATGTTGATGTTATATTGTTATTATGGTGCTATTGGGCTGTGGTCTCTAATGTACCACTTCCCTAAATAATGAGTTCATCTCGGTATGATTGAGAGTCAATGTGGGCTGACATGGCAGAATCAGTGTGTGAGAGTCTCTCTCTCTCTCTCTCTCTCTCTGTGTGTGTGTGCGTGCGTGTGTGTGTGCGTGTGTGCAACACTGCTGATCGCTCTCCTGCCCACAGGTGGCTCGGCCGAAGAAGCGGGGCGAAACGGTAAAATTCAGCCAGCATGCTGTGGTGGCCAATCACGAGGGACGGCCCTGCCTCATGATCCGTGTGGCCAACATGCGCAAGAGCCTGCTGCTGGGCTGCCAGGTGTGTGTGTGTGTGTATGAGTTTGTGTTCTGTGTGTTTAAGTATAAGTATATATACTCTTTTGATCCCGTGAGGGAAATTTGGTCTCTGCAGTTATCCCAATCTGTGATTTAGTGAAACACACTCAGTGAGGTGAAGCACACACTAATCCCGGCGCAGTGAGCTGTCTGCAACAACAGCAGCGCTCGGGGAGCAGTGAGGGCTTAGGTGCCTTGCTCAAGGCCACTTCAGCCGTGCCTACTGGTCGGAGTTCGATCCGGCAACCCTCTGGTTACAAGTCCGAAGCACTAACCAGTAGGCCACGGCTGCCCCCTGCATACGTGCGTGCGTGCGTATGTGTGTGTGCGCGCGCGTGTGAGTAGAGTCTGTATGTGTGAGTAGACCCCGAAGCCATTTGTTTTGAGAACAATGGCTGGCTGATGAAGTTATTGGCTGGCTAGCCGGCTCAGCCAAAACCTAAATGGCTACTGCAGCCGCCAACATTTTTATAGCTACAAATGGCTAAAGCTGCCACTTCATATACAGATGTCTATGTTATATTGATTTACTAGATCTCAATATTTCCAAGCAATGCATGGCTTACACTATACACTACAAAATGCAATACAATTTTATAAAAAAAACACGATTTTACTTTCACAAATTATGTATTTATTTTGTTAGTTGTAGGCTACTAAACATTTTCAAGTAGCCTAATAAAGTCCCTACTGCTGTGCAAGAATAGATGCACACTTGTCAAATTTCACAGAGTAACGTTATGCATATATTTATAACATGTTATTCGCTATTCAACTTTATAGTTAATATTACCAAACGGAAGCATTCGTCATGAACTAGCAACACAGCAATCTTTGGAAACGGTGGAATGTTACTGCAGTAATATCACGTTCAATGCTGTAAATCCCTCCGTTCCAGAATATTTGGTTCATATCATCAATCTTTGGTTCAGGTGTTTGTGCAACCGGGCCCTGAAGATCTAACAAAAGTTTGTGTAGGCCTACGTAGGAATTATGAACGTATGTGAGAAGTGAGATCAAAATTACCTTGTTTGCTTCTTTCTATCATTTAAGCAAGTAAAAAATGCATTGCTTCTTCTGTACAGAAAACATGAAAATTTCAATTGGTCGTCAATTATCTGTGAGTCCTGTCTACGAGAACAATACTGTGCTGTCTGAATCAAGTGGGAAATTGATGATGTTTATCGTTTATCTCTATGTGATGCAACTAGTTCTAGCTGGCTCAGCCAAAGTTTATCAGATGGTGGCTTAATTTGTCTTACAAAATGATTGGCTGCCCTTAACGAAAATTAACCATGGATTAACCATGGTTTTTATGCGTTTTTTGGGTAACCATGACCATAACTATGATAGCCATAACCAATGATAACCATGGTTTATCACTATAGTTGATAAAAAAAGCATTGTTCCCCATGTGAGGATTGAACTTACAACCATTACAAAATTGACACAGTACCTACTGAACTAACAAGGCTTCAGCTATAGATGTCAGTATGGCGAGCACATATCATGGTTGCACTGCAGTTAAACCCTACTGTAGCAGCGGAAGTTTGTTCCCAGAATGCCACAACCCCAGTCAACATATTCTTAAATATACCACATAAAAAGTCTTACTGAAATGTTATCTTGAAAGAAATACTAAGTGACAGTGACACTAAAGTCAAGTCAAGTCAAGTCAGATTTATTTTTAAAGCGCATTTAACATGCACATAGTGCAATCCAAAGCGCTCCACAAACAAGACACATAACAACAAGACAAAAGATGCCGGATGGAGCGGCGTAGTCGCCAGCGTACCCATGACATCAAGACAAAACAAATACTTTTAAAAAATAACAAATACAAAAAATGCCGGACGGAGCGGCGTAGTCGCCAGCGTACCCGTGACACCAAGACATACAAGACAGACAACAAAACAAATAAACAAATAAAAAAAAGAAAATATATTTTAAAAGGGGAAAAAGTGATGTAAAAAATTAGTCCAAGGCTATACTGTTGTTGTCATGTTGTCATGTAATTGTTTATTGGTGCCACAAACCATCAAGTAGATGACCATCCACAACACCTCAATCCTGTGCAATAAGCTTAACCTTTGTACCCCAGTACTGATGACATTCAGTCTGCAAAGGGGTTAAAGTATTGTTTGTGCTGGAAGTGGGAACAAATATACACAACCTTAGTTGTGCAGTAATGTTGTGAATATTAACGTCCTTTTTACTATTAGTCCAGTTGCTACAGCTTTAATAAGGGGTCCAAGAATATTTATAAGGTGAAGATCAAATCCATCCTGCTGGGGAGTGAGGACAATTCTAAGGACCCAGCACTGACAGGGCCCCCCCAAGAGAGTCCCCTCCCCAATAGTACTATATATTATTGGGGGGCCCACAATCACTGTCCGTTATAGGGCCCAAATTCTCCAGCAGCGCCCCTGCAGACACATAATGCAATAAGCATTGAGTGCCCAACTTTGTGACACCGCCAAGGGGGCAGATCAATGCTAATTGAGAAAGTAGTCAATTTTGCATTGCACCCAAGAAGAAATATGCCTAATCTCTAAAATGTCCATACATTTTAATAATGGTCTTCTCCTCAATGGTAATCCTGACAATACTCTGAAAATCCCTTACACAGTCATTTTGCTCATCAGTTGTTCTATGTCATACACATCCCAAAAAGCCACAATAGAGAGTAATGAGAAAAAAATAAACATTATAAACAAGAAAGTGACACTTACCCATAATCCCTAACTGCTGTAGGACCATAACTTACAATTTTAAGATCAGCCCACCTGTTATTGAGTTGACTTCAAAACCGAAGTTGGAACACTGTCAAGTTAAAAATAAGGTTTCAATAGGCTACTAACATTTATAGCTGAAGCCTTGTTAGCTCAGTAGGTATGGCATCAGTCACATAATCTGAAGGTCATGAGTTCAATCCTCACATGGGTTATGATGCATTTTTTTGCTCTTTTTTATCAACTATAGTGATAAACCATGGTTTTCATGGTTACCCAAAAAAACATAAAAAAACATGGTTTATTTTCGTGAGGGTGGCTGCGGCTGAAGTTCTAAATGGGGCAAATGGCGGCACCTGGCGCCGGCTTCGGGGTCTATGTGTGAGTGTGTGCGATCATGTGTGACCTTACTTCACACTGAGGTCATACAAATCGATTAGTATATAAATGGGCCACATCATCTTTAGTGCTTCATCTCTCTATACATTGGCATCGGAAAAAAATATGTACATTGCATCCCATAATGATTTACTGTGAACATGACATACACTTTATTCCCACATAATTGCTGATATGCAAGTAAATTACCAAAAGTTTGGCCAACTGTTCTCGTTTTTTAAACTCCTGGGACTCCAGGTGACTGGCAAGCTGCTCCAGACCTCCCTGACCAAGGAGGGGGAGACGGTGCGTCTGGACCAGAGGAACGTGGCTTTCAAGGTGGACACGTCCAGCGACAGCCCCTTCCTCATCCTCCCTCTCACCTTCTACCACATCATCGATGACAGCAGCCCACTCAGGGCCTGGGCAGCCAAAGGTATGCAGGGCACAGGTGCATCCTGGGTTGAGAGCTTGAGAGTCAGGTTAGTGTCGTGAATGGTTGTTGGGGGCGGGGTGGGGGGGGGGGGTGTAGATCAATTTATTTGATTAAGGAGGATGAGAATGAAATGAGAAAGATGATAAGGTACACATTCGATACGTGTGCATAACCCAGATGCACAACAAGATGAATACAAAAAGTTAAAATATAAACACAAAAAAGTGTTTGCGGACCCTTTTTCATCTTTTTTCATCACATCTTTTTAGAGGGTGAGGTAGTCAAGATCCCAGTTAGGAACTGAAGACTGCAAAAACTGCTAGTACCACTTGTGGAACATGATCAGTCTATTTTGGAGATGTCCTGTACATGGACCAGTAACCTAACCTATATAAACATGAATTTAGGTGAATATTTCAAGGTGCAGTCAGGGATTTTACACAATTTTTAGCCCATAATATTTTTTTTGCCACATTCAGCAATCATCTCCTCACGACCACTAGCTGCCCATTCCGGGATTACACGGTAAAAAAGCCCAGTCTTTGTAGGCAGCCCAGGCTCCGAAAACTGGAAACAAACAAAGTGGGCCTGTCCCCCAAACAAAACTAAACCCCTGCCTGGAATTTCTCTGGCAATACTGAAGGTAGGCATAGGCTACCTCTCTGGCGTGTTTCGTTTGGTCCTTGGTTAAAATATAGTGTATGTTTTTTGCAAAAATAGTGGAGGGAAGCTTTTTTAGGTCACTCAAGAAAAGGCACAGCATGGTTTATTTTGCCCCACACTGGAATGTTCTCCAATGCATAGAGTCAAATTAAGCAACAGTCAATCCTGGAGCACAAAATTCAGTAACGCAGTAACAGTCATTTTTACTTTTGAGAAAGCTACCAACTGGCTGTTAACTAATTTCTCACTTAAAAAAGGTGAACAGAGCACAACAGTTTAGCCTCTTGAGTTAGTGACATTGGCTACATTAAAACCATTTCCATTAACTATGCTAAATTGTGTTGCCACTGTTGAAATTGTGTCACCACAAGATTCCATAGTGGAGTGTTTGTCACGTTCACCTCACACACGAAAGGTCCCCAGTTTGTAACAGGATGGAAACAATCTCTTAATTCCTGGCTTCCACCGTTGTGCCCTTGAGCAAGGCACTCTGGGGACAATGTAATCCCTTGTAATATAATTACATTTGGATTAAAAGCCTTCTAAATGAATAAATGTAAATGTAAATATAATAAATGTGATCGTTCATGCAAGAAACTGATATCATTCATTAAAATAGCACAGCATATACTTTTAAGGGTGGGTGCTGTGGTGGCAAAGATTATACATGGCAGTGCAAGATATTTTATCAGGAGCCACTTCCGGGAACCCGGATCACACAAGGGGGGGATCAAAATCCCTCTTTATGCATAGCAGAGGCAGCGACTGCTCCACTGAAGTTTATGGCCATAGCTCAGAATTTCACCACATACATATGCTAAGATCATGGATCTATAGATTTAGGAATGTAAATTTTGGAAACGTTATTATGATCCTCAAACCCTTCTGACCATTTCAGGCAGCATTTTTGAGCATTCCAGTATGGAGAAAATCGACCTTATATCAGGTGTGCGCCTGTTATTTATTTATTCTGCTGAGTTGGCCAGTTGCTACATATGCTCATCAATATGTCAACGACACACCTTTTTTATATAGACAGGACTCGATCTCCATTTCGCACCCATATACATGAACTACGCAGCCTGGCTAACGTCAGACCACATCTCATTGAGATGGGGTCTGGGAACTAGACATTCATTTTCTCGTATTTGAAACGTGGTTTACGAATGCCCAGAGCTGTTTATTGGGCGCTCCGAATGTCTATTAAATGCGTCTGTACATAGCTCATAACGGCTTCGGTGTGTTGTCATCGTCTTGCTGCCCTCCCTCCGTTCAGTGATTGGTTGAGGTGAAAACGAAGTCCATAGAATCCAGGCTGCCTAGTAGCATGAATAAAATTGCACGTGTAAGGCAGCATGGGAAAACCCAGGCTATGAACTACGATGAACTATCTTGCTCTGCGTATGTAAATTCTTAACTGGTTGCAGCGCCCATGCCATATTCGAGTCCATTTGCCCATGGGGACCTGGCCTTGAGTCCGGCCTGGGTCATAACCCGATCCCACCCCATCTCTCTCTCTCCCACTCGCTTCCTGTCACTGCTG